>NC_140539.1:1080126-1195126 GCF_057382185.1 Mchenga conophoros | reverse complement strand
GTGTGTTGCGGTAAAACGATTGCCTGCTCTCTGTGCAGTATTGCCCTCCATCTGTCCGTTTGTACTGTAGAACCATACAGGAGCCTTCTCCAGCAGTGCATCGTGGGATGGGAAGAGCCTTCTTCAAAGACACAGGCGGCCATGCACTCCTCTTACTATGGCACATTGGTATCAGTTACACCATAATTTCATCACCGGCAGCTCCCTGTGAATCCTGCTTACATTAACTTTTTACAGGGATTGGCAACACGGAGGCAGAGATGCATGGCAGCGCCAGCGCTCGAACCCATTTAGACTTCCCATTCAGCAGTTGGTCTGAGCGTATTGTTATTTGTTGATGAAGTGTCGTGTTTGTACGAGCAAATGGATGTGAATTGTGCAAAATCCCCATCATTACAGTGGGATTAGAGAGTGGGACTGAGAGAAAAGGCAAGGGGGAGATTAAAAAAACAAGAGGACGGGGAGACTTCAAAGTGGCAAAGTGTGCAGGGCTGTGTTTGAATGATGGCTGGCGTATTGTTTTGATAAGTGTTCCCCGAGGAGAACATGCAAGGCAGCGTGTCACTCTCCCCTCACATCTCCTGCGATAGGAGCCAGGCGCCGGGGAACGTCAGAAATCCTGCTGTAATTACGGCGCCGGTGCGAGCCGCGCTGCAGAGCGGCTGCAGAGCGGCTGCTTCGCGCTCACACAGCAGCTCAAACACGCAAGAGCCCAGATGAATTAATAACGTGAAGCTAAATTAACATGTTAGACCTGAGATGACGATGATGAGTGTAGCACACTGGGAAAGGGGAAGAATATCAAATTTAGACAATTTCATCCAGTTCCCACAATATCATCTGCGTTTTTGAGACAAGACAATGTCGCAAATCTCCATTTTGGTTTGTTACCAGTTTGAAACTGTAATTAATTTTACACCACGTGTGCTTAGAAATGCAGATGACTGGAGCAGCATGAACACACACGAGTGAATGAACCGTTGGCCACAAACACATTTTACATGATGAAATGAGGATTAATGTGCGTCTCACTGTGAAACTGGTTTGTAATATTATACATTCGTTCACACACTGGTTGTAAAATCTTAATGGAAATAAAGAGAACGCACAAAGCATCACACATCAAGGCCTCTGGAATTTATCATTGAAAAAACTAACCTGTTATAAGATAGTTATGCTGACATTTAGAGCAAAAACAACTTCATCTAATATTATCTTTTATGAAAACATTACTTAAGAAACAGAAAAATGATTCAGTCATGTGCTGTGTGTTTACTCTGTGAAGTATGTGATGCTTTAATGAGTGGGGGGGGGGGGGTCTTTTCTGTAAACCTCCAGTTTACTCGACTTATAGTGAGTATACGTGAACACTTGTTCTTTCTCCTCTGCTTTCCTGTCTTTGTCTGTTTTGTCCCTTTCAAAATAAATAAAATAACAGCCTGACATCAGACCTGGACTCGTGACACAAACGCACTGCATCATAGTCTAAATCACGGGGACAAGCAGGGTTTGGTTCACCTCAGTTGTACGGAAGGCCCAACAGCGCCTCTACTACCTGAGGAGACTGCGGAGCGCACACATTCCCAGATCTCTGATGTTGAACTTCTACAACTGTGCCATCAGCAGCGTTCTGACGTATGGATTTCTAGTGTGGTTCCCCAGCTGCACCAAGGCCGATCAGCAAGCACTCCAGCGGGTGGTGAAAGAAGCTGGCAGAATTATTGGAACAAGTCTGCCAGAGATCAGTAATATCTTCCCCACTCGCTGTCTGAGGAGGGTGCACAGTATCCTGCGGGACCAACATCACCCTGCGCGCCACCTTTTCCATCTGCTGCCCTCAGGGAGAAGGTACAGGTCTATACAGGCCAGAACATCCAGACTGGCCAACAGCCTGTATCCACAGGCTGTGAGGCTCCTGAACTCTCTGCCCCCCTCTCACGGACAATAACCATATCCAACTTCTTAATAGCAATGAACTGGTCTGCATTGGTGCATCATATCTTTGTTCTCTTCCCCCTCCTGCCCCCCCCCCCTTTCTTAAATAGATAACTATCATATCTGATATCATATCTCACAGTACAATAATATTGAATGGGTTGCATTGTTGTATTTTGTCATGTTTCTCAGGTCTTTGTCTGAATTTCTACGAACATTATTGCTAAGGATTGTCTTATTGCATTGGAGTCACACTGGGTTAAATATGTACACTTGGGTTTTAAGGGGTATTTATTATTTTCTTCTTTTTTTGGGTTGTATGGAAGCCCCAAACGCAATTTCATTGTTCTTGACAATGACAATAAATAAAAATAGGTCATCTCTGGTTGACCTGCACTGACCACACACCAGAAAGCCGACTTGTGTCACCAGCTCGGGCTCTGTGGCGGTATCGCACACGGTGCAGCGAGCAGACGAGGACAAGTTTACATGCAGAGAAACCCACATTACTAGATTACTGTTGTCTTTCTCAGGGTGTTCCACCGCAGTCTTTGTAACAGTGCTGTGGTTGGGGGAGAGTGTACCAAGCAGTCCCAGTAATTTCAAGTCATCGTGGTCTCATTACAGCAGGCTGTTGGTAATCCTCTGCCTTTGATCTGGGAGCTGAAGGGAGCTGTGCTTTACTGTAGTTCAAACAATGTTCTCGCTGCTCCCTCAGCACCTCCACCAGGAGCCCTGTGGTAGCTGAGGAGCTGGAGGTTAGTTTTTGGGTTTGTTTTTATTGGGGGGGGGGGGGGGGGGGGGCTCCTACGATGTAGGTGAGAGGTAATGCAAAATGAGGTTTGCGGTCGGGTGGAAGTCAATGTGAGGTTAACCAGGAGCAGTGTCAATTCACTGGAGGTTTTGACATTTGGGTCAGGCTGAGAGAGTAAATTCAGGATTTTGTATTCATGCTTCAAGGCAAATACTGTGAGTGCACCACATTTACACACACGGAGACAACAAGAGGACAAATGCTACACAGCTCCACCTCTTCTTACTATTCAAGCAAGCAGCAGCCAAACGCTGACCTGGTGAAAGATGGAGCTGGTCCGAAGAGAACATCACAGCAGCTTCATGACATCAGTGCTGAGCTGACACCAACAGCTGTCCTCATCTGTCACAAACCCACCAATCACAAATCAGCAACACTAAACAAGATTTACAATACGAAAAACATGGAAACGGTTTTCTTCAGCTCACAGACAATTTATAAATGTACATATTTTTGTAGCATTTCTTTTACAATTGTATCTGTCCTAATGAATTGAGCTGGCTTTTGATTTAAAGATATTCTGCCTATTGTTACTATAGTTCACTAAAACATGAGCGTGAAAACAAATTAGTTAACTGGAAATAGAAATAAAAGTGGACTTCAGATAAAACTGGAGAGATAACTAGAATGAAATAAAAATGTAGAGAAAATGTTAATACAACCTGCCTAACGAGGCTGTGGTAAAGTCAGACTTGTGTAGCAGCTTTTCTAAAATTCTTTCATCTGACAAACACTCCATATTAACAACAGGAAGACAACTGCACAGAAACAAAAAGCAAACAAACCATTGACTCTGGAAAATAACTGAAACTTAACTGAAAGCAAAGAACAAAGAAAAGATTATTTGACCATAAAAACTATAATAAATGGAGAGCAAAGTAGACTTTGTATTTGGTGTGAACACAGCGTCAAAGGAATCCATGGAGACGCGTGATCGTGGTAACGTCTATGTGCTCACAGCTGCAGTGACGTAGCTTTTCAGCACAGAGCTCTGCTCTTTGTTTTCTGCACAGAGGGGATAAAAAGCGATGGGTCTGAGCAGCTCACGATTAACTTGTCAATCACTAGTTAACCATTATCCAAAGAATATAAGACAATCACGCTGACACATAGAGTGATTTTACAAAAGAGACTCGTGTTTTTTATTCACTATATCCCAAAGTGAGTGGCTGAGCTCATAAACTCATCAAATATGAATAAAGAGGTCAGAGCAGAGAGCAATTTTAAAGTCTTTTTGCAACCACAGCTCTCTGGTGGCCTTCGGTGCAGCTTTAAAGCACTTCCACATTGGCTTCACTTTTCAGATCTGTAATCTAGAGCCAGATTTATCCCGTCTATGGTTTAGTGCATGATAGTTGTTATTGTGCTAATAGTCTTCACAAAGAATAGTAACAATGAAACATTAGTAAACATTCTTTTCACAGGATCTGGTAACATTGTCAGACTCTGCATCTGGCCTTGCGTTGCTCAGTGCTGTTGCTGCTGCGCTTTTAGAGAATTTTGCAAGCCACAGATATTCAGTCCAAAAATGAATAAATCTTATACTTTCTCCCACCATAGCTGAAATTCAATAAACATAAGAAATGCTAAAAATTTCCACTTGCACAGAATATGCTGATTTTATTTATAACATTTAAAAGTATTTCAAGTTCCTCTGACCACACCATCACTGGGACTTAGTTGGCATTGTGGGATTCAATACTGATATCCATTTATAAAAGTCTTTGTTGTGGGAATTCAGATCAAATTCAGAAGGTTAAAAAGCGGGCTTGAAAAAATCAGGGTTGGGGCAGCAAAGCAAGAAAACCCCATTAAAAATCAAAAAGCACACGAGCAAAGCGTGATCTGTGGCTGCTCTGGAGAACGTTTACTGTTTTTAACACGTCACTTCTTATTGTAGTGACTTACGTCCCGTCTGTAACACAGGCTAAGCTAAAGGGCCGTGATTAGGACAAACGTGCAACATAAAATACAAATAATAAACACAAGAGTTAAATTAAAGTCATTTATTGTCTAATGAGTTTCAGTTCGTGCGATTAAATCTTAAGTTGCACACCAGAGCTGAGAGGCAGTGTCCGGCCCTTCAGAGCACCCATCAGACTCCTGCTGCAAACTATGATTTTGCTTAATAAACCTCTAGAAACTACACAGCTAAAAGAAACTGAGGGCACTAAAGGCAACCAGCTTTTAAGTGTTATACCACCACTTAAAGCTCAGCGTATCCCTGCTCAGACTGTTCACACACACACATAACAGACACAGACAAACACACACAGCCAGTGGATTTTGTTATACCAATATGGGAATCATAAACTCTGATATGGCTTCACTGACAAAAATTCTCTGGGATTGTGTTCATCGCTGGCTCATGTACCGCCGCTGTGGGTTTCTGTTTGTCCCTGATCTTCAACATTCGGTAGAAGTGTGGATTCCAATAAAGGCTTGTTAAACAACAGATTTCATTCTCCGACTCAAGGGGGCCCTGCATGGCCCAGAGGCGTAAGCTGCGCCTTTGAACATCTAAATCCCCGTGCAGCGTCTGACTTCCCTTTGTTATTCACTGGTGGACTGGTTTTTCCGTGCGCGCCGCAGCTCTGGAAAGGCTCCAGCAGGCTGTGCAGAGGGACTTTTTAGCTGTAAAAGATCATCTCATTGAGATCATCGAGCCCCAGTTAATTGAAATTTTATGTGATAACTTTGTAACAGCACAGCGTGAACATATTGTTTTAATGAAGAATTCATCAGCCAGAGATAGAGAGCCAGACATAACGAGCCCCTCCCTGAGCTGCAGATGTCTGCTGCCCTCTCCTGCCTGCTGCTGCCAACACACACATTACACATGAATGTCTCAGGAGCGCTTATGAAACTGACCCAGATCAGCAAACTGATTTTATAGAGCTGATCAAACCTGCTGATGATCAATAAATCAGGTGTGTTTGATTTGCACACCTGGCTGCTACTCACCCTCTTAATTCTCAAGGTGATGTTGTGCCTCATTTGTCACCCAGCTCATCTTGGTCTAGTTTTTATGAAATAAATAATAATAGTGTAATATGTCATGTTTGTATGTACGTAGTTTTAAGAACTGCCAGGTGATTTTTAATATGTCCTGATATGTAAAACCAAAGAATTTAATTTACTTTCTTTTTACGACGGCTGTGGTTTTATTCCAGCAGCACGACAGCTTTCATGGTGCATTTATTTAATGGCTGACATTGTGTGTCAGGTGTATGTAGAATGAAACACTGAGGTCTATCCTACTATAGCCCCCACTCGCACCTGTGTGGAATTTAGGGGGTGGGTGGGATTCTTTGAATGTTTTTTGCTTGTTGTTGATGTTTGCTTGTTTTTTATTTACTGGAGAAATTTACAAAGCTTTATTTAACTATTGATTTAGATGTTTAAAAAAACAAGTAGTGGAATGTTTATTAGAAAAAGTAGCAAAAATACTTGAGTATGGCTGTAGTTTCTCGTTAAAAGCTAATGTAATCTGAGTACTCTGATGAGCAGCTCTGTAGTATGTTTCTGTTTCTCCAGCATTCACACTGCAAGTCTCATTCACCCAATGTCACACACGCACGCACGCACGCACGCGCGCACGCACGCACGCGCGTGCACGCACGCACACACACACACACTCGGGGTTCAGTATCAGCCCAGAGATACCAGAGCAGCTGAGCCTCAGCCATACATGTGGTCTACCATCAGGAGAGCCTGAATCACAGACCTTTGGATGCACATGTTATTGGTATGGTTTGGAACCAGGTTCACTGCAAGTCCAATGCAAAGCTCTCATGTGATTTAACTCTTTCATTTTGATGGGATTAAGCTTTCCCAGAATGACGGCATCGCCATCCATAGAGCTTTACTGGACGGTCAGATTGCTGTGGTCTTCACAGCCCCTCGATCTCAGCACAGATTTGGCTTCTGTGGGGAGTTCCTTCTGGGTTACTATAGTGGAGTCACTGGGGACCAGAAAGTTTTGCCCGAGGGCCCCCTTGAACGTTAATCCAGCACTGTCACTATGTGAAGAAGCCTCCAATCTCTGGTTTTAAGGGGGGTTTAAGCTTTTAAACCAATTGAAGCGCAAGCAAGGAGGGAAGTAAGGAAATATAAAGAGATGCCTATTGCACTCAAGACTAAACAGAGAAATTGCAAACAGCTTTTACTGACCTCACTGCTGGAGTTACAGCAGCAGGGAAGCACACTGCACACATTATGTGCAGAGTGTAGTCTCCAAATAGGAAAATACATTTTTGTTAATAATTTCTGTTCAATTCAGTTCCACGTTTGATTGATTTTGGAGGCAGCAGAGATCAAAGGCAGAAGGAGACAAAAGATAAAAGAAGATAAAAGACGATGCTGCAGGAAACATGTTGGAGACTGTCACTGTGTCGCCTCCGGTCTAGTGGCATACAGGCATCTCAGCAAACCTGAAATGAATGAAAAATGCTACACCTGCCCTGTGTATTGTTATGCAGCTCTGGGATGTTTCTGGAAAAGTCAGACCACACTGCGTCTGTGTTGTGGAAATTACTGTCTCCACTGATCTGTGTTCAGGTTCCATAGGAATGAAGAGAAGCATTTTTAATATCCTGAGAGGAATTCTCCTCATGTTTACCCTTTCCTTTGTCTCACAAGATGACGGCCTAATCTGCAGTTGCCCTTGATGCGCAATACCATGTGCCAGATTCCTTTAGCTGTATGGTTAAATTACCCTCAGCATATTATGAGGTTTGTTGATGCCAAGAAGCATACAGCAGTCAGCTGCAACATTAAAACCACTCATAGGTGAAGCAAATATAAGCTTCTAAATATAAGCAAACATAATTGACACTGCAGTGTTCTGCAATGCAGCTTTGAGCTCATCTGGATGTTGCTTTTACACGTACCAGCAACACTCTCAAAAATGGGGCTATGGTAAAATATCACTTCTGTCCCTATGTGTTCTTGAATGTGCCTCTTAGGACCTCAAAGTACCTTTTTGAACGCCAGAAAAAAAGGTTCCCAAGCAGTAAAAGTTGTAGATTTGTACCATTATTTCAATATTTTATGGTGCAATACCAGGATACAGTCTGCTGTCAGCCAAATACCAAAAGAAAGCAGCTAATATAATAACTTTATTTACAGATCTGTTTTATTTGAGGTAACTGAAAAAATATAATGTACAGAACATAAAAGATGTTACACTACCTGAAACTTGTAGTGGAGTACTTTGAGTGCTTAACATGAGTAAAAATGGTGCCGAATACTATGTTTCAAAATATTAGTTCAAAATTAAATTCAATTCAATTTTATTTATATAGCGCCAAATCACAACAAAAGTCGCCTCAAGGCGCTTCATAGATACAGATAAAAACCCAACCACCATATGACCCCCTATGAGCAGCACTTTGGCGACAGTGGGAAGGAAAAACTCCCTTTTAACAGGAAGAAACCTCCAGCAGAACCAGGCTCAGGGAGGGGCGGGGCCATCTGCTGTGATTGGTTGGGGTGAGAGAAGGAAGACAGGATAAAGACATGCTGTGGAAGAGAGACAGAGGTTAATAACAGATATGATCAGTGTTGGGAAGGTTACTTTTAAAATGTATTCCATTACAGAATACAGATTACATGCCTTAAAATGTATTCTGTAACGTATTCCGTTACGTTACTCAATGACAGTAACGTATTCTGAATACTTTGGATTACTTAATATATAATCATGGTTTTTACAACAACGTGAATGTACTATTGCTGTGATTTATTACTGTTATTACTGAAGGTCCGCGGCTCCGAACCGTAGTAAAGGGACCTCTGACTAATACGGCGGGTTCGTGTCGGGCTCGTAGCTGAAAAATATCTTTACTTTGTTGTGTGGGTCAACTTTGCTAGCAGAGACAGAGAGAGGCGTTGAAAGGCTCCAACGGAACTTATTTTTTTCGGAGGAAAACACGAACACGGTGTACAGTCGAGTCTTAACAGCTTACTTACAACTGGGCTCGTCAGGCACTCTTTTTGGCTGCAGTGGTTATTATTATATTTACATGCTTCCAGCTCCCGTTTTTCCTCGATGACAACTCGTACTTTTCCTTTTTCTCCCTCCTCGCGCTCACAGACACATAAGAGGTCCATTCTCCCTGCAACACGGACAGTGTTGGGGAGTAACGGAATACATGTACCGCCGTTACGTATTTAAAATACAAAATATGAGTAACTGTATTCCATTACAGTTACCGTTTAAAAAGGTGGTATTCAGAATACAGTTACTTTGTTGAAATAAATGGATTACACTGCGGTACTTTCCTGTTTCATTTTGTCGCGGGTCAGGACTGTTTGGGTTTTGTTTGACAGCTACGCTCTGTTGTTCCAGGCGGCAGCGTTACGGTTGCCATGGTTACAGGGCGACGCTCTCTCTCTCTCTCTGCGACTGTGTGTTTCCTGGGTGAGAGAGCGCATTTTCGTTGTTGTTGTGCTAAGCTAACAGGCAGAATGCTACAAGAATGTAGCATCATGGGCAGTATAGTCCGTGTTGCAGGGAGAATGGACTGCCATACCCGTTATGTGTCTGTGAGCGCTAGGAGGGAGAAAAAGGGGAGTGGAAAGGTACGAGTTGTCATCGAGGAAAAACGGGAGCTGGAAGCATGTAAATATAATAATAACCACTGCAGCCAAGAAGAGAGCCTGACGAGCCCAGCTGTAAGTAAGCTGTTAAGACTCGACTGTACACTGTGTTCGTGTTTTCCTCCGAAAACAATAAGTTCCGTTGGAGCCTTTCAACGCCTCTCTCTGTCTCTGCTAGCAAAGTTGACCCACACAACAAAGTAAAGCTATTTTTCGGCTACGAGCCGACAGGGACCCCGCCGTATTAGTCAGAGGTCCCTTTACTACAGTTCGGAGTCGCGGACCTTCAGTAATAGTAATAAATCACACAGCAATAGTACATTCACGTTGTTGTAAAAAGCATGATAATATATTAAGTAATCCAAAGTATTCAGAATACGTTACTGTCATTGAGTAACGTAACGGAATACGTTACAGAATACATTTTGGGGCATGTATTCTGTATTCTGTAATGGAATACATTTTAAAAGTAACCTTCCCAACACTGAACACGGACTACACTGCCCATGATGCTACATTCTTTAGAGCTATACCTGTAGCATTCTGCCTATTAGCTTAGCACAACAACAACAACAACAACAACAAAAAGAAACACGCAGAGAGAGAGCGTCACCCTGTAACCATGGCAACCATAACGCTGCCACCTGGAACAACAGAACGTAGCTGTCAAACAAAACCCAAACAGTCCTGACCCGCGACAATATGAAACAGGAAGGTACCGCGGTGTAATCCATTTATTTCAACAAAGTAACTGTATTCTAAATACCACCTTTTTAAACGGTAACTGTAACGGAATACAGTTACTCATATTTTGTATTTTAAATACGTAACGGCGGTACATGTATTCCGTTACTCCCCAACACTGCTTATGATTCAATGCAGAGAGATCTGTTAACACATGAACTAATATGAACTAATATTTTTCATATGTGTATTGTTTGTGTATTTATACACAAGCACTCATATATATTCAAATAATTTTAAAAAAAAGTTCATTTACCTGTTACTAACACACACCAAATCCAATCGTTGGTACTTGCTGCCTTGTGTAGCCTCTAGGTAACAAAAGCTCAACACTGCCCCCTAGCATCCTGGAGCTCTTCTGTTGTGTTTGGAGTTTGTGCTTTGTCTGTAGATATAAATATACTTTTAGATGTAAATATACTTTTATTTATTCACTCCAAAATGTAATAAATACATTTTAAAATACAAAAACACTATTTACATTTGAACTTTAAACTATTTAAACTTTCAGCTTTTTTCTTTTAAACAAATTTAAAGTGAAACAACACAAAACACTCCAAACCACAACACAATTAAATATAAATTAAAATATGCAAAACAAAAAGAAAATGCACATTCTCTGTCATACAGGCCTGGGATGATTTTTTGGGAGAGTGTTTTCCTGCTTGGAACTGTATACATAGGATTCACTGCATGAATAAACTTTCTGAATCCTTTATCATCTGCAACTGAAAATAGTTGTAGATGATTACTATACCTTTCTAATGTGACGTTGTTGTCCCTGCTCTCTCTCTCCCTCCCTCCCGCTCTGTTCCTGTGCTACTGAGTGTAACTAACACCCCTCCCCCCTCTGCCCAGCGCAAGCACAAGGCTCGCGTGCCGAGTGAAGCGGAAAAAAGCAGAAATAAGAGAGAGCGTGGGACAAAGAAAAAACAACACGGAGCCGTCTGTTGTGAGTGGCTGTGTGCAGACAGGAGTAGGACCCAAGGTGCAGACTCCGGAGACAGATGTGAACTCAAAACAACTTTAATGTTAAACTCAAATATAACATAACTGGAAAAATCAAAATAAACTTACACCAGCAGACTGACAGAACACACAGCTACGTAAACGGTAGATCGCGACCCAGACACAAAGAAACACAGGGCTTAAATACACAGAGGGCGCAATCAGGAAATGGGTAACAGGAGGGAAACACAGCTGGGGCAAATCAGGCCTAACGAGACAAGGGGAAGCAAAACCAGACACATTAACATCAGACATGGACTTTCAAAGTAAAACAGGAAACCCATAACACAGACTGAACAAAAGACACAGACTCACATGCAGGCACTACAACAGAGGGAACAGAGACGTGGGACCAGGGCAGACACCGACACTGACTGGACACGGGGATATAGCAACTAAGGATACACAGAGACGCCAACTAGACAAGGGGATACAGCTGACAGGGGAGACAGAGCAACTAGAGAAGACAGAGACATAAACCATAAGACAGAGCTCAAAGAAAGAAACCAAAGACTAGAAATTACAAATAATAATAATTGTCAAGTTTCGTAGATCGGACTCACGCGCAGACCACTAGTGTCTTCAAAAGGTGCATTTATTTACAGTGTCTCCTACAGTGGAATTCATATATACACATAATAGTGTCAAAGGAAAAAGGGGCCGGGGTTCCAGGGTCCAGGAGTGAAAGAGGCAGGAGTCCAGGAAGGGAAAGTTTCCATTCAGTCCTAGCACATCTCCTCTCCTTTATCTCTCTTGCTCCCGTTCAGTCGCCAGGCACAGGGGAAGAACAGGTCCAGAGGCAATCTATGCACAGGCAGAAAAAAAACATTAGTCTCCTGGTTCAGACATGCTCATAAACTGACTTTACAAAATACAGGACGACTGACGCTGATGACTCAACGATCCAGCGACGAGTAGAGCAGACTCGCCCTCTTAAGAAGGGTTCCAATCTTTCATGATCAGCGACAGATGTGCTGATCACCTCCAGGTGCGTAGGCCAGGGGCAGGAGCCCATACTGAGCTCCGCCCCGGCAGGAGAAAGAGAGAATGGAAGAGGGCGAGAGAGAAAGGGAGAGCAGAGGTGAGAGAGAAAGGTAAACAAAAACAAAACACCTGACGGCTGTCAGCTGACGAGGAGCGGAGACCATGACAGTACCCCCCCCTCAACGGGAGCCCCCCGGCGACCCACCAGGCTTGTCCGGATGCAGGCGGTGAAACTCCCGGAGCATGGGCACATCCAGAACGGCCGCCCGAGGGACCCAGGAGCGCTCCTCCACGCCATAACCCTCCCAGTCAACCAGATACTGACAGCCACGCCCACGGCGCCGAGAGTCCATGATGCGAGTGATGGAGTAGGCCGGCAAGCCATCCACGAGCCGGGCGGGAGGAGGGGGCATGGAAAGGGGGCACAGAGGACTAGACCGGACAGGTTTGAGTTGTGAAACATGGAAAACATCATGGATTCTCATATTGCGAGGGAGTTTTAACTTCACAGAAACAGGATTGACCAAGGCGGAGATTTCAAAAGGGCCAATGAAGGTGGGTGTAAGTTTCTTAGATTCAGTCCTGACCGGAACAAAGCGGGTAGAAAGCCATACCTTCTGGCCGACAGAGTATTCGGGTGCTGGAGTCCGGTGCTGGTCTGCGATGCGTTTGTTGTTCTCCTTCGTGCGCAGTAGGGCCGCTTGAGTTGCCCGCCAAACTCTGCGACACCTGCGCAGATGAGCCTGGACGGAGGGTACAAAGTGCTCACCTTCCACAGCAGGAAAAAGAGGAGGCTGATATCCCAAGGAAGCTTCGAATGGAGACCGGCCGGTGGCAGAGGCAGTCAAGCTGTTATGGGCGTACTCGATCCACGGCAACTCCTCACTCCAGATGGTTTGATTGGTGGAGGCGACGCAGCGCAGGGCGGTCTCCAGTTCTTGGTTGGCCCGCTCGGATTGGCCGTTGCTCTGAGGATGATAACCCGAGGATACACTGACCTTTGCGCCCAGGGAGTTGCAGAACTCTTTCCAGACCCGAGAAGTAAATTGAGGCCCTCTGTCGGACACTATGTCTTCCGGGATCCCATGCAGGCGGAAGACGTGAGTGGCGAGTAGGCGTGCAGTCTCTAGAGCTGTGGGAAGCTTAGGCAGAGCAATGAAATGAGCCACTTTAGAGAAACGATCGATTATGGTGAGAATGACAGTGTTACCTGCTGATGGAGGTAACCCGGTGATGAAGTCCAGTGCTATGTGAGACCATGGCCTGGAAGGAGTGGATAACGGATGGAGCTGACCCGCCGGGGGTTGGTTCGATGGTTTGTTTCGGGCACAGACCGTACAAGCAGTGATGTATTCCCGAGTATCTTGGGTGAGTGAGGGCCACCAGAAGTACCGCTGGAGAAACTTGACGGTGCGATGTATCCCTGGGTGGCATGAGAACCGGGCCGTGTGAGCCCATTGCAGAACCTGGGATCTGACAGAGCGCGGAACATAGAGTCGGTGGACGGGCCCCCCTCCCGGATCCGGTTCGGCTATCTGAGCCGCCCGGATGGCCGCCTCGATCTCCCAGGTGATGACCCCAATAGTACAGGTTGCCGGCAGAATGGAATCCGGATCCGCCTTTTCGTCAGCAGCGGAAAACTGACGGGAGAGAGCGTCCGGCTTGACATTTCGGGAACCGGGTCTGTAGGTGATTGAGAAGTGAAAACGGGTGAAAAACAGGGCCCATCTGGCCTGTCGAGCGTTGAGACGTTTCGCCGTTTGAAGGTAGGCCAGATTTTTGTGATCGGTCCAGACCACGAAGGGTTGAGTGGTGCCCTCCAGCCAATGCCGCCATTCTTCCAGGGCGAGCTTAATCGCCAAGAGCTCCCGATCGCCCACGTCGTAGTTACGTTCTGCAGGGGTGAGACGACGGGAAAAATAGGCACAAGGGTGCATCTTACCTTCCCTCTGTTGGGAAAGGACGGCCCCCACCCCTGAGTCGGATGCGTCGACCTCTACCACGAACTGAAGAGTGGTATCAGGTTGGACCAGGATGGGCGCTGAAGCAAACCGTTTCTTGAGCTCCTGAAAGGCTGATTGGACAGCGTCACTCCACTGAAAAGCAAGCTTGGGAGAGGTTAACTGAGTTAATGGTAAGGCAATCCTGCTAAAGTCCCGTATGAATCTCCTGTAGAAGTTAGCGAAGCCAAGGAAGCGTTGCAACTGGCGACGGTTGTTTGGTTCTGGCCAGTTCACAACAGCCTTGACTTTCACAGGGTCGGGTCGAAGATCTCCCCGCTCGATTATGTACCCTAGGAAGGCAACCGAGGGCACATGAAACTCACATTTCTCGCTTTTGACGAACAGCCGGTTCTCCAGAAGGCGTTGCAGCACCAGCCGGACCTGGGTCTCGTGTTCCGCCTGGGAGGAAGAGAAGATCAGAATGTCGTCTAGATAGACAAACACAAATCGGTTAATAAAGTCCCTTAGAACATGATTGACCAGAGCCTGGAATACTGCAGGTGCGTTAGTGAGGCCGAACGGCATGACCAGATACTCAAAATGTCCAAGGTGGGTATTAAACGCCGTCTTCCATTCATCGCCATCCCGAATCCGGACCAGGTGGTAAGCGTTTCTCAAGTCCAGCTTGCTGAAAATGACGGCGCCCTGGAGAAGTTCGAAAGCGGAGGTGAGCAGGGGCAGTGGATATTTATTCTTGACCGTAATGTTATTGAGTCCCCGAAAGTCAATACAGGGTCGGAGGGTCTTATCCTTCTTTTCCACAAAGAAGAAACCTGCTGCGACGGGTGAGGAAGAGGCCCGGATAATGCCGGCAGCGAGAGATTCAGTTATGTATTTCTCCATAGCCTCCCGTTCCGGCAGCGAGAGGCTATAGAGGCGGCTGGTTGGTAAGGGAGCTCCCGGCAGTAGGTCTATGGCGCAGTCATAGGGCCGATGGGGTGGCAGCGACTGGGCTCGGTCCTTCCGAAACACCTCAGCGAGATCGTGGTAAGCAGACGGCACATCTGCTAAGTCGGAAGACCGCAGTGGCTCTGGGCCGGTGACAGATTTGTTAGGAGGTACGGCAGCCTTAAGGCAAGTCATATGACACTCCTCTCCCCAGCCCGTAATGCCTCCTTTCTGCCAATTAATCGTGGGGTTGTGTTGCTGGAGCCAGGGATGACCGAGAACTAACGGCGTCTGAGTGGAGTGAAAAACAAAAAAACTAATCTCCTCCGAATGATTGCCAGACAGTGTGAGGGTGAGCGGTTCAGTGATGTGTGTGATGTCGGGGAGGCGCTGCCCTGATAAAGCCGTGACGCGTAAGGCGTGGGGTAGTGACTCCACAGTCACACAGAGTCGTTTAGCTAGTTCAGAGTCAATGAAATTTTGTTCTGCTCCAGAATCAATAAGCACAGAAAGTGAATGACACTCGGAATGGACCAGAAGCTTAGCCGGCAGGGCTAAACGTGGAGGAGATTTATCCTGATTCAAACCGCCCACCAGTACTCCTACCATCACTGGCGGGCGCGGCCTTTTGCTCGCGACGGACAGGAGGCAATCATGTGTCCCTTATTACCACAATACAGACACTCACCGGCCGTGATGCGTCGCTGACGTTCTGCAGCAGTTAGGTGAGAGCTGCCGATTTGCATGGGCTGTACCTCTCCGTCGGCGCCCCCTGATGTCCGGGAGGACCGGTAATCGGCCGAAGCCTCCGCCCATCGCGGCCCTGCGGCCTCCTGGGAACTGGAGTTCCGTGCTTGCCGACGAGCTCGTAGCCGCTCATCCACCTTAATACATAACGACATCAATTCGTCAAAAGCAGTGGGTAGGTCCCGCATAATCAATTCATCTTTCAGATCTTCCCGGATGTTATTTAACAATGTGCTCCTGAGCGCATCCGGTCCCCAGCCGGTTTCTTCTGCCAAAATCCAAAAATCGATTGAATAATCTGCCATACTCCGCTTACCTTGCTTAAAGTTAAGGAGGCGGAGCGCCGCAGCCTCGACTCCAGAGCCCTGATTAAACACAGTCTTAAAGTTAATCACAAACCTCTCAAAAGAGATCTCCGGGTTGGAGTTTAACACGACCTGGGCCCATTTCAAAGCCCGGTCACGAAGCATCTGTACCAAGAACGCAATCTTTGCCCCGTCATTGTTATGAAAATCAATGAACACTGGGCCAGAAAGCCAGAGCACTTCTCTGTCTCCCCTGAAAAGGGCTCAGGCGAAGGCAGAGGACCGTCAGAGGATGGGGTGGCTGCCGATGAGGGACCGGCCGTAGCCGCCGCGAGTGTCTCCTGCTGGGCAGGGCGAGCCGGCTGGGAGGTCCCTGGCTGTACTCCCCCTGGCGTAGTCAAACCGGAAACAGCTTGAGTTAGTGCAGCGATCTCACCTCGCAGCTGATGTAACATTTGTTCGTGGTGAGTCAGCGCCGCTTCTTGGGCAGCCAGTGCCTGACCGATGGTATTCTGATCTGCTGAGTCCATGTTGTGGCTGGATCGTTCTGTCAAGTTTCGTAGATCGGGCTCACGCGCAGACCACTAGTGTCTTCAAAAGGTGCATTTATTTACAGTGTCTCCTACAGTGGAATTCATATATACACATAATAGTGTCAAAGGAAAAAGGGGCCGGGGTTCCAGGGTCCAGGAGTGAAAGAGGCAGGAGTCCAGGAAGGGAAAGTTTCCATTCAGTCCTAGCACATCTCCTCTCCTTTATCTCTCTTGCTCCCGTTCAGTCGCCAGGCACAGGGGAAGAACAGGTCCAGAGGCAATCTATGCACAGGCAGAAAAAAAACATTAGTCTCCTGGTTTAGACATGCTCATAAACTGACTTTACAAAATACAGGACGACTGACGCTGATGACTCAACGATCCAGCGACGAGTAGAGCAGACTCGCCCTCTTAAGAAGGGTTCCAATCTTTCATGATCAGCGACAGATGTGCTGATCACCTCCAGGTGCGTAGGCCAGGGGCAGGAGCCCATACTGAGCTCCGCCCCGGCAGGAGAAAGAGAGAATGGAAGAGGGCGAGAGAGAAAGGGAGAGCAGAGGTGAGAGAGAAAGGTAAACAAAAACAAAACACCTGACGGCTGTCAGCTGACGAGGAGCGGAGACCATGACAATAATAAACACAAAAACCCTGGGTCAACGACCCAGGCATCCTAACACCGGCTCGCGTCGTTCACTTCAAAGATTCAGTTCTAAGAGCCATTTCGTTCGCGACCAACCCATCACTAGGTTCTACACCTTCATTTGAGTCCAGCTGTGTTTGAATATACTGATTAGACTTGATTAGGAAAGCCACACACCTGTCTGTATAAGACCTTACAGCTCACAATGCATGTCAGAGCAAATGAGAATCATGAGGTCAAAGGAACTGCCTGAAGAGATCAGACACAGAATTGTGACAAGGCACAGATCGAGCCAAGGTTACAAAAAAATTCTGCTGCACTTAAGATTCCTAAGACCACAGTGGCCTGCATAATCCTTTAATGGAAGACGTTTGGGATGACCAGAACCCTTCAGAACTGAACTATCAGGGGAGAAGAGCCTTGGTTAGAGAGGTAAAGAAGAACTCAAAGATCACTTTGGCTGAGCTCCAGAGATGCAGTCAGAAGATGGGAGAAAGTTGTAGAAAATCAACTATCACTGCAGCCCTCCACCAGTCAGGGCCGTATGGCAGAGTGGCCTGAAGGAAGCCTCTCCTCAAGGTTCAAGGTTCAAGGTTCTTTATTTGTCACATGCATAGTTATACAAGTATAACACACAGCGAAATGTAGCCTGACACGCTCCTCGACATGTGCAAAAATTGGGGGGGGGGGGGGGGGGGTGTAGAGGAAGAACATATATATATATATATATATATATATATATATATATATATACATGGAACGCCATAACCAAGTGGCCGGCATAGTGTACAGGAACATCTGTGCTGAGTATAACCTGGAAGTCCCGAGGTCAAAATGGGAGATGCCCCCAAGGGTAGTGGAGAATGACCGAGCTAAGATCCTGTGGGACTTCCAGATACAGACGGACAAAATGGTGGTGGCTAACCAACCGGACATAGTGGTGGTAGACAAACAGAAGAAGACGGCCGTAGTGATCGATGTAGCGGTTCCGAATGACAGCAATATCAGGAAGAAGGAACACGACAAGCTGGAGAAATACCAAGGGCTCAGAGAAGAGCTCGAGAGGATGTGGAGGGTGAAGGTAACGGTGGTCCCCGTGGTAATCGGAGCACTAGGTGCGGTGACTCCCAAGCTAGGCGAGTGGCTCCAGCAGATCCCGGGAATAACATCGGAGATCTCTGTCCAGAAGAGCGCAGTCCTGGGAACAGCTAAGATACTGCGCAGGACCCTCAAGCTCCCAGGCCTCTGGTAGAGGACCCGAGCTTGAAGGATAAACCGCCCGCAGGGGCGTGCTGGGTGTTTTTTATATATATATATATATATATATATATATATATATATATATATATATACATATACATACACATATAGTATATACACTGGGTGAATGTGCAGTAGTAGCAGCAAGCAGGTGAATTCTGTACATTAATATGAATAGACATCTGACTACTTTACAGGATAGACAATATAAACATATTTAAAATTAAAGGAATTGAAATGTACATTGTGCCTTGGTTTAGTGTCTGGAAGAGAGTCCTGTCTCAGTCAATTATAGATGATGTGAGAGGGCGGGTGTGTGTGTTTAGGGCACGGATGGCTTGGGGATAGAAGCTCCTCTTGAGTCTCTCTGTCCTTGCCCGGAAGATGCGGAACCTTCTACCAGATTGCAGAAGTTGGAAAAGTTTGTTGCCAGGATGGGACGGGTCCTTCAGTATCTGCGCTGCTCTAGTCCGGCATCTCCTGGTGTAGGTGTCCTGAAGCGGGGGGAGAGCAATCCTGCAGCAGCGTTCTGCTGTACGGATCACTCTCTGGAGAGCTTTTTGGTCCTTCACACAGCTGTTCCCGAACCACGATGTCATGTTCTGTGTGAGGATGCTCTCCACAGCGCCTGTATAGAAAATCCTGAGGATCTTTGGAGAGACCCTGAACTTCCTCAGTTGTCGTAGGTGATACAGGCGCTGCCTAGCCTTTTTGGTCTGGACCTGAATGTGGGCAGCCCATGTCAGGTCTGAGGAGATGTGGACACCAAGATACTTGAAGGACTGCACCCTCTCCACTGGAGCTCCATTGATGATAATGGGCTTGTAGTCTCTGTGCTGACCCCTTCTGAAGTCCACCACCAGCTCCTTGGTCTTGCTGACGTTCAGCTGGAGGTGGTTGTCCTGGCACCACGATGCCAGATTCTTCACTTCATCCATGTAGGCCGCCTCATCGTTGTTGGAGATGGCACCCAACACCACTGTGTCGTCAGCAAACTTCACAATGGTGTTGGAGCCGTGGGTGGCCACACAGTCTGAAGTGTAGAGGGAGTAGAGCAGTGGCGAGAGGACACATCCCTGAGGTGCTCCTGTGTTGATGGTGATGCTGTTGGAGAAGCACCTGCCCACCCTCACCACCTGAGTTCTGCCAGTGAGGAAGTCCAACACCCATGCACACAGACGGCTGTTAAGTCCCAGATCCCTCAGCTTTGTGAACAGTCTGCAGGGCACTATTGTGTTAAACGCTGAACTGTAATCAACAAACAGCATTCGCACATAGTTACCCTGTTTCTTGTCCACGTGGCTGAGAGTGGTGTGTAGGACGTGGGCGATGGCATCCTCTGTGGATCTGTTGGATCTGTAGGCGAACTGCAGCGGATCTGTGGTGTCTGGGATGGAGGAGGAGATGATGTTCTTCAGCAGCCTCTCAAACACCTTCATTACTACCGAGGTCAGTGCAACTGGCCGGTAATCGTTCAGGGATGAGGGTTTGCTGTTCTTGGGCACAGGGATGATGGTGGATCTTTTGAAGCATGTGGGGACCACAGACTTCGCCAGGGACTCGTTGAAGATGTAAGTGAACACACCTGCTAGCTGGTCAGCACAGCAGCACAGCAGACGGCCGGTGATGCCGTCTGGCCCCGCCGCTTTCCTTGTGTTCACTCTCCTCAGTGCCGCTCGGACGTCATGCTCCGCGATGCTGGTCACCGGTCTCTCGCTGATGACGTCACTGTCCTCGGTAGTCAGGCGGTAGATAGCATTAGCCGCCTGGCTAACCTCGAAACGGGCGTAGAACCGATTCAGCTCGTTGGTGAATGCAGAGTCGGCGTTGATCGGCGCAGTGTCCCTGGCTTTGTAGTCCGTAATGGTGCGTAGTCCGTGCCACATACTCCGTGTGTCGCCTTGGTGGAAGCGGGACTCCACACGTTCCCAGTACCGGCGTTTGGCATCTCTCACCGCGCGCCGCACGCCGTATGAGGCTGCTTTGTAGGCGCTCATATCGCCAGTGGCGAGACCCGCGTTGTAGGAGGCGGTCCTGGCGTTTACTGCAGTGCGGATCGATCTGTCCATCCACGGTTTCTGGTTTGGGAATGTGGTGACTCTCGCAGTGGGGATAATCTCCTCCGCTAGCATATTGACGAAGCATACTGCTACTTCTGTAAACTCGTTGATGTCGACTGCACATGCTCTGAACATGTCCCAGTCTACGTCGTTGAGTGCGTCCTGTAGCATAGCTTCTGATTGGGCAGTCCACCGTTTTACTTCCCTCTTGGTCACGTCTTCCCTCCGTATGCTTTGTTTATACTGGGGAATGAGGAAGATGGCATTGTGGTCAGACTTCCCAAAAGCCGGGTGTGAGACAGCTTTGTAGCCCTGCTTGTATGGCGTGTAGCAGTGATCCAAAATCCGATCCCCTCTCGTTGGACACGAGACATGCTGGTAAAAGTTTGGCATGACTTGTCTGAGGTTCGCTTTGTTAAAGTCTCCTGCTACAATGAGGGCTGCGCCTGGGTCCTTGTTTTGAAGCGAGCTCAGCACATCATGTAATTCGGACAAAGCCATACCTGTGTCCGCTTGGGGTGGGATGTAGACCGCCGTGGCGAGCACAAAGAATGAATCCGACGGAGTTACGGCCTGGTCCGGCACGGTGGGGGTCAGCCATGTCTCCGTGAAGCACAGAATGTTGCAGTTGCAACTCAGTGCAAGACACAGGAAAGCCTGCATGGAGTTTCCTTAAAAACACATGAAGGACTCCAAGATGGTGAGAAATAAGATTCTCTGGTTTGATGAGACCAAGATAGAACTTTTTGGCCTTAATTCTAAGTGGTATGTGTGGAGAAAGCCAGGCACTGCTCATCACCTGGCCAATACGGTCCCAACAGTGAAGCATGGTGGTGGCAGCATCATGCTGTGGGGGTGTTTTTCAGCTGCAGGGAAAAGACGACTGGTTGCAATTGAGGGAAAGATGAATGCGGCCAAGTACAGGGACATCCTGGAAGAAAACCTTCTCCTGAGTGCTCAGGACCTCAGACTGGGCTGAAGGTTTGCCTTCCAACAAGACAATTACCCTAAGCACACAGCTAAAATAACGAAGGAGCGGCTTCACAACAACTCTGTGACTGTTCTAGAATGGCCCAACCAGAGCCCGGACTTAAACCCAATTATGCATCTCTGGAGATACCTAAAAATGGCTGTCCACCAACATTTACCATCCAACCTGACAGACCTGGAGAGGATCTGCAAAAAGGAATGGCAAAGGATCCCCAAATCCAAGTGTGAAAAACTTTACATCTTTCCCAAAAAGACTAATTTCCGTATTAGATCAAAAGGGTACTTCTACTAACTACTGAGCAAAGGGTCTGAATACTTAGGACCATGTGATATTTCAGTTTTTCTTTTTTAATAAATCTGCAAAAATGTCAACAATTCTGCATTTTTCTGTCAATATGGGGTGCTGTGTGTACATTAATGACAAAAAAAATTTACTTAAATGATTTTAGCAAATGGCTGCAATATAACAAAGAGTGTAAAATTTAAGGGGTTCTGAATACTTTCCGTATCCACTGTAGGTTTAAGGGAGCCACAATTAGTGCACTCTTTTTAATTTATGTTTTACACAGCATCCAACATGTTTATTATTGGGTTTATAACAATACGCGAATCGTTACCTTATCTTGGTGGAGGGGTTTGTGTGTCCCAGGGGCTATGTTGTCCTAGGGCTTTTGCCCCCTGGTAGGGTCTCCCATGGCAAATTGGTCCTGGGTGAGGGACCAGACAAAGAGCGATTCAGAAGGCCCCTATGAGTGCAAGATCAAGGGAACAGTTCACCCTGCCCGGGGTAGAGTTACCAGGGCCCCGCCCTGGAGCGAGGCCCAGGGAGGATGCCTGAGGGCGAGCATCTGGTGGCCTGTGTTCTGGGAGTCCATCCTAAGTCACAAACCATCCTACCAATTGTTTCTGCGCACATAAAATTAAGTGCCAAACCATTCTGCTTTTATAAATATGTGCTATAAGTATACTTTGATGGGTAAAGTTAAGTGGTAAACCATCCTACATACTTAAATTTATGCTGGAATTATTGTGTGACAGCAGAAAAGGACATAAACTACGTATGGTAGGACGGTTTGCCAAAGTAGGATGGTTTGTCAGAACACCGGGCCTTAGTCCATGGAGCCAAGCACAGCATGAAAAAGGAACATAGGCCCATCCTCCTGCAAGCCCAACACCTTCAGGAGGCACCGTAGGGGTCAAGTGCAATGTGTGCCAGGCGGCGGCCAAGAGCAGAGGCCCTGGCTGACTGATCCCCAGTTACTAAGACTAGCAATTGGGACATGGAACGTCAACTCTCTGGTGGGGAAGGAGCCTGAGTTAGTGCATGAGGCTGAGAAGTACCGACTAGATATTGTCGGGCTCACCTCAACCCACGGCTTGGGCTCTGGAACCATTATCCTGGAAAGGGGCTGGACTCTGTCTCAGTCTGGAGTTCTTGGTGAGAGGCGGCGGGCCGGGGTGGGTATTCTAGTATCCCCTCGGCTTGCTGCTGGTACGATGGGGTTTCTCCCGGTGGACAAGAGGGTTTGTTTCCTGGGCTTTCAGGTCAGGGAAGGATCCTGACTGTTGCTTGTGCTTATGGACTGAGTTCAGAATACCCAGCCTTCCCTGGGTCCCTGGGCGGGGTACTTGAGGGTGCTCCACCTGTTGTCCTATTAGGAGACTTCAACACTCATGTGGGCAACGACAGTGAGGCCTGGAGGGTGTGATTGAGAGGAAGGGTCTCCCGGATCTGAACCTGAGTGGTGATTTGTTTTTGGACTTCTGTGCAAACTCACAGTTTGTCCATGATGAACACCATGTTCGAATATAAGAGTGTCCACAAGTTCACTTGGGAGCAGGACACTCTAGGCAGCAGGTCGATGATTGATTTTGTAATCGTATCACCAGACATGCAGCCATATGTTCTGGACACTCAGGGATGTTGGATCAGGTGGCGGGGGAGGATGCTGGACAGACCTGGCACACCCAAATGTATAGTGAGAGTGCACTGAGAATGCCTGGCAGAGGCCCCAGTCCAGTCAGATCTTCAACGCACACCTCCAGCAGAGCTTCAGCAGCATTCCAAGGAAGACTGTGGACATTGAGTCCAAATGGACCACATTCAGCACCTCCATTGTCAAAGCCGCTGCACTGAGCAGGGGGATCACCCTCCTTAGCCTCCCTGGGAAAGTCTATGCCAGAATCCCGGAAAGGAGAGTCCATTTGTTAGTCGAACCTCGGATACAGGAGGAACAATGCAGTTTTCGTCCTGGTCATGGAACACTGGACCAACTCTTTATCCTCTCAAGGATACTTGAGGGTGCACGGGAGTTTGCCCAACCAGTCTACATGTGTTTTGTGGACTTGGAGAAGCCCTTCAGAGAAAGCCCATTTCCACCGCTTGTATCCGCGATCTCGTTCTTTCGGTCACATAGAGACATAAATCGACCCGTAAATTGAGACCTTCATTTTTACACTCAGCTCTTTCTTCACCACAACAGACCGGTAGAGCGTCTGCACCAATTTGTCTGTTGATCTCTCGCGCCCTTCTCCCGTCACTTGTGAACAAGAGCCCAAGATACTTAAAGTCCTCTACTTGGAGCAGGAACTCATCCCCGACCCGGAGTGGGCACTCCACCCTTTTCCGGCTGAGGACCATGGCCTCAAAATAGGAGGTGCTGATTCTCATTCCCACCGCTTCACACTCGGCTGCGAGGGGAATCACACTCCTCAGCTCTCTTGGGAAAGTCTATGCCAGGGTGCTGGAGAGGAGAGTTCGTCCGTTAGTCGAACCACGCAGGAGGAATAATGTGATTTTCATCCTGCTTGTGGAGCACTGGATCAGCTCTTTATCCTCTCGAGGATCCTTGAGGGTGCATGGGAGTTTGAACAACCAGCCTACATGTGTTTTGTGGACTTGGAGAAGGCATTCAACTGGCATTCGATGGCCTTGGGGTGTCCTGTGGGAGGTGCTTCGGGAGTATGGGGTGTCTGGCCCATTGCTACAGGTTATTCAATCCTTATGCAACCGTTGCAAGAGCTTGGTCCGCATAGCCAGCAATAAGTCGGACTTGTTCCCAGTGGGTGATGGACACCACCGGAGATGCCCTTTATTACCAGTTCCGCTCGTAATTTGGACCAGGACCAGGCCTCATAATTTTTTTCATATTTTTATGGACAGAATTTCTAGGCGTAGCCAAGTGATGGAAGGCTTTCACTTGGGTGGTCTCAGAATCTCATCTCTGGTTTTCGTAGATGATGTGGTTCTGTTGGCTTCATCAGGTGATGGCCTCCACCTCGCACTAGAACGGTTTGCAGCCGAGTGTAAAGCGGTGGGAATCAGTACCTCCAAATCTGAGGCCATGGTCCTCAGCCGGAAAAGGGTGGAGTGCCAACTCTGGGTCGGGGACGAGTTCCTGCCCCAGGTGGAAGAGTTTAAGTATCTCGGGGTCTTGTTCACAAGTGACGGGAGAAGGGCGCGAGAAATCGACAGACGGATTGGTGCAGACGCTCTACCGGTCTGTTGTGTTGAAGAGAGAGCTGAGTGTAAAAACGAAGCTCTTAATTTCCCGGTCGATCTACGTCCCTACCCTTACCTATGGTCACGAGCTGTGGGTAGTGACCGAAAGAAAGAGATTGCAGATACAAGCGGTGGAAATGAGCTTCCTCCGAAGGGTGGGTGGTTTGGGCATCTGACAAGGATGCCTCCTGAGGTGTTCCAGGTATGTCCCACCGGGAGGAGGCCCCAGGGCAGACCCAGGACACACTGGAGAGACTATATCTCTCGGATGGTCTGCGAACGCCTGGGTGTTCCCCTGGACGAGCTGGGGGAGGTGGTTGGGGAGAAGGAGGTCTGGGCTTCTATGCTTAGGCTGCTGCCCCCGTGACCCGGCCCTGGATAAGTGGAAGAAAATGGATGGATGGCTGGTTGGATGGATGGGCTTATAATAATAAGATTAATTGAAGATTCAAGATTGTTTATTTGTCACGAGCACTGACCAAAGTGCTGAACATAAAATACAAACAGTCAAGGTCAAGTTTATTTATATAGCACATTTCCAAACAGTCCATGCTGCACAAAGTGCTTAACAATGTAAAATGCCACTAAAACAAATAACATGCAAAACAATGATGCAATAAAATATAGAAAAAACAAATAAGTAAATGAAATAAGTCAACAAAAACAACAACAACTAAGGCTGTTAAAACCAAAATGTTGGGTGTTAAAAGCCAGACCTTAAAAATGTGTCTTTAGGAACGATTGAAAATGTTCAAGTGTTTGTGCAGATCTAATGTTAAGAGGAGCACTATTCCAAAGTCTGGGACCTGCCACAGAAGGCTCTGTCATCATGAGACTTAAGTTTAGTCCGTGGAATAGCTGAGGTTAGTTTTGACCTGGACCTCACAGTTCTTTCTGGGGCATAAATAAATAGGAGCTCAGACAGGTTAGGAGCTTGCTCGTTAAGTGACTTAAAATCAGAAAGTAAAGGTTTATTTTAGATCCTGTAGGAGACAGGAAGCCAGTGCAGAGATGGTAAAACTGGGGTTATATGCTCCTAACGTTTAGTGCCAATTAGCAGATGAGGAGCTGCATTTTGGACCAACTGGAGACGATAAAGAGAGGCCTGGTCCAGACCAAAGTACACAGAATTGCAGTAGCGCAGTCTGCACGTAATGAACAGATGACTAACACATTCAAAGACATTAGCTGGAAGGTATGGCTTAACCATGGCTAGCTGTCTTAAATGAAGAAAGCTGGATTGGACTACTGTGCTCACCTGCTTACACAGTTTGAAGGAACCATCAAGGTGCACACCGAGGTTTTTTACATTGGTCTTACAATAGGAAGATAATGGGCCCAGAGCACTGTCAATGTGATTATTAACGAAGTTACCAAAAACGGCAACCTCTGTTTTGTCTTCATTTATTTTAACGAAATTTAAAGACACCCACTGTTTTTTGTCATCCAGGCAGCGTAATAATAGCTGAAGCGAGTGTCTCCCTGCTTTTAAAGAAAGGTAGATCTGCAAGTCATCTGCAAAACAGTGGAATGAAAGGTTGTACTGTGAGAAAATAGACCCCAGTGGCAACACATACAGTGCAAACAAGGCAGAACCCAAAATCGAGCCTTGAGATACACCATAATTAAGAGGGGCTATTTTGGAGCTGTGAGGGCCCATGTTGACATAAAAAATCCCTCCAGATAAATAAGACAAAACCACTGGAGAGCAGACCCTTTTAGGCCAGCATATGATTCCAGCCGTGATAACAGGATGTTGTGGTCGACTGTGTCAAAGGCTGCTGACAAGTCCAACAAGAAGAGGGCAGCAGGGCTGCCAGAGTCCAGAGTTAAAAGAGTATCATTAAAAACCCTTCAAAGTGCTGTCTCAGTGCTGTGTAGTGATTTAAAACTGGATTGAAATTTTTCAGAAATCTGATTAAGATCAAGGTGGGCCTGCAACTGTAAATAGACCACTTTCTCCAGAACTTTAGAAAGAAAGGGAAGCTTTGAGATTGGCCAGTAATTGGACAGAACAGTTGGGTCCAGATTGTGTTTTTTAAGAAGAGGCTGAACTATAGCTTGTTTAAAGCATGATGGGACACAGCCTGTAGCAAGGGAAGTGTTGATTAATCTCCGGATAAAAGGCCTGACAGTATTTTTTAGCAGACTTTGGGGAAGATAATCTGATGGGCAGTGTGATGATCTTAGGTGACAAACTACCACAGACAATTCGTTCAGGGAGACAGACGCAAACTGCTCTAAGATAGCTGAGCACATAGGAGGAACCTAATAGCCAAAACCTTGTGGATAAAAATGCCAAAAAGTCATCACACGTACTTGGTGAAGGTACAGCTCCAGCATTATCACGTGGAGCAAAAAGGATTAAGAACATTAAAAAGTATCTGGGGCCAGTGACTATATTGACACTTGGGTTGATACAAAATAGAAATACTAAAAGTAAAATACATGTTGAAATAACAAAAACAATATAGAACACCAACATTAGAAAGGCATTAAATACAGATGAATTTAACATGCTATACTGGGTTTAAAGGATTTCATTCTGATACTTAAATGGCAGTCAGGGTGCCGTTGCCTAGCCTGTAGAGGTCTGTGTGCCCCTCTATGGATTTGCTTCCCCAGACCATCACTGACCCACCACCAAATCAGTCATGCTGAACAATGTTATAGGCAGAAAAACGTCATCCACGGCTTCTCCGGAACCTTTCACGTCTGTCACATGTGCTGGGGTGAACCTGCTCTCATCTGTAAAAACCACAGGACACCTGTGGTGAATATGGCATTCCAGGTATTCTATGGCAAATGCTAATCAGGCTCCACGGTGCCAGGCAGTGAGCACAGAGCCCACTAGATGTTGAGCTCTCAGGCCACCCTCATGAAGTCTGTTTCTGATTGTATGGTCAGAGACATTCACACCAGCATCCTGCTGGAGGTCATTTCGTATCTCTGTGCTGGTCCTGTTCCTCCTTACACAAAGGTGCAGATACTAGTCCTGCAGATGGTGAAGGACCTCTCTCTCTAAAGCTCTCGTAGAGTAACTGTCTATCTCCTGGAATCTCCTCCATGATCTTCAGACTGTGCTGGGAAACACAGCAAACCTTCTGGTAATGGCCAGTGTTGGGAAGGTTACTTTTAAAATGTATTCCATTATAGATTACAGATTACATGCCCCAAAATGTATTCTGTAACGTATTCCGTTACGTTACTCAATGAGAGTAACGTATTCTGAATACTTTGGATTACTTAATATATTATCATGCTTTTTACAACAACATGAATGTACTATTGCTGTGTGATTTATTACTATTACTGAAGGTCCGCGACTCCGAACTGTAGTAAAGGGACCTCTGACTAATACGGCGGGGTCCCTGTCGGCTCGTAGCTGAAAAATAGCTTTACTTTGTTGTGTGGGTCAACTTTTCTTGCGAGAGACAGAGAGAGGCGTTGAAAGGCTGCTCCAACGGAACTTATTGTTTCAGAGGAAAACACGAACACGGTGTACAGTCGAGTCTTAATAGCTTACTTACAACTGGGCTCGTCAGGCACTCTTCTTGACTGCAGTGGTTATTATTATATTTACATGCTTCCAGCTCCCGTTTCTGCTTGATGACAGCTCGTACTTTTCGACTCTCCTTTTTCTCCCTCGCTCACAGACACATAACGGGTATGGCAGTCCATTCTCCCTGCAGCACGGACTACACTGCCCATGATGCTACATTCTGCATTCTGCATTCTGCCTATTAGCTTAGCACAACAACAACAAAAATGCGCTCTCTCACCCAGGAAACACTCAGAGTGAGAGCATCACTCTGTAACCATGGCAACCGTAACGCTGCCGCCTGGAACAACAGAACGTAGCTGTCAAACAAAACCCAAACAGTCCTGACCCGCGACAATATGAAACAGGAAAGTACCGCAGTGTAATCCATTTATTTCAACAAAGTAACTGTATTCTGAATACCACCTTTTTAAACGGTAACTGTAACGGAATACAGTTACTCATATTTTGTATTTTAAATACGTAACGGCGGTACATGTATTCCGTTACTCCCCAACACTGGTAATGGCACATATTGATGTGCCATCCTGAAGGAATTAGACTACATATGCAGCCTCTGCAGGGGCGAGATACCATCTCATGCCTCAGTAGACATCCTGGCCGTAGCTAAAATTAGAAATATCCTGTCTCAGAGGACTTTATGGTATGGTTTATGGACATATGCCTCAGTACTTTTAACTTTTAGATGTATTTGCTTATCCACCTCTACTTTCAAGATCAGGCTTCAAACTTTCCTTTTTGCTAAAGCATAGACTTAGGGCTGGACCAGGTGACCCTGAATCCTCCCTTAGTTAGGCTGCCGGGGATTCCCATGACGCACTGGGTGTTTCTTGTTCACTCACTATGTATTAACAGACCTCTCTGCATTGAATCATATCTGTTATTAACCTCTGTCTCTCTTCCACAGCATGTACTCCCCAGGAACCTACGCCAGGATCCTGTTTGTGGACTTCAGCTCTGCCTTCAACACCATCCTTCCAGACCATCTCCGAGGCAAGCTTTCCCAGATGAATGTGCCTGATCCCATCTGCCGGTGGATCACTGACTTCCTGACGGACAGGAAGCAGCACGTGAGGCTGGGGAAGAATGTCTCGGACTCCCGGACCATCAGCACCGGCTCCCCTCAGGGCTGTGTTCTTTCTCCTCTGCTCTTCTCCCTGTACACCAACTGCTGCACCTCCACCCACCAGTCTGTCAAGCTAATCAAGTTCGCAGATGACACCACCGTCATTGGGCTCATCTCGGACGGGGACGAGTCTGCCTACAGGAGAGAGGTTGAACGTCTGGTGTCTTGGTGCAGCCACAACAACCTGGTGCTGAATGCCCAGAAGACAGTGGAGATTATTGTGGACTTCAGGAAGCACACAGCCCCACTCCCCCCCATCATCCTGACTGACACCCCCATCACCTCTGTGGACTCATTCCGCTTCCTGGGTACCACCATCACCCAGGACCTGAAGTGGGAGCCCACCATCACCTCCGTCATTAAGAAAGCCCAGCAGAGGATGTACTTCCTGAGGCAGCTGAAGAAATTCAACCTGCCAACACGGACGATGATGCAATTCTACACTGCAATCATCGAGTCCATCCTCACCTCCTCCATCACCGTGTGGTACGCTGGAGCCACTATCAGGGACAAACAGAGACTGCAGCGTGTTGTGCGCTCTGCTGAGAAGGTGATTGGCTGCAGACTCCCATCTCTGCAGGACCTGTACACCTCCAGGACATTGCGGCGTGCAGCTCGGATCTCAGCTGACCCTTCTCACCCTGGACACAGTCTGTTTGACCTGCTCCCCTCAGGCAGGAGGCTCCGGTCCATTCGCACCAGAACCTCTCGCCATAAGAACAGTTTCTTCCCCTCTGCTGTTGGACACATGAACAATAACCGTATGACTGTTCCCACCACTAACACATGACCCTACGCTGTGTCACTGCAACATGTCATGTCTGGCACTGATCACCACCTGCACTCATGTATATATCTTTCAACGTAGCACTCTTAATTCTTATTCTCATGTATATATGTTTGGCACTGATCACCACCTGCACTCATGTATATATCTTTCTACGTAGCACTCATAATTCTTATTCTCATGTATATATCTCATGTATATCTCATGCACATATCTTTCCTTCTACATAGCACTTTAATTCTTATTGTCTGCACTGAAGCACCGCAGCAATTTCCTAATGTTGTAAACCTCAACATCTGGCAATAAACCCATTCTGATTCTGATTCTGATTCTGATTCTGATGTCTTTATCCTGTCTTCCTTCTCTCACCCCAACCGGTCGCAGCAGATGGCCCCGCCCCTCCCTGAGCCTGGTTCTGCTGGAGGTTTCTTCCTGTTAAAAGGGAGTTTTTCCTTCCCACTGTCGCCAAAGTGCTTGCTCATAGGGCGTCATGTGGTTGTTGGGTTTTTCTCTGAATGTATTATTGTAGGGTCGACCTACAGTGAAAGGTGTCTTAAGGCGACTGATGTTGTGATTTGGTGCTGTATAAATAAAACTGGACTGAAGGTTTGATGAAAACTTTTTCAGTGCAATTACACAGATACAAACACAGGTCCATATTTTCTCAATAAGAATGACATGATTAATGGTGTCAACAGCTGCTGATGAATCAAATAAATCTAAAATTCCATTTTCACCTTTATCTAAGTGAATAAGAATAACATTAGTAATCTTGTTTCTGTGTTATCATTCTGTCAACAACGAGACTGGAATTTATCAAATATATTATTTCCCTTTAACAGTCCGGGGACAGCTCTGGCTGTAAAGTGATTTGAAATCAAATGAGAGAGACTGACTGACATTAGTCAGAAGCCAGTGGGAGGTAGAAATGCTTTAGGAATAATGTCAGCTAGAAATGTGGATATCAAGGAGATCTGTCATGAAAATCAGATAAAAGTCAAAGAACAGAACTGAGACCCTCGGCCAGGCTGACAGGCTCCGGGCTTGAACTGTGACCTGATACCACTGATCTTATCATCCAAGCAAACAAACAAACGAGACAGGGCACAACAATTAGGCTGAGTGGGATTAAAGAGTTTGCTGGTGGTAAACATTGGGTTGGGCTTAATATTGCTCTCATCATTTGAGAAAACTTCATATCTCCTGCATGTGAAGGTAGTGCACGAGGACATTTGTAATTCTTGTGTTTAGTGTTTCTAGGGGGAAACGCTAAATGCTAAAACTCTGAAAAGCTGCAGGCTTTGGGGGACACAGTTAAGGTCCACAGAGCCCCTGCCTTATCTTTGTTGTTTTCAAAGCCCCGTTGACTGTTATTGGCCAACAGGTGCTCAAAGTGCAGGGTCATCTCGACTGTATCAGACCTCTCCACCCACTCTCGTCTCAGCCCCACTGGGCTTTCCTGAAATTCTTCAGAAACTCGAGCAGCAGACACTGTCCGCAGGCAGGACTCTGTGTGTGTGCGCGTGTAATTAGACTTTTGGGAGTCTTTCGGGAACAGGGAGGCGGCTGCAAAGGTCCAACGAGGTTGGGGGGAGTGACTCGGAAAGAGGGGGTGGCGGTGTTTGCAGTAAAAACAGCAAATCACTGTAGCAGACCCCCTCTCTTACAGCTACTTGGTACCACGCACATCCCTCGGTGTCTCCCCCTCTCTCTCTCTCTGGGTCCGGGCCCTGGGGTTGTAAGTCCGTCCTCCTCCTCCGGTGCAGTCCGGTTCGCTCCGCTCGTGTCGCTGCTCGCAAAGCACCGACTCTCCTCTGCAGCTATGGCACATGTCCTTCAGCTGTTTGCTGTCATACTCTCATCAGCTCTCGTGCAAGCATCGGCCTTGCTCAACGACACGTAAGTAAACGTATATTTCTAACGAAACTCATGCATGTCATTGTGCTAAAGTTTGGCTTGCCCCTCGCGCCAAGACGCGTCCAAATAGTTGCACGAGGTGGTGTTGGAAAAACTTTATTTTAAAAAAAATGTCACGCGCAGCGTCATCATGTATTTGTCACTCGATTCTGGTGTAATCACGAAAAACCTGCACATTCCACTGGTGAGGCAGAAAGTCCAGTGTGTGGCCACAGGACAGTGTTATGCAATGAGCAAAGACTATGTGTGCGTGCGTGCGTGCGTGCGTGCGTACGCGCATGTCCCATCTGCTACAACTTACCAGCATTTGATTAATAACCTGCTCTCGGCTTTACCTGAGTAGCGTGTAAATGGGACATGATTTCCATGGTACTGGAAGGCCGAATAACATTTTCCACCCTGACTTTTTTTGCTTGCTCTAAACTTTAATCATCATGGCTCGCATGCCTTTCATAGTTTACACTGGGAGTCAAATGACTTTTCATCATTGTGCAACTTTCTCCCTGGCAAAAACAGCATCAATATTCTCAGCAGCACCACCCAAAACGCAATTAAATGCGTCCTTTATTTCTCATTGGCAGCAGCAGGCCCCTGTGTGCCAAGCAGCGTCGACACAGAGAATCCAGCAGAGTGCTTCGTTAGAAGCTGATATCATGGCTGTTGCTGATGTTTTCCAATGTTCATTTGCACATGTAACTTATATGGGCCTTGTGTGGTTATTTGGATGAATATGTCCGCTGTGCAGGAAGGATGGCATGGGGATACAGGAGTTACTGGAACTCTGCTTCCCTTTTGATTCCAGGGCTGAAATAAAAATACTGTGCACACAGTTTCTGTAGACTATATGTGTTGTGCACAAGCAGGTACATTAAGAAGAAATTCATAATGGGGAGTATTTCTGTTACATACAGTTAGGTCCATAAATGTTTGGAAGATGACTGATGTTTTGGATACATTTGCCTCTCTCTACCACCACAGTGGATTTTAAAATAAAAACTGATGCTTTAACTTACAGTCACTTTCCTTCATTCACCCTTTTTCATTTACTGTGTGTTCACACACCATTCTCTATTTCAGCATAGTGTCTTTTGTCCTGTCTTCCTGTCTTTTTGCAGGCCAAATCAGAACTATAGCATAACTCTGGTTCCCTCCAGAAAAAGTAAATTGCATCCTTTTAACGTTTGATGGTGTTTTCCAGTCGTGCTTCCAGTCACCTGGCCGTGTAGTGTGCTTTGACAAACATCTGTGACAGAATGAGTCGCTCACTGAATTTCAGTGTGTTGCTGTAATCGGATGCTTTTAACTTCTCATGTAGCAGCTTGTTAGCACACTCCTTCTCTTAGAAGCTACATAATTCACATGCAGGGTGTTAACTTTTATATTGGAGCACAAGAAACTGGTTTTGTTTGAGGTTAAATCAGACTCTTTCACCTTGAAACAAAGACACAGATGATGGTTGTAGGATTTAACCCTGCGCCACACTCATTTAGTTCTTTAACTGGACCATTTATCAGCTAGCTGTAGCAACACGCTAGAAGTTTGTGCTTTTTAAACATTAGCGGTTATCTCTCTAAATCAAACGTGTGTTTAACATGGAGCTGGGCTGTACTTTTTAATGCTTGGCACTGTTTTTCTCCTAGCTTTTCACTTAAACGAGTGCTGACAGTTTGGGTTGTTTTTAATGAGGGTACTTTCTTCTTCTCCTTGCAGGATTTATGCAGTGACTGTGAGTTCGCGTGTGACTGCAGGGAAACAGGAGACCCTGTGTGCCCAAATTCACGGCCTGACTGGGCCTGTGCGCATGGTCATCGGCCTCACTGAGGGCTCTGTCACAATCTTAGATGAGCAAGTAAATGAGGACTTCTACCGCTGCCTAAACTTCCAGGTCAGATCCAAGAAAAGCACAAAAGAGCTTGTGAATACTCAGGCTCCCACTCTCCACACTTCCAGTTTCATGTGGGGGATAGTTCAGGATGAGTGGGGTCCTATTAGACCATAGCCCAGAAATACATATTTCACTGGGTAAACTTTTTTCTTCTGGAACATTTCATTATGTTTTCGATATAAAGCGATTGAAATTTTAATTGTAGCACTAACCACATGGAAGTTTCTGTTTGTGAATGAAATCTGCTTGGTGGTTATCCCACGCCATCACGCCAGAGTGTAAATCACACACGGACCAATCAGCTCTAGCTCCTAGTGTTTTATCCGTGAAACCAGCTTCCTTTTACAGTAATAAGTGTTCTCTTCGTTTCCTACACAGCTGCTGTAAACAAATATTCACTCTGATTCATTAAATACTGTCTTCAGAACGTCCTCTGGCTGAATTGCAGCTGTTTTTCGATGATGTACCTCCAGCATGACTAATCGTGAACAATGATTCGCGGTATTTACAGTATTTCACTTTTTAAAAACAAAACAAAAAGCTTTGTGTTGTGTTGTTTGTAGACAGTAAATGCACCAGCGTGGTTTCCAAGCAGAATTCCTATCACCATCCATTAAGCTAATGGCTTAAATCTTGGCACAAGTTTGGACCTAATTATCCTCCCGGCGCCATGACTGAGACTGCCAACCTCAGTGGGTTCTCTGCAAATTGCAGCTCTGCTTTATGTCACACCTCTGCTTGCTGTTATGCAACTTGCAGGCCTTGCTCCATATTGATGTGGAACGACCCGCCGACCCAAATAGCCTCTGTGACAGTCGCGCTTAGTTTCACTTTGTTCCTGCTATTTGGCCCTGTTGCAGGACTGGTTTTTGTCTCTAGGCACAAAGACTGCTTTCTGCCAGAGGCTAGCTATGTACCTGCATTCCTCTGGAAGCCAACCCTGCGCTCAGTCTCACAACACACATCTGAACACAACAGTCTTTTTGACATGTGTGGAAGTGGTTCTGGTCCTTGTTATGTAACAGCAGCATTAACAAGTGAAAACGTGCACAAGTGTGACAGCATTTCATAATTAACTGTGTGCAACATTGTTCCCTAAGAGCAGCACAGCTCAGATGGCTTTTTATGACACGTTTAATGCAAAAGTCATGAGCTGCCACACATTTTGTGTCCAAGGAAGCGGGCCAACACTGTCACTTTTTAAAGTGGTTTTCAGCATTAGTTCTTCAGACTTTCTGAAAGTCTTTCAATGTGTTTGGCTGCACTTTCACCCATTTGCAGTCCACGCTGTGTACCTGCCATTTTCAGTGGAATGTGTTTTATTTAGTTTTTCACTTTATTCTAACCTCTAACTCATTCATGCATGAAAAGGAGAGTAACACCTGGGACGAACCAATGTAGTCTACATAAAAAGGCTAAACTGGCAAAAACAAACAAAACAATTTAAAACTATATCTTGGCTGTTTGTTACTCAAAAATAAATCATTTCTTTAGGTGTGTGTGAAGACTGTTACACAGTGCTGTGGAGGAAAAGTACAGATTGTGCTCTGCATGAAACGTTTTCCATCTCTGACAAATGTGTGTTTGCTGGTGTTGCAGGTCCCTGCAGTACGCAGCCGAATTGTGGCAACAGTTTATGTCAATATTTTCCATGAAAAAAATCTGACGAGCAAGCATACCAAAGTCGTCATCGAGCCTCCAACTTTCATCCACATCGTCCGGACTGATAAGCCCATCTACAAACCTGGACAGACTGGTAGGTGGAGTGAGTGTGGAGGTGTTGGAGGTGTTGTGTTGTAGAAGGAGCGATACGCTACTGCAGCGCCGTCTCGTCTGCACTGCTTACCCATTCTGCTGTGCTTGCACATTTTTGGTCTGATATATCTGCATAATGCTGAGCCACCACTTAATAACTTGATAACTTGAGGGTTGTTGTCTGTTCAGTGCACAGAAGAAGAGTGCTTTCCTAGAGAGAGGCTGTTTATATTTAAAGTAGGAAAGGCCTACACGCTGAGTGGGTGAAGAGAAAAGGAGTTTATTTGACCACTTAGTGCCGTCGAGTGCTAGTGCAGGCTGCTAACTCCTGAATAAGTCTGTGTGTCTAAGTGTGTGAATGTGTATGTGAATGTGTGGATGACTGGATATGTAAAGCGCTTTGGGGTCCTTAGGGACTAGTAAGGCGCTATATAAATACAGGCCATTTACCATTTTTTTTAAGTCTGATTAAGATAAGATGATCTAGTGGAGTTTAACTTTTTTGGGTATTCTGCAACTCCTTATGACAGTAAAACAAGTTTATTTTTTAATAGCATTGCCATAGTGTTTCAGTAAGGACTCACGACAACGTTATGTTTCACGAGTAAAAATCAAAAATGAATTTGACCCATATAACAGTTTATAAACTGGTGTCAGTCTCAACAAAATGAGCTTGTCAGTCAGCTTCTATAAACAAGTTCAAAGCTATAACCACAAGAATACTGTAACATATATATTTTTACCTAAATCAATCTGTCTCATGCTTTCCATTTGCAGACACAGGTGATCCAATCAGAAGTAACATTACACTTTACCGTGTCACTGTGAAATCGGCTTTCAGTTGGTATTATTTGGCCAGCTAAGCCACGCTCGCCAAATCGCACGTGGAATAAAACATGGATGTAGCTGCAGCGTCAGAAAAATGAACCCGATGCAGAAGAGCCTTAAACCTGCATTCTGTCTGACGGCCACCAGGTGGCAATAAATTTAGTCTGTTTTGGAAATCAAAAGCTACGTTCACAGTGCAGGCGAAAGCGCATCAAATCCGACTTTTTTGACCCTATGCGACCCGTATCCGAATTATTAGGCCAAATGTAAATAACAAAATAACTTTATAACTTAGAGCAAAATTGGGAAACGTAAAGTCCGAAACATACTGTTGCTCTGGGTCTAAACAGAGCGCGTTGTGCGTGACGTCTGCTTTTGCGCATGCGGCCGCTTTGAGCGTTCACACTAGAGCGCGTTTGCTGTCGCATTTTATTTGTAGTGTGAACGAGCAGACAAAAAAAATCGCATTTGATCAAAAAATCGGAATTGAGCATCAAGACCTGCAGAGTGAACGTAGCCTTAGTCATACCACATTTGGGGGGCGACCGTGGAGCAGGGGGTTGGGAAGCGCGTCTGTAACCGGAAGGTCGCCGGTTCGATCCCTGGGCTCTCTGTCCTGGTCGTTGTGTCCTTGGGAGAGACCGCCTACTGGTGTTGGCCAGACGGGCAGATGGCGCCAGGGCAGCTGTGGCTACAACTGTAGCTGCCTCCACCAGTGTGTGAATGTGAGTGAATGAATAATGGAGTTGTAAAGCGCTTTGGATGCCTTGAAAAGCGCTATATAAATGCAATCCATTATTATTATTATTATTATTATTATTATTATTATTTCAAAACGGAAGATCATTGGCTGTGTCACAGTCAGACCCGCCTTTCCTCAACACATCCATCTTTCGTAACCAATGGCAGAACCACTCAGCTCAAGCTGAGGTGACGTCATCAGTAGCTAATCCTTAAGGATGTTTTGGTTTTTTTTGGTTTTTAATGTATTGCCTCCAACAATAGGCAAATACATGTTAAGATATATTTTTCTGTGTAAAAAAGGCTAACAGCAACCGTAGACTTCTCCGATACATATTCCAGGTCACTGAAACTCGGGCGGTGTTGATCTGATCAGTTAAGTATCAGACAGGGTTGTTAATGAAGGCAACAACCGGTGTGCTACAGGGACAACAATGAGCCAACTCCAAAAGGCGAAAGGTTTCACAGCTGAAGGTCACTGACGTTTTTCCCTCTTCATCTTTTCTGACTGTTCCACTAGTTTTGAATTTGGCTAGGGTCAGTGTCACTACTGATACCTATGGAACTAGTGTTATTAGTATTCCAGTATTATAATTGTCAGGTCCACCGCAGGTGCCCAGATGAGCTTCAGGTTCAGCCTGAGCACATGTGACAGTTGTAAAAGGGTGTGGGCTAGCTGTGGAGAACATGCTGCCTGTAACATTGTTCTGCATGACTGGAGGCGTATCCATGGAGGGACACACAGACCTCGACAGCATCCTGACTGTCATTAGGAGCCATTCTCAGGCCCTAGACTGGACACAACAATGCCTGGCAGTATGAACTGATACCATGGACTGGCACCTACGTTCACCTGACCGAGATCCAACACCAACACCTCTGGGACATCATGTTTCAGGTGCAACTCACACTGTCCAGGAGCTCAGTCATTCCCTGGTCCGGATGTGGGAGGAGATCCTCCGGGATGTTGTCAGGCATGCAGACAAGCACGTGGGGGTCGCACAAAGTGCTGAGCACCGTTGCTGCATTTCAGTAAAACAAACTCGTCTTCACCATCATTCACTTTGATTTTCAGGGTTTTTCTTTATTCTGCCGTCTGCAGACTGATGATTCTCATTTCCATCAAACGATGGGGCATCCTTTCCTAACACGGTGACCAGTCTGTATCAGTATAGATATCAACATGATTTATTCATTTTCCCCACTGAATCTGACATGTGCCCCTAATTCATTAGAGTATAAAGAGAGACTTGCATACACTTTGCTTTGCTTCTTTTTAGTCCATCTGCTATCACCAGGATCGTTTTCCCTTTGTCTTCTTCTTCCTCTCATTATCCACTTGTGCAATAACTGAAAATACAGTATAGTAATGCATTTTTTTTTCTTTCTTTTAAAGTCAAATTCCGGATCGTCTCCATGGATGCCAATTTCATCCCTGTGGAACGAGTGGTACGTTTCTATCCACTTGTTCTCGTCTGTCAGAATCATGTGCCGCTGTGCCATTTGTGGAGTCATTTCAAGCAGCGAACTTGATAATGTGCTGTGATTTGTAGCAGGCAGTCAGTGAATCTGAAGAGTAAGGTCTATTTTGGTTCAGGAGAGTGGGAGGTGAAAGGAAGGCTGTTTGTTGATTTTGAAGACAGCGTGGGTGTGGAGCGCTGTGTGGAGTAGTGTGATAAACATGCTGTCAGAGTTCATTTGGCGCACACTACATTTGACCCAAACATCTGAATCAATAGCGGCTCAGGGCCTTTTCCGTTTTTGGACGAGAGGCTGAAAACACGACTGCACGCAGTCGACGTGAAATCCGTTCGGATGCATCACATGATGAAAGTAGCTAGCTTGAAGGTGGTAACTCCCACCAGCTGTAGTGAAGACGTGGCATTGTGAGACTTTATCTGCCATTATGCATCTGCTCTTTCCGGCACTCTGGAGATGTAAGAACGAAATAATTGAGGCCAAAATATCACGTGTGCCAAAGGTGTTACAGAGGAACACGGTAATAAATGAGCCGTGGAGGGGGACGTGTGTTGTTTGACTCTTATCGTCCAATTAGGAAATAAGACCTGGCAGTGGTGGTGTTGTTTCAGGGTGTGGCGCCTTCACATCTGTCAGCGGGACACTCAGTGCTATGTGCTTGCTGAGTAATTGGGTTCTGCTGTGTGATCTGAACCGGGACCTACATGCATACTGACTTGAAAGTCATTGCAACAGGAAACCTTACTGATATGTTTCTAATAAATTGTCCTTATTGTGTTAATTCTGTGTGCAGATAAACTAAATGTAAACTCTTCTGTTTTCCTTTCAGTATAAAGAAGTGGCGCTGCAGGTAAGAAACACTCAAATTGGCATCTCTTCTGGGAACTGCTGACATGTCTGTTTGGCTCTTTGAAAAGATTTTGCCATTTGTGCCTTCTGTGAGAGTAACGGCAAAGATGCAGGAAATGAGGCGATGGAGGGAGGGCTGTATGACATGTAATTAAAGTGCAGACTGCTCCCTGCACCCCCCCCCCCCTTTTTTCTTCTCTGGGGTGGTGCTGTTTAAGAAGATATCCAATCTACAATAGTCTGTTGTAGATTGGATATCTGCGCTGCATTGTTGTGAAGACTAAGAAGGACTTTAGCTACCTCTGAATCACAGACCTAATTACACAAGCAACCATCAGGAGGAGGACTATAATAGGTTCTTTTCTCCAAACGAGAGCTCGTTAAGATAAATGTCACTCCAGTCAGTTTGGGCGATGTTTGGATTGCACTGGTCCCTCCTGCAGGAGCTTGTCCTTCTTCCATGCCTGGCTCCAGGAAGCACTCTGGCATGCCCGTCTCAGATGAGGGATCATGTGTGTGTGTTGTTTTTTTCTCCCCATGTCACAGGGCTGACCCACAATCCACAAAGAGCACAGATTATCTGGTGGCTGGCTTGGAAACATCTCTGTGTGCCCCAGCAGAGGAGCTGGAGGCTGGAAGCTACGGCCTCGTTTGATTTGACATCCCTAAATAAATTCTCCTCTGTCTTTACTCTGTGTAGGATCCTAGCTCAAATCGCATTGCCCAGTGGCTGGATAAATCTGTTGTTGGCGGCATCCTTGATCTTTCACATCCCATGATTCCTGAGGCTGTACAAGGAAGCTACACCATCACTGCCTTGACAGACAAGGGAGAACAAATATCCCACAGCTTTGACATCAAAGAATACGGTGGGAGGGAAAAAATGAAGCATCTTCTCTTATAGACCGGAAATGATTACGAGCTCAGTCTATGTAAATTCTCAGCTACGGGGAGATCTGACTCTGTTTCCTTTGCTCTAGTTTTGCCAAAGTATGAAGTGAAGGTTCATCTGCCCAGTGTGATTACCGTCCTGGATCAGGAGGCAGCACTGAAGATTTGTGGAAAGTAAATGTCCCAGTTGAACAGAAACTGGTGTTCTTGTCTGTGTTGGTTCAAGGAAATCCACACTGTGAAGAACTGCAGCTGGGCAGCGCTGGTGCTAACAACATTGTCGTTTATTACAAAAGATGGGTCTGGATTTGTGGGAACAACAAACTGCCTGTAGCAATGATGTTTTCCTTATTTTGTCTGTACTTTGATATAATAGTACTTTTTACTAGAGGAATTTGAGTATTTATATAATTCATACTATTAACAGTGGCCAGCTGGGAAAAGGCAAAGCCTCTACAGGAAATGAAAGATCTGAGGCTGGCTAGACTCTGTACCAGTCATGTTTCCGGCAACAACTAACATGATCCGGCCGTTCTCGTTCCAACAAATCTCATCTTTGTATGTTTTCTTAACAGATACACGTATGGGAAACCTGTTATTGGTTCGGTGAAGGCACGGTTCTGCAGAAACGCCATCCGTTTCTTCTGGTTTTCATCTCCCCAAAACAAAGACCTCTGCAAGACCTACGAACTAACTGTGAGTGTTCCAGATGTTAACAGAGACGCTAACTGTACTGCAATCAGTCCTTTTCACTGATTTTACTTTCTTGGTGTTCACTTTCTGTGATCTTCTAGACGGATAAAAGTGGATGTGCTACACAAACTGTGAACATGACGGCGTTTTTCCTCCACAAGAACATCTACAGTGACACGTTTGAGGTGACTGCTGAGATGGAAGAGTATGGCACAGGTAGGCAGACTAAAAGCCGACTGTTCATCAAGGTAGCACAGCGAATTCCTGATGACCTGCAATCTGTATGCTAACTATCATCTAGGCGTCATTCTTAAAGGCTACGGGCAGACCAGCTTCACCTGTGACATCAGAACTGTCACCTTCGAGGATGTACCTGAGGCATACAAGCCTGGCATCCCGTTTGAAGGAAAGGTAACCAGACTCATCCTGCTGTCAGGACATTGCACAGCAGGATTCATGAGCTTTTCATCTGATCCTACCGTGAGGTGGACGTGTTTCTCCTGGAGCCCAAAAGATTCTAAGACGACTCTAGAATCTGGACGATGTAACACTGCATTTGTTACAATGTTACTAGATGTATGAAATAGTATTTAGGGATGCTTTGAGTCATGCAGAGGAAGCTAATCAAGGGCAATAACAATCATTATTATGGAGATGTGTGAGTCTTGTTACAACTTCTTACTCTGTCTTGTTCACAGATCAAAGTTGTTGGTCCAGACAACAAGCCTGCTGCCAATGAGCCAGTGTACTTGTTTGTTGGTAGCTCACTAAAACTAGAGCTCACCACAGACGTGAATGGCGTGGCTTTGTTTTCTCTGGGCACGTCTCTTTGGAAGGACAGTGTGCATCTGAAGGTTGGTTGCTGCCGCTGCCTGCACTTAAACATTCATCAGTTATAAGGTCGATAGACTGTGATTGATCACATCAGTCGTACTGATCATACACCCACGCTGGCCTACATTGTCATGAAATTAGTTACTTTTTAATATTTTATTATTTCCAAGTGTCTAACCCAGTGTTTCCAAACCTTTTGGAGCCACGGCACATATTTCACGTTAGAAAAATCACACGGCATGCCAGCAGCAAAAATATCACAAAAAGCATATTGATCATTTTCCCCGCACATCAGGTATAGCGGTATTGGCTCGGTTTGTCCCAGTTACCTTTTTGCTTCTTCTGACCACTACTCATGCTACGGCCTTCATCTGGGTCAGAGGTTTCTCCAGGACCAGGTCTACTTTTTCTTTCAAATATTTGTCTATTGCTATTATGGCTGCGCTGTCTCAGTCACAGCACGACTATTATGTAATTTCTTCTTCATCTTCTATTTTGCTGGCAGTTGGCAACAGATTTAATTAGAGCAGGTAGTTGTAGTCCTGTGGAAGATCATGTAATTGTTCTGCCCATCACGGCGATCACTTGGAGTACTAATCAGATGGAACCAGACAATCTTCCACGGCACACCTGATCATTTCTCACAGCGCACTGGTTGGGAAACACTGGTCTAATGTGAAGAGTAGGAATTTGATATTTGACCTCACTTTGTCAACAGGCGAGTTCAAAAAATACAACGGAGCATGACCATTATGTTTATGGTTTGAGGAGACCCAACTACAGGGCAAGCCACCACCATGTCACAGCGTTTTACTCCAAGAGTAGTAGTTTTCTGAAGCTCATGCAGGCCAGCAGTAAGCTGCCCTGTGACAGTGAAGCGACTGTGCGTGCCCAGTACATCATCCAGGGAGAGGAGCTGGAGAAAGGGCAGGAGGTCCTCGACTTCTTTTATCTGGTACGTGTAAGGGATTGTGACGTGACCCCACCCAGTGTTCATTGAAACACGATTTTGGTGATCTGCATGAGAATTGCTGTTTGTAGCTTCAGTCTAAATGATTTTTCTCTAAAGACTTTTGTGCACACGTTTGAGATGTATTGCAGATATACATAAACACACCCTCATAGTGACGTTTCCGTTCTGTCTTTCTTTGCAGGTGCAGTCCAGAGGTTCAGTAGTGCAGCATGGTCGTATCCCAGTGGCTGTCAAAGTGGGAATTGGTATGAACACGACGAAAGCTAATTTTGAAGTATAAGTCTGTGATTTTAGAGTTAGACGTCCTATGGAAAAAGCCCTTTAAAGTTGCATCAAAGCATGTAGGGGTGAGGTTGGGGTGGTAGAGCAGGTCATCCACTAATTTCAATATTCTACTATTAGCTATCTAGCCCTAATGTCAAAAAACTATTAAAGTCTGCATCAGTGCACTGCGTGAAATATACCTTTACTTATCATAAACAAGGCCATTTTATGTAATGCTATGCATCCACTTTGCAATGTGGAGTACAGTATAGGGCAGGGGTGCCCAATCCCGGTCCTCGAGAGCTACCGTCCTGCAGCTTTTAGATGCATCCTTGTTCCCACACACCCGAATCAAATGAATGGCTTGTTATCAGGCCTTTGCCAAACATGATGGCATGCTGAAGAGGTAATCAAACCATGTGATTCAGCTGTGTTGGAGTAGGGATGCATCTAAAAGCTGCAGGATAGTAGCTCTTGAGGACTGGGATTGTGCAGCCCTGGTATAGGGTGTCCAAAATGGTCCTCAGTAAATAGTGGTATATTTATATATAAGAAACATGGGAGGCAGATGACCTGTGATGACATGCGCACAGCCCTGCTTGCGCATGTAACCCTGTCATCACAATCATCGTGGCTCAAGAGTTGGGAGTTCGTCTTGTAATCGGAAGGTTGCCGGTTCGAGCCCCGGCTCGGACAGTCTCGGTCGTTGTGTCCTTGGGCAAGACACTTCACCCGTTGCCTACTGGTGGTGGTCAGAGGGCCCGGTGGCGCCAGTGTCCGGCAGCCTCGCCTCTGTCAGTGCGCCCCAGGGTGGCTGTGGCTACAATGTAGCTGCCATCACCAGTGTGTGAATGTGTGTGTGAATGGGTGGATGACTGGATGTGTAAAGTGCTTTGGGGTCCTGAGGGACGAGTAAAGCGCTATACAAATACACGCCATTTACCATTTATCTCTCAGTTCTTACGCTCGTCACCTCATTGAGAACACCTCTGGTGAGTTGGGCTAGTTAGCTCTGTTATCTGCTGACTTGAACTTAGCTTAACTGCCCATTGGTGTTGGCCTCTACCACACAGTTGGTGAGTAGGCTACCTGCAGAGCGCTAATTTCCAGTTTTCCTGTGCAGCCTTTTACTTTGCGTTTTGGAATGGACTCCAAACTGAAGCAAGCAAATCAGAAATCTTCTGTTCGCCCCTGTCCTTCCCTGTCCTCAGGGTTGCGGTTTCTCTTTGCACGACAGCAACCAGCACGATGCCTGCCCTGTCTGCCTGGGATCTTCCACGCCAAGAGAGTGTTGACGGAGCCCAAAGTCTGTTCCAGGTCCGCACTTGATCCTTTAAAGACGGGTGACATTTATGGAAAAGGTGCTGGGACGGACGGCTGTCACACAGCACGACCCTCACTTCTTTGTGTCTGGAGCCCCGGCTTCATCCAAGTCTGAGGACAAGGATTATCCGGTCGGTGTCCCCCACAATTAGCTGGGCTGACCACATGGAATATGTTGATGGGTTAACCGAAGACGAGCTGGAACCATGCAGGAGTGCCAGCATGTCATCATCTCCCCAGGAGCACGATGACATGCTGGACATCAGCCTGGACATCCATGGTTTGCCGGAGGATGAGCAGGAGAGCCCATTGTCGGTCCAATCTGCCGCTGCTGCTGCGTCGGTCGGCAATGGCGCAGAGGAAGCTGGCTTAGCTAACCCACCCCTATGGAGCCATCTCTGGCTGCTTATGTTGATTGCTAAGGGTTTGCCACCTAGTGTGATAGCGACAATTCAGAACACTAGGGCCTCATCTACTAGAGGCTTGTACGCTTACAAATGGCGAGCCTTTGAGCAGTGGTGCCAGGACCGCTACACTCTCCCATTTCAGTGCTCTATTGTGGATGTTTTGACATTCCTGCAGGAGCTGCTGGATAAGGGCCTTTCATTTTCGACAATTAAGGTTTATTCAGCAGCTATATCTGCTTGTCATATTGGCTTTGACGGTTGACACCAGGTGCACATCCCCTCGCCATACGTTTTCTGAAAGGAGTTCGCCAGCTGAGACCTGTGCTTAAGTCCAGTGTCCCTGCTTGGGACTTGACTTTGGTGCTGGAGGCCCTTTGTAGCCCCCTGTTTGAACCCATTGAGTCTGTGGATATGGAATTTCTTTCATATAAGACTGCATTACTTCTCGCTTTGGCTTCGGCAAAGCGAATGGGTGACCTTCATGCACTGTCTGTGCATCCCTCCTGCACACAGTTCTCTCCTGATGGCACAAAGTCGTATTATCCCAAGATCATGCCTGCATCTTCTAGCTCAGTGGAGTTTGAGTTGCTGAGCTTTTGCTCCCCTCCTTTTGCACCTGAGGAGCAGAGGAGGATGCATTCTCTTTGTCCAGTGCGTGTGCTACGCACCTACATTGAGCGCACTCAGAATGTGCGTTTATGTGACCAGCTGTTTGTCTGCTTCGCTAATCCAAATAGAGGTAGAGCTCTGTCCAAGCACAGGCTGTCCCACTGGATTACAGAAGCTATCTCACTGGCGTACAGCAATAAGGGTCTTGCTTGGGGGTGAGAGCTCATTCCACCAGGGGGATGGCAACCTCATGGGCTCTTTTTAAGGAGGTGCCTCAAGTTGATATTTGTGCTGCAACTACTTGGACACTTTTGTGCAGTTTTATTGCTTGGACGTTACAGCCCCTTCGGTGGCTCATGCTGTCCTTTCTGCTGGGTCTAGCGCACACTAACGTGGTGGTGGTCCGATGCCAGTTCGGTGGCTGCTCTGCAGGGTGTGTATATTTCTCCCATACTTGCGTGTTGTACCGTGTGAATCAACTGTAAGGGACGAACAGTTATATCTATAACTTCTGTTCTCTGAAGGAGAGGAACAAGGTACAACACAAGGTGGCCCCGCTGAGCAGCATGGCTCGGTGAAGAGTGGCTATCGAACTGAGGGATGACTGTGATGACAGCGGCTATATGTGCAGGCGGGGCCATGTGCGTGTCATCACACGTCATCCGCCTTAAAGGCGTGAATAAAGGTTTCTTCAACTGGGACACACAAGGGCGTGATATCCCATACTTATGTGTTGTATCTCATTCCTGTCCTTCAGGAAACAGAAGTTATAGACATAACTGTTCGTTCTTGATTATCTAATTATATTTTGCAAGTTTAGCTTCATGCTAATAATGTAGCTTATTTGCTCATTAGTCACGTGACTCAATATTATCTTGTTTATTTTGATAATTGCTGCCATGCTTTCTTTGGTTCTTCCTCAGTCAACAAAGGGGAGATGTCCGTGCCGCTCACTCGGATGTCAGACCTGGCACCATTTGCCCAGGTGGTAATTTACACTTTGATGCCCAGTGGAGAGGCTGTTGCTGACAGCCATGACTTCCCTGTTCAGCTCTGCCTCAATAACAAGGTAGTACATTACCACATTAGGACCTCAAAGCCACTTGGGAATGTAGTGAAGGATGTGTGCATTTTAGAGAGCTAACATAAGGATAGACAGGCTTAATCTGTTTTCCGCTTCGGTATCTCCCACACAGGTGTCTCTGAAGTTCTCCTCCCTCCAGGAGCTTCCAGCAGAGAGGACCACCCTCAGTCTCAAGGCTCACCCTGGCTCCTTGTGTTCTGTTAGAGCTATTGACCAGAGCGTCCTGCTGCTCCGGACTGAGCAGGAACTTACTGTCAGCTATGTACGACAATCATTCGTCCTACTTTGATCCATATTAAGAACACTACCATTACTATAGTTTGGTTTTGTAACATCTTCTACTTTCTACACCACTCAAAAAAATTAAATGCGTAGAAATAAGAAAATACTGGAAGACCTGTTGGCTCTTAATCAATTAAATATTCAAGGTAAAAGTTCTTGAAGTTTAAAAGTATCTGAACAAACTAACATACATTGAAGTAGAAATATTGTTTTTAATTGCTTGATGAAAATCCTTTGCTTTCACATCCATCGACATCAACCGATGCAGTGTTTTCTCCCTTGAGCTGTTTCTTTGGGCCTTTACTGCCTTCAGTTGCTGCTTGATTGTGGGCCTCTCTGCTGCTGGTTTTGTCTTCAGTGTCTGACTTCACCACTGAAGAGTATCTCATTTCTTTACCTTGACAAGTCTTTGATTGTTTTTGCAGGTATTATCCATTTGCCCTAATCTGATCTGTTTTCTGGCATTTGGCTGAATCTGAGCATAGAGTGCAGCTCTGTACACTTCACAATTCATCCTGCTACATCTATCAGCAGTCACATCATCAGTAAACATGAATGGCCCAGTTCCTCATGGCCTCCACCATGTTTGACAGATGATATGGTATGCTCCAGATCCTTATTTGTTCTCCTTTGGACTTTTCTCTTCTGGTCATTCTGCTACAGGTTTGTTGGTTTCGTCAGTCAAAATACCTGTTTAGGGTCTCGTACATGTCTTCTAGTCAAGTCCAATCTAGCCTTCTTGTTGAGTGTAACTAGTGGTTTGCATCTTGTTGTATACCCTGTATTTCCATTCATGAAAGCGTCTACTGATTATGTACTTTGACAATCGACGGTCTACCGCCTCAGGATTTCTGTCGATACTGCTAGATGGTGTAAAAGGTTTTTCTTAACCAAGGGAACAAATCTGATCATCAGCTTCGGTTGTCTTCCATGGTCTTTTGGTGGTGTTGACCTAGCTTTTATTTTATATATATATATATATATATATATATATATATTAGTCCTTCATTGTTAAGAATGCACCAAATTGGTCATTTGGCCACTGCTGAAGTTTTTATATCTGATAGGTTTATTTTGTTTTTTCAGTGAAATGATGGCTTCTTTTATTTGTACAGACATCTATTTGGACCTGGATTTTGGGACTTCCTGTGTGAAAGTTGAACATTTGGAAACGACTCTTTATTTTAGTAATTAGCAAACAGGCCTTGCCTATAAATTGTATAGTCACTTTTGAGTCTTGGCGGATGGATTCACAATCATACCAAAAATCATAGTTAAAAATTAAAATCATCTTGAGGGCTGTGGATGATGCAGTTTCCCTGATTCCATCTCTGTCTGCTCTGGCTCCTGGGGGGCTGTGGCCATCACCTCCAAAACCATCTTTTTTTTAGTCTGTAGTGTTATTTCTCCAGTGCATCTGTTGTCATCTTCATTTGCATCAAAGCAAATATATATTTTATAATATGCCTCATTCACCCATTCAAACCCACTAATACAAGCACTTTTTTCCTACACCTGAGTGCTCCTAGAGAGTAGACAATCTATGTAAGTGGTTTGCTGCTAATGGATAAGAGAAAAAGATCACCGCTATCACCCCACCAGGCTCATGTACAGATGTGTTTTCATGCAGGTATATAGTCAGCTGCCTGTGGAGAAGCTGTCTGGGTACTCCTATGATGTTGAGGACTCAGAGCCATATCCCTGCTACCCCTTGCCAGTGCCAGATATGGTAATAGATGCAGATTTGGAGACAGCAGCACCACCAACAGCACCACCAGCACCGGCCATTGTGAGCGACAATCTGGGAGCACGGCGAGAAACGCGCTCGATCTACTATGGACCAGGCAGTCAGAAGAATGACGTCTACAGCATCTTTAAAGTAAAACATTTGTTCATCTAATCTGATGTCTGACTGAAACTACACAGTAATGTCTCCTATTAGCTGCAGAAGACATGATTCAAGATTCAAAGCGTTTGTTGTGATGTGTACAAAGAAAAGTCAAGTCAACTTTATTTGTCAATTCTGCCACATGTACAGGACATACAGAGAATAGAAATTTCGTTACTCTCAAACCCTAGTGATTTAAAAAAATGCAAATAAAATAATTAAAAAGTAAAAATTTAAATAAATACAATACAATTTTACGTATAACAAAAAAAAAAGCTATGCAATATACAATATACAATATTCAAGTAAGGAGGCAGAGTAGTGCAAATAGGCAAATAGTGCAAATGGAGATTTAGTAGTATGCGGTAAGAGATAGTGTAACAACAAAGTCTTATGAGGTAATGGCAGTCCAATGCTCCACAAAGTGACTGGTGACTTGTGTGTGTGTGTGTGTGTGTGTGAGAGAGAGAGAGTGACAGAGTTCAGTGAGACTGTGGAGGGGAGAGGGGGCAGAATCGGGAGGGAGTTAAGCTTCCTGACAGCCTGATGGATGAAGCTGTCCTTCAGCCTGCTGGTCCTGGCCTGGAGACTCCGCAGTCTCCTCCCTGACGGCAGCAGCTTGAAGAAGCTTTGCATTGGGTGCGTGGGATCAGCCGCTATGCAAAGGGCTTTTTTAGTGAGACGGGTGCTGTAAATGTCCTGGAGGGAGGGGAGAGAGACACCAATGATCCTCTCTGCAGCTCTCACTATGCGTTGGAGGGTTCTATGACAGGACGCATTGCAGGCTCCAAACCACACAGTGATGCAGCTCGACAGGATGCTCTCGATGGTGCCTCTGTAGAAAGTGTGCATGATGGGGGCTGGTGCTCCTGCTCTTCTTAGTTTGCGGAGAAAGAAGAGACGCTGCTGTGATTTCTTGGCCAGTGCGGTGGTGTTGTACGTCCAGGAGAGATCCTCTGTGATGTGCACACCCAAGAACTTGGTGCTGCTCACTCTCTCCACAGACGCTCCGTCAATGGTCAGAGGAGCATGTTGGGTGTGCATTCTCCTGAAGTCCACAACAATCTCCTTCGTCTTCTCCACATTCAGAGAGAGATTGTTGTCAGCACACCACGTGGCCAGGCGTCTCACCTCACTTCTGTAGTCGGTCTCATCCCTGTTGCTAATGAGACCCACCACCGTTGTGTCGTCCGCAAACTTGATGAAGAGGTTGGAGCTGTATGATGGAGTGCAGTCATGGGTCAGCAGAGTGAAGAGGAGGGGGCTCAGCACACATCCCTGCGGGGCCCCCGTGTTTAAAATGATGGTGCTGGATGTATTACTGCCGACCCGTACTGCTTGAGGTCTTCCGGTGAGGAAATCCAACAGCCAGTTGCACAGTGAGGTGTTGAGCCCCAGCTGGACCAGTTTTTGAATGAGCTGTTGGGGGATTATGGTGTTGAATGCTGAACTGAAATCTATGAACAGCATTCGAACATATGAGTCATTTTTGTCCAGGTGTGTGAGTGCTGAGTGGAGTGCAGTGGAGATGGCATCATCGGTTGAGCGGTTGGGCCGATACGCAAACTGGAAGGGATCCAGGGAGGGGGGCAGGACAGTCTTGATGTGCTGCATGACTAGTCGTTCGAAGCACTTCATCAGGATGGGAGTAAGTGCAACAGGACGGTAGTCATTAAAGCAGGAGGGAGATGACTTTTTTGGAACCGGAATGATTGTGGTGGCTTTAAAACATGTGGGGACGACAGCCTGGATGAGTGATATGTTGAAGATGTCTGTGAAGACATCAGTGAGTTCCACTGCACAGTCTCTCAGTACACGACCAGGAATGTTGTCAGGACCCGGAGCTTTACGTGCATTGATCCTGCTGAGGGATCTCCTCACGCTGTCCGGGGACAGAGTCATCACCTGGTCACCAGGAGGGGGTGGGGTCTTCTGTGCAGTGGTGCTGTTTCGGACTTCAAAGCGAGCAAAGAAAGTGTTCAGCTCGTTCAGCAGGGGGATAGTGCTATCACAGGTCTGTGGTGGGGGCTTGTAATCTGTGATGGTCTGAATGCCCCGCCACAGGCTCCGTGAGTCTCTGCTGTCTTTGAAGTGATGAGATATTTTCCTGGAGTACTGTCTCTTAGCCTCTCTGATGCCACGGGAAAGGTTGGCCCTAGCTGTCCTCAGGCTCGCCTCGTCTCCATCTCTGAAGGCAACATTCCGAGCTTTCAGCAGCCTGTAGACCTCTCCTGTCATCCATGGTTTTTGATTGGCCCGGACAGTTATGGTTTTCGTGACTGTTACATCCTCAATACACTTGTTGATGTAGGCAGTAACAGTCTCTGCATTTCTCTGTACGATGAAATTCTTTCTCTGCTGTCCACACATGGATGCCGGATAATATGTACAAATAGAACTAGAACAGATAAATACAAATAGTATGAATAAAAAAATGGAGACAAAAAATTGAAGTATTAAATAGATTTGTGTGCAAAAGAACTATGAGCTTAATATGCTGGTTTGATATGTGAGATGTGCAAAAATGATTATTACTGTTAGAATAGGTCAGCGGTTCAGGAGTCTGATAGCAGTGGGGAAGAAGGAGTTGTTGAGTCGAGATGTTCTGGATTTCACACTTCTGAACCTCCGCCCTGAGGGCAGAAGTGTAACCGGTCCGTGTTGGAAGTGTGTGGGGTCTTTGAGGATGGAGGCAGCTCTCCTCTGGACTCTGTGATGGTAGATGCTCTGCAGAGAGGGCAGCGGGGTCCTGGTGATCTTTGCAGTTATTATCACTCTCTGCAGGCGTTTGCGGTCCATAGCAGTAGTGTTGCCGTGTCCAGGTGAGGTCCTCACTGATGTAGACGCCCAGGTATCTAAAGCTGCTCGCCCTCTCCACACCAATCGCTGCAGTATCGTCCGCAAACTTCAGTATGGTGTTATCCCTATTGGAGACGTACAGGGTGTAGAGGATGGGACTGAGGACACAACCCTGTGGAACGCCAGTGTTTGTAATAATGCTGGTCCTGTTGCTGATCCTGACCGACTCGGGCCGAGTGTTGCCAGCTTGTGAGTGAGTTTGTGTGGGATGACCGTATTGAAGGCGGAGCTGTAATCAACAAAAAGTACCCTGATGTATGAGTCTTTGTTTTCCAGATGGGAGAGGGAACAGTGAAGAGCGGCAGTGATGGGGTCTGACGTGGAGATCCAGAGTGTCTGGGATGTTACACCACTCCCTTAAAGCACTTTGTAATGATTGGAGTGAGTGCAACTGGTCTATGGGGAGGCGTTGGGTGAAGGTCTGTGAGGTCTGGAGAGGTCTCGAAGTGGGTGTAAAGTCCATTGAGGTCATTCCGTAGACCGCCTGCAGAGCTGATGGTGTTGATGGCGGCCCTCGCCACATCCGCCTGAGGTCAGCAGAAGAGTAGAAGCCATCCAGCTTCTCTCTGTACTGCCTCTTAGCCGCTGTAATGGCTTTCTTCAGTCCCTACTTCGCAGCTTTGTACTCCGTCTCATTCCCTGATCTAAATGCGAGAGACTGAGTACGCATGTGTCGTACCTGACTGTTGATCCAGGGCTTCTGTTTGGGGGGGACTTCCTGACGTGTGTGGTGGGCACAATATTGTCAACACAGGCGCTGACGCACCCAGTCACATATTCAGCATAGTCCTGTATGTTGACAGAGCAGTTCTCCTTGGTGGCTGCAGTTTGAAACACATCCCAGTCTGTTTGAGCAAACAGTCCTGTAGGATCCTCTCAGTCTCTGGGGTCAACAGTTTAACAGGTTTGATGACGGGGTTCTTTGTTTCAGCTTCTGCCTGTAAGCTGGGTACATGAACAAAGAGATGTGGTCAGACTGTCCAAAGTAGGGGCGTGGTGCAGCCCTATATGCACCACATATGTTACTGTAAACATGATCCAGGGTGTTCTTGTCAAGGGTAGGAATGGCCACGTGTTGGTGGTATTTTGGGAGTACAGTCCGTAAGTTGCACTTATTAAAGTCACCGGTGACGATAAAAACAGCATCTAAATGAGTTGTCTCTAATGCGCTGATGACATCATGGAGTTGGCCGAGCGCTGCCGTGGAGTCAGCTTGCAGCTGGATGTAAACAGTGGCCAAAAACACAGCTGAGAGCTCCCGCTGCAGATAGTAAGGGTGACCTTTTAGGATTAAAAACTCCAGTGAACACATGGAATCCCCCCCTCAAGTCCGGTGGAAGGTTAAAGTCCGGACGATTGTGTGAGTTACCGATGTCCAGTAGTGCCTGTCTCGGATATGTTAACAGCAGGGCTGGACTGGGACAAAAAATCGGCCCGGGCATTTTGACTAGAGACCGCCCCACCAAAAATGTGATGTCATTCAGGGGAAAACCGCAAAGGATTCTGGGAACTTGTGGCAAGAGGTACTAGCGCATGCAGGCTTTCAATTGAACTCAGTTACACAGCTATAAAAAGAAACACAAAAAATGGCAAGAAGCTGTTGTATTATTAACTGCAATAGCCGGTGTTGTGCCAAAAAGTGATTGCTGGTATTTAAATTGCTATGAGTAACTTGTTGGGCTATAATATGTGAAACATATGTCAAATGCATCCCTCATGGATGACATAAAGTCATCTCTCCATCTCTCTCTGCTGCTCTTCTGTCTCCTCTGTCACAGACTTCTCCACTTTTGATGATAAATCTGCCTTTTTGAGATTTTGAGGAGTTTGAGAAACTAACCTTAAGCATAAAATAAGCGGGTCTCTCCTCCTCTTGCCTCCCCTTTCCCTCATCCACCTGCTGGCCTCCACCACTTGCTGATGTTGCTAAATCTGTGGAAGCTGTGCCATAGCTACCGCCAAACAATTCAGTTATTTTTACACATTTGGCAGCGTCTGCCTGAAGGGCTTGTTTCTTTTTGGCCCTAATTTTTTCTGCACCTCCTTTCCTTTTTTTGTTCTCCATTTTCTTTAGTTCGTCTATAAGATTGCTAAACAAGGGGGAGGGTGCATCCGACCTCCTCGGCTGTAATTGGTCCAGCCCAGAGTCGATCATGACCAATTGGCCAATCCAACACCTTTCATTATTTACACACTTCCAAAAAAAAAATTGATCGGCCCATAAAAACAAAAAATCGCCAGCGGCCCACCGGGCAAATGCCCGGTATGCCCGATGGCCAGTCCAGCTATGGTTAAGAGTGCACAGCACTTATCCAGTGCAAAAAGAACAAAAAACAAACAACAAGTTGGCATCTGAGAGTGGAGCAAGCAAACACGTCTGCCTGGAGGGGCGCCAGGATGTTTGCACCGGAAGTAATGTCATATCTATCTATATGTCTATCTAGATATTCATATGATCTATATCTAGATATCTTTTTTTTCTCTGCAGGTCTTTCACACTCTTCGAACCAAAGTTTGGTATCATTTAGCTGTACCGCATCCTTCTTTCCAACTGTACAGTTTTTGTTCTTTGGGGTTGTTTTTTTTTGTCAATTTGCCACTCTTCTTCCTTCTTTACCTGTTTCGGTTTCTCTCCATCTATCTCCAAATCCTCTTTTGTGTCTTTGTCCTTGTATTTAAAAATAAATAAACAAATAGCATAGTTGTTATGCCAATGTTGTTTTATTTTGTTTACTACTTATGACAGCAAAAAACAAGAAACAATCTATTGTTTTACTATGACTTGTTTTTCTCTTTCTCCACTTCTAGGAAATTGGACTCAAAATTATGACGAACTCTGATGTGAAGAAACCTTACAACTGCGACGAACTGAGCTTCTATTTCAGTGTAGAAGATAGTAGGTCACTGCTATTCTCTGTTGACTCCAATGCCCATTGATACAACCTTAGGAAGAACTGTTGTTTTTACAACTTGTGTAACTGTAAGATTTATTTACACTTGCAAAAATAGTAAGTGAATCTCTTCTTTTCAAAGTCAAAGTCAAAGTCAACTTTATTGTCAATTCTGCCACATGTACAGGACATACAGAGAATAGAAACTTCGTTACTCTCAATCCCTAGATAAAATAGAAAATGAACATTTAAATGGAATCGCCACCATTTCTGGCTTGCTTTCTTTAATGGGTTCTGTTCTTTGTCTGAGTATGACAAATGCAGTCTGACTAATCAAACTCAATCAGTTATACTGTTCATGTCTTCAAAGCTCCTTACTTTACTAACATGGTCTATGGTCTGAGATCCCTAATATAGCAGTTTCCTAGATAGAATGAGATGGCTAGATATGAAGCTAGGAGTTACAGGCAGTACAGCCACAGCAGTTTTATGTCTGTAAGTATGTTTTGTGGAATGCATCAGCAAAAAATTGGCAAACATGTTAGCAATACCAGTAACTTTAAACATTTGGCTTCCTTCATAAGCCATTGCTTATAAAGGAAGCAATGGCTTATAAAGGGGTGGCTGTAGCTCAGGTGGCAGAGCAGGTCAGCCACTAACCAGAAGGTCGGTGGTTCGATCCCAGGCTGCCTCCTGACTGCATGCCAGATATCCTTGGCCAAGATGCTAACCCCATGTTTGCCTACTGGTGGTGGTCAGAGGGCCCGGTGGCGCCAGTGTCCGGCAGCCTCGCCTCTGTCAGTGCGCCCCAGGGTGGCTGTGGCTACAATGTAGCTGCCATCACCAGTGTGTGAATGTGTGTGTGAATGGGTGGATGACTGAATGTAGTGTAAAGCGCTTTGGGGTCCTTAGGGACTAAGTAAAGCGCTATACAAATGCAGGCCATTTACCATTGCTACAAGGCTAACATTAGCATTTAAACTATTACTATTCCTGTCAGCTAAATAAGGAAAAAAAAAATAGACTAACTGACTAGTGTAAAACTAAAAAACACTCAGGTAATCAGTTAGATTTGAGAAATGTTTAATGGAAAATGTCAAAAAATAATAACAAAGGCATTTAAAAATCATTTATCAAATTCTTACCATAGATTAACAGATTTAATCTATGGTGCATCTCGACAACAATGTGTCATCTAAAGGCAGATGGCTACACAACATTTAGGACACAGTAATTTACCGGCGTGGGCATCAATTTAAATTGTAACAATCAGGTTAAATGATTAATAAGTCTGGTATCACCTAGTGACAGCAGTGAGAATTAGTTGGCTATTTGTGCACAGCCCTATTTTACACTCATAGTCACTCATATCACACCGGATGCGTAAAATCCATGAAAATATATCCTGAAATTTTTTTTCTGGACTCGGATATCCTTAATACAGCCGTTCAAACCCACCACATAATTTCACTGGATGAATTTGTGGTATTTATTTTTTTCAAACTGAATTATTTTTCCAAGTTTTCACATGCGAATAAACAGATCTGACCAATCAGACCACTGCATTTGGCAAAAAGTTACCTCAGACGTATAGCTACATGTTGCTCCGGCTCCCTCGCCTCGATTTCTCTGCCTCCACATATGTGGTCTCAACTCTGCCAAAAAAGGGTTCAAACTGACACTGATATCCTGAAAAATGTGCAAAAGTGGTTGTGATACAACTTAGACTCCTGTATCCAACCATGAAATTGTCCTTGTTGCTGTCTTCTCTTGAGAATTGGATGAACTCAGAATCCTGTTTACTTACTGTTTACTCTTTTCCCTCTCTAAGGGTGGGTAGCTTGTCTAGTTTCAGTAACGAGGTTATCAGTTATCCATCCATCAATTCATCTTCTTCCCCTTATACGGGGCTGGGTCAAGGGGATGGCAGCCTAAGCAGAGAAGCCTAGACCTCTCTCTCCCCCGCCTCCTTTCAGCTTGTCCCCTCGGCAAGCTGGAGGAGGCTGGTGTTCCCAGGCCAGCCAAGAAGTATAATCCGTCCGGCATGTCCTGGGTCTGCCTCCTTCTGATGGGACATGCCCGGAACACCTAGCCCAGGAGGTGCCCAGGAGGCATCCTTGTCAGATGCCCAAACCACCTCAACTGGCTTCTTTCAGTATGGAGGAGCAGCAGCTGTACTGTGAGCTCCTCCCAGATGGACAAACTCCTCACGGTATCCTTCTGCATCACTACACAGCATCATCTGTCAATCTCCCGCTCTCTTCTTCCATCAGTTGTGAACAAGACCCCGAGATACTTGAACTTCTCCACCTGGGGCAGGAACTTATCCCTGACCCAGAGTGGGCACTCCACCCTTTTCCGGGTGAGGACCATGACTTCAGATTTGGAGGTGCTGATTCTCATTCCCACCACTTCACATTTGGTTGCGAACTGTTCCAGTGCGAGCTGGAGGCCATCACCCGATGAAGCCAACAGAACCACATCATCTGCAAAAAGCAAAGATGAGATTCTGAGACCACATAAGTGAAAGCCTTCCACCACTTGGCTACACTTAGAGATTCTGTCTATAAAATTTATGAACAGAATCTGTGACAAAGGGCAGCCCTGGTGGAGCCCATCACGCACCAGAAACAAGTCTGACTTATCGCTGGCTATGCGGACAAAGCTCCTGCAACGGTTGTATAAGGATTGAATGACCCGTAGCAATGGGCCAGACACCCCATAGTCCCGGAGCAGCTCCCACAGGACACTCCGAGGGACACGGTCGAATGCCTTTTCCAAGTCCACAAATTGCATGTAGACTGGTTGGGCAAACTCCCATTCAAGTATTGTCGAGTGGGTAAAGAGCTGGTCCAGTGTTCCACCACCAGGACGAAAACCGCATATTTCTTCCTGTGTCCGAGATTTGACTAACGAATGGACTCTCCTTTCCAGCACCCTGGCATAGACTTTCCCAGGGAGGCTGAGGAGTGTGATTCCCTTGTAGTTGGAACACATCCATCCTCCTTGAAGATGAGAACCACCATTGCCATTCCAGAGGTAGGCCCCTGATCTCCACGCAACATTATAGAGACATGTCGAACAAGACAGTCCTAAAACGTCCAGAGCCTTCAGGAACTCAAACCTCATCCACCCCAGGCGGCCTGCCACCAAAGAGCTGTTTAACGGCCTCAGTGAATTCTCCCCCAGAGATAGAAGAGTCATCCCACTCGTCCCCAGAGGTGGCCTCCGCTCCTGACTGAAAATGACTCAAGGGTTCCTCATAATGTTACTGGAGGCTAAGGTAAAGCCATCCAGAGAAAGTTAGATACCATATTTCTAAGATTTTTAGGGTCAAATACAATAAAGTTTTAGCTGAATTTAGAAGCAGAAAATTAGAGGTCATCCAGGTCTATATGTCTTTAAGACATTCCTGCAGTTTAACTGTGTTATCTGGCATCATGGACAGATAGAGCTGGGTGTCATCTCCATAGCAGTGTAACCCAGGAGATGCTACCCTTTTCCCTGGGGTGGAGACAGGCAGACCGTCCCCGAAGGCCCCGCATCCCAGACCCCAACCAGACGGCCAACTCCTCCTCCCAGCCCCCCGCCCCAATGGCTAACAGAGAATGGGGGTGTGTGAAGACCCCATACCTCCCTCCGCCCACTCATATGAGGTGTTGCTGCGTGCTGTTCTAAAGTGCATTTAAAACACGGGAGGGCATGGTGCTTCCTGCCAGAGAGCAATAGGTAACGGCACGGCCCCTCCTGAAAACCCTCAATGCCTACATGTATTTAAAATTGAGAGGTGCCCACCTCTGAATTTCTTCTTTCAAGAATTATTCAAGAATTTTCAAGAAGTTTTGAGATAAAAAGCAAGGTTGGAGATCTGCGTATAATTAGCTAAGACAGCTGGCTTTTCAAGTAGTGGTTTATTTAATGGTTTAATTCAATTTTATTTAATTACAGCTTAAAGACCTGTAGTAGATAGCTAATTATTAGAGATAGAAACATTACATAACACAGAAGGCTTTATCTGGAGAAAAGGACTCTAAATAAATAACAATGGTACTGAAAGTAGCTGTACATAATGCCATATCTGTGAGATGATTACGAGTATTTTTTTCACTAATGGTTAAAATTTTATTTAGGAAATTCATGAAGTCATTACTAGTTAACGTTAAAGGGATGGTTGGCTCAACAGAGCTCTGACTGTTTGTCAGCCTGGCTACAGAGCTGAAGAGAAACCTGGGTATTTTCTTCAATCAGTGATGAATAGTAAGATGTTCTAGCTTTACGGAGGGCCTTCAGAGCCTTCAGGAACTCAGGGCAAAACCTTATCCACCCGAGGGGCCAGCCAAGGAGTTGTTTAACTGCCTTAGTGACCTCACCCCCAGAGATATAAGAGTCGCCCCTCTCGTCCCCCCACCCTGCTTCCTCCGCAGATGATGTGCCAGTGGGATTAGGGAGGTCCTTGAATTATTCCTTCCACATCCTGACATTGTTCTCAGTCGAAGTCAGCAGCGCTTCACCCTCACTATACACAGTGCAGGTAGAGCACCGCTTTCCCCTCCTAAGTCACCTGACAATTTGGCAGAATCTCAGTCTGAAAGGCAGTCCGAAAGTCTTTATCCATGGCCTCTCCAAACTCCACCCACACCCAAGTTTTTGCTTCAGCCAGTGTTGGTACTTACTGCTGATACTTATTACCTGCTTCTGAAGTCCCACGGGCTAACCAAGCCCGATAGGACTCCTCCTTCAGCCTGGTGGCTCCCTTCACCTCTGGTGTCCACCATTTGGTTCGGGGTTTCCATCACGACAGGCACCAACCACCTTGCGGCCGTGGCTCAGTGCAGCGGCTTTAGCAATGGAGGTGCTGAACATAGTTATTTCGGACTCAATTTCCACAGTCTCCCTTGGAATGCTGTTGAAGCTCTGCTGGAAGTGTGAGTTGAAGATCTCGTGGACCAGGTGTTCCCAGCGCACCCTCACTATACGTCTAGGTGGCAACTCCAGACTGAGATGGAGTCCAGCCCCTCTCCAGGAGACTGGTTCCAGAGCACAAGCCGTGGTTGAGCTGAGGCCACCAGGGAGGTGACATTCTATGTCCCGATCACTAGTTTTAGAAGTCGGGGATCAGTCTGCTAGGGCCTGGCTGCTGCCTGACACACATTGCACCCAACCCCTACCTCGCCTCATGTAGGTGGTGGGCCTACAGGAGGATGGTCCCTTTTTCGGGCTGTGCCGTCCGGGCCTCATGGACTAAGCCTAGCCACCAGACCAGGACCAAGTTGACATTTACACAAAAGCCTCCTGACAACATGGCCCCTGGGATCCCTGGACACACAAACCCCTCCAAGGTAACAATTCATGGAGGGGAGGTTATCAGTTATTTTCTTTATAAATGAGGAAAGAAAATAACTTAGTTCAGGGACTTTATGCTGATGGTAAATATGGGTCACTTTCCAGATGCTTCCATTGTTTTCTTTCACATTCACCGCCATACCTGTCCTTCCACATTATTATCTTTATTTCCTTTTCCTCCCTATTAGCATTTCCTGTTCCTCTGCTGCGCTCAGGGCAGTTGGGATGCTACACTGACTTTACCATTTGGTGGTGATGGTATTAGAAAGTACAGCCTATCCCGGTATTGACTTCAGTTGGCATCTATATATTAAGCTGAAAGCCCATTTTGGAAAGTCTAGCTTAGCATAGCTTTAGTTGTTTTTTGAGAGAGTGTAAGATTTTTTTTGTGTGTTTTTAAATCCAAGAATTTGTTAATTGTTAGAAAAGTACATTTTTAATTAGTGGAGAAATATTAGCTGAATGCATAAAACACTAAGTGTACCTTTTATCCCTTTTTCCAATTTCTTTGTAGTTTTTCCGAGCTGTTGTTATGTATTAAGTGCAGGAAGCTGAAATGAGCTCAGTGGTTTCCCCAGAAAGTTTATTCTGTACATCAGGATGCCGCATTTCCAGTAGATTTAACATTTCCATCATTATCCAAGTCACTCCTGGGATGCTAAAAAGTTTCTCCCACTAAAAATGCTGCGTCTAAATGTACAGACTCAACTTTCTGGGGTTTCCTTACCTGGATTTTCGAGCAAGCATTTGGAAGTAACACAATTATTATAACTTTTGGTTTATTTAAAAAAAAAATAAGGAAGGAAACAAAGCCTCCCCATTTTTCCCTCCCCATTTAAATGCTCTCAGGGCTGGACTCACCGATCCCCTTGGCCTTCAACATGATGCCTGAACCTATACTTACCACGCAGATGTCTAAAGTGGACAGCAAAAAGGAGACTATCAGAACGTTCTTCCCTGAGACCTGGATCTGGGACCTCGTTACTGTGGGGTAAGATTAACATATCTTATGAAAAGAATCACAGCACTGTATTTTTTTATGACACTGAAACTGTTTTTAGGTAATCAAATGTGAATAACATGGATGCTCATTGCAGTCCAAATAACAGAATTAGTTGTATTCGTTAGCAGATATTAATGACAAACGCTTATGTCAGTGATATTTACTGAACAGAGGCTGCTGCTTTCCCTTATGTTCCACATCTTAAAGTCAAAACACAGCTTATCGTGTATGAAATTCAAATGAATTTGAGTAGACACTTGAATTCATCAGTGTAAGTATATATAAATATAGACTCATCAGGCATAACATTGTGACCACTGACAGGTGGAGTGAATAACACTGATTATCTCTTCATCATGGCACCTGTTAGTGGGTGGGATATATTAAGGAGCAAGTGAGCATTTTGTGCGGTGTTCCCAGTCTGTGAGGTCGCTATCTATCAAAAGTGGTCCAAGGAAGGAGCAGTGGTGAACCAGCGACACGGTCACAGAGACCCATTGATGCACGTGGGGAATAAAGACCGGCCCTGTGTTCCATCATCAGAGCTGAACCACGGAGCAATGAAAGGTGGCCGGGTGTGAGAAATCACGTCTTACGTCACGTGGATGCCCAGGTCTCTTATCTGGGGAACATCTGGCACTAGGATGCACGATGGGTAGAAGGCAAGCCGGCAGGTTTCCACTGGGAAACCTTGGGCCCTACCATCCCTGTGAATGTTACTTTGACATGTAGCACCTACTTAAGCATTGTTGCAGACCATGTACACCCTTTGATGGAAACTGTAATCCCTGATGGCCTCTGTCAGAAGGATAGCCCCCCATGTGGGACGTGCTGGACAAGTCTGATCTGTGGAGGCCATGCCTCACAACTTGCAGGATTAAATGATCTGTTGCTGACTTGGTGCCAAATACCACAGCACACCTTCAGGGGTCTGGTGGAGTCCAGGCCTCGACACGTCAGGGCTGCTTCGTAGTAGGCAGGTGGTCACAATGCTCTGCTTGATCAGTGTATTTGGGGGAAAATGCCATAGTACCTGAACTTTAAATGTCACGTCTGGCTGTCTGTTCAAACAGAGATAGTGGGTTGGTGAGCATGGAGAAGACGACCCCTGACACCATCACTAAATGGGCAGCCGGAGCATTCTGCGTATCCTCTGTGGGCTTTGGTGTGGCTCCCAACACCGGACTTACTGTGTTCCAGCCGTTCTTTGTCAGTCTCACCTTGCCATACTCTGTCATCCGAGGAGAGGTGTTCACCCTCAAAGCCACCGTCTTCAATTATCTCTCAAAGTGCATTATGGTAAAAAAAACAACCACATCTGCTTCTTACAGATCCTTTGTACTTAAGGGCATCCACAAGTAAGACGACACCTGTCAGATTGTGGAAAACATTTGTGAAAATGCTTGGATATGTTTTTGTTTTCTTTTTGAAATTTCATTGTATTACTTTGCATCCGGGCACGGTGGTTAGCACTGTTGCCGCACAGCAAGAAGGTCCTGAGTTCAATTCCACCATCAGTGGAGTTTGCATGTTCTCCCCGTGTTTGCGTGGGTTCCCTCTGGGTACTCCGGCTTCCTCCCACCGTCCAAAGACATGCAGCTTGTGGGGATAGGTTAATTGGATAATCCAAATTGCCACTAGGTGTAAATGTGGGAGTGAATGTGAGTGTGAATGGTTGTCTGTCCCTGTGTGTTGGCCCTGCGACAGACTGGCGACCTGTCCAGGGTGTACCCCGCCTCTCGCCCTATGACAGCTGGGATAGGCTCCAGCGCCCCTGAAAAGGAGAAGCGGAAGTGAATGGATGGATGGATACTTTGCATCCGATGTAGCGTTTTCAGTGTAACAAAATCAACTTTTGGGGATTTACTTACCTGGATGATTGAGCATGCATCAAGACTTATTACTTTGTAGTTTTTGTTTTGTGTGACAAATGCGTCACTAACTCGTGCTGTGTGGATGAGTGGTTCTGAAGAAAGCTGCAACCCAAAATGATGGCTGGGAGAACAGACGATCTCACGAGCACATATTTAATCAGTCCTCAGTGTGACGCGTTACTGCACCAGTTTGTTGCATTCGTGTGTTCTGTGTTTGGTTTCTGGCTGTAGGTTCAGGTAACACTGGCTGCCTCTGACCAGCACACCTTCAGAAACTGTGATGGCTGCATTTACAGCGTGTGTCTTTGTGGAGAGGAGAGCAGGACCTTCTCGTGGATTGTAACTCCGACTACCCTAGGTATTCCATTCTTCCCTTTTTCTTAAGTGCTTATTATCCAGTAGTGATGGGATTTCCGGCTCTTTTTAGAGATCCGGCTCTTTCGGTTCGGCTCACTAAAAAGAGCCGGCTCTTTCGGCTCCGAACCGGCTCTTCAGGTTGTTTTGTTGCTTTAATTAAATTATTAATAACAATAATATAAAATTATGCACAAAAGGAATTACTAACGTAAAAAAAGTGGTTTTATTTATATATGTTTATATATAAATATATGCGGTGACCCCTAGAGACAAAGCACGTACAAACTCCAAAACACATTTCTAGCATGAACTGAACTTCAAAGCAGAGCTACTAGATCACTTAAATTACACAATTGAAAGCATGTGTGTGTTGTTTGTGTATTTATACACAGGCACTCATTAATTTTCAAATAATTTGAAAAAAAAGTTCATTTACCTGTTACTACCACACACCAAATCCGGTCGTTGGTACTTGCTGGCTTGTGTAGCCAGTAGGTAACAAAAGCTCAACACTGCGCCCTAGCATCCTGGAGCACTTCTGTTGTCTTTTGTACGTGATTTGAAGTTTGTATGTGCTTTGTCTCTGGGGGCCACCGTAAATATACTTTTATTTATTCACGCCACATAAAATGTAATAAATAAATCATATAATACAAAAACCAACTATTCACATTTTAACTTTTAACTATTTAAATTTTCAGCTTTTTCTTTTTAAACAAATTTAAAATGAAACAACACAAAACACTGCAAACCACAACACAATTAAATATAAATTATAATATGAAAACAAAAAGAAGATGCATATTCTCTGTCATATGGGCCTGCATGAATAAACTTTCTGAATCCTTTATCATCTGCTACTGAAAATAGTTGTAGATGATTACTATACCTTTCTTATGTTGTTGTCCCTGCTCTCTCTCTCTCTCCCTCCTGCTCTGTTCCTGTGCTACTGAGTAACTACCGCCCCTCCCCCCTCTGCTCAGCGTAAAGCACAAGGCTCGTGTGGACTGAAGCGGAAGAGCAAGAGAGAGAGAAAGAAAAAAAAAAACCCCACGTGACGGCTCGCGTCGTTCACGTCAAAGAGCCGGCTCTAAGAGCCATTTCGTTCGCAAACGACCCATCACTATTATCCAGTTCAGGAGCCTCATAAACTTGTGATAGATAGCCGGTCCATAGCAGGACCTGTTTTGGTTTTTATGGTTGATAATCATGACTCAGTTCTGTTTGATTTGTAAATATATTTGTTTAGTTTCACACCAGATCTACCTTGAGCCATGTGTGGATTTTCAGTATGCCACCAATGTAAACAAATGAAAAATGGAAGAATTGCAAGCAGCAGATCTTCATGTTTCAACAGTTCCTAGAAATATTTCTTGTTGGTATCAAATGATCCTCTACATCTGAATTCCTTACAAAGGGATTCCTTACTGGGCCTTTATTTCTTTATTTTTCTTTTTTAATGTTTATTTATAAGATTTTAAGTTCAAAATTACATCAAATCACACAAGACAAAGAAACCAAATTCAACATCCAAGCACAGAGAAAAGAAACAAACATTAAACAACAACAAACCACCGGTTAGTCATTCCAGATCAAAAGTACAGCAGGAATGTTCCGATGCTGCAGATAGAGTCCGAAGACAATGAAGTTAGACAGGGCAACAGAGAGTTCACCCAGGCCAGACCATTCGTCCGGGCCCAAGAAGGAGTTGGGGTCCGGCAGACGTGTAGTTTCACATCAACACAAAGTGCAGTCGACTGGGTTAAAGATGATATTCAATCTCTCTCCCCAACCAATCACAGCAGATGGCCCCGCCCCTCCCTGAGCCTGGTTCTGCTGGAGGTTTCTTCCTGTTAAAAGGGAGTTTTTCCTTCCCACTGTCGCCAAAGTGCTGCTCATAGGGGGTCATATGATTGTTGGGTTTTTCTCTGTATGTATTATTGTAGGGTCGACCTTACAATATAAAGCACCTTGTGGCGACTGTTGTTGTGATTTGGTGCTGTGTAAATAACATTGAATTGAATTAAATCCCCATTAATGTGACTGAGAAAAGAGCCCCAGCGTTCGACAGATGTAAAGTGAGTGTCAGCAGGATGATAATGAACCTGTTTAATATACAAACATGCAATCATCTCACAGCAGTCTGGGCCTTTATATGCAGAATATTGTAATATCTCACTAAACGGACCAGGAGCCATCTTTCATTATGTGGAGATTTGCAGGCATGGAGGTAAAAGAGGGAACTAACTGAAAAGATGCACAAATCCATCACCAAAGCAGGCCGTAATGAACTGGAATATACAGAGTGGTCTATTCATACAGTTCTGCAGATGAAACCAAAACAGAATGCAGTGATTTGCAAATCTCATAAATCCACAACAGCAGAACACAGTTTGAACATTTTAGGTGTTTTTAGTGCAAACGGACCATTTTACTAAAATCAATGGGAGCAGCATACTTGTGTGGCATCCTATTATTATTATTATTATTATTATTATTATTATTATTATTATTAAAGTTTAAAATTAGCTTTCGATTTTTTGGGGAAACGGGAATGCTGTGTCCTCTGGACTACAGAAGGCAGGGACCACCAGCTCCACACCCTGCAGCTCTGATGGTATGGAGGTGCACTGTCGGCCTCCACATCAGGAAAAGCACCAGTATAAAAGTTTTTAGAGCTGCATCCATATTTCAGAAGACGATGCTAAACCGTGTAGTGTAGCCTTTACAGCAGCGTGGCTTAACAGTAGAAGAGTCTGGACTGTTGAATGAACCAAAAAATCCAACTACAATCCTGTGCGGGAAAAGATTGGGAAAACATTCCTCTCCCACAAGTGCAGATGTTCCCAGATGTGTATGGACTGCTGTTAAAAGAAGCATGGATGCTACAGCGTGGTAAACATGACCCCGCCCATGGGGTGTGTTCTTACCACTAAATTCAAATTAACCTCATTTCGTTTCTTAAAACTGTAGTTTTTATTTTTCTGGTTTACTTTTATTCCCGTCTTTAACCATGTTCTGTTTTATAGGAGAAATTCAAATGGAAGGCGGTCGCTACGCGTCACATGCTGTGTGGCGTTTTCCCACCTTTAAAGGGAAAATGTAAACAACTTTGAGTGTCTTTGTCTCCGTTAAACCAGTTTTAGCTTAAACAGGACATGTCAGATTCAAACCAGAAAAAAGAAGTGAACAAAACTTTATTTTCTTTTATTGATTTTGGTCTAATCGGCTGTTTGAAGACTGTCACACGGTGTCAGCCGCTCACAGCTCCGCTCTCCCCAGCTCCTCGTTACCAGAGGCAATTCTCTAACTGTACAATGCAATTTTCTTGGCTTTTAAAATGAAATACTGATGTTGTTTCTTTCGTCCGACACAATCTCATGCTTTGAGTGAAAAATGAGACACAACGGGGTAATTAATCCGTATTGAGGGCACTGAGGGCTGTTGCATCTTCATTGCTGGAAGCGAAGACGGGCGGCTGTTGTTGGAGCTCTGCCTGTCCTGAAAGCAGAGGATTTATATCAGCCTCCATCAGCAGGGATGGAGATGAGGCTCTGATGAATGTCAAATTGCGCTCCTCTAACTCCCCCTTAGAGGAATGCTGACAATCACTTGTACTAACAAGTCAGGTAGTATCTCTGACGAAACAGTCAGAAACCTCTCCCTTAAGGGGCGATCTGTACTTGTCCTCCATGTGAAGGATTGTGGGCTGTGATGGAAGGAAGGTGGGGGTGGGAGACAAGCCGTGTGCTATAATAAGGCAACAAATGGGGATTAATGAGGGCGAATGCGATGGGAAACGGGGAGGAAGGAAAACACAGTGGGGATAATGAGTTGGCTTGAGAAGCAGATGGGAGGCGGTTTTGCCTCTGTACACAGAACACGACAGTACGGCGGGGGAAGGGAGCAATAATCGATACAGGCGTTCCACAGTGACGCCGTGTGTGTGTTTGCTCACAGGTAAGGTCAATCTGAAGGTCAGCGCTGAGGCCCTGAAGACCGAGGCGCTGTGTGGCAACGAGGTGGCCACAGTCCCCGACGTGGGTCGAACTGACACCGTGATCCGCACCCTGCTGGTGGAGGTCAGTGACATGACAAACTTAAGGTGTTCACAGGTCCTAAGCTGATAGACGTTGTCAGTATTATTTTGATCAGTTACATTGTGGCGAGAATAATGTCAGAATTTTAAAATCTTTCGGTTTCGGCCACAGGGGCCCACAGATTTCCTGTATTTCCAGTTGTTTTTGACAGCGTGTTTTAGGAAAAGGTGCAGGTGGGTTGCAAAGCAGTTTGCAGAGGCCAGGCTAAAGCAGGTCAAATTTGTGATATTTGACAATTGGGTTTGTGGAAGGATGTCAGCTGAGCCATTATCTGATGTAGGCTGGCACTGAGATTAGAACTAATGATGCGCCGGCTGCTTTGATGGAGAGTGAACATCAGATATGGAAATCTGTCAAACCTGGCTCAGCCATTTTTTAAAAATATATGTACATGTGCAGTGTATGGATGAAAACAGGGGCCACACTTCTCTGTTTTGGTCCCATGGCCACAGCTATAACACTAAGCACCTAGCCACCCGGCCAGTCCGCCTTTGCAGATATCTGGGTCAGTCTAAAGACAGCACGGTGCTGTGACAGAACGCCCAACAAGTCTGTTTTTCTAGATGGTGGACAATGAGCCAATGTTGGCGCCTGTTAAGAAGTGCACACCAGGAGCTTCAAAGGTCTTTACTGTGGTGATGGGCATGGAGAGAGGGAACCTGTAGCATCGCACAGACCTTCACTTTCTTTCTGTTAGGGCAGCTGTTATCACTTCAGTTTCGGTCCACTTCTCCTTCCCGTCTGCATTTTCTGATGATCGGCTGTATCTGCAGTTTGCCGTAGTTCTATAGGAGCACTTAAGCATCTTTATTTTAGTTTGACTTCACTCTCAAAGTACATGACTGGTATGTTTATACTGGGTCTCGGTCAGCCTCTCGGTCGTCCTCTGACTGAAACAAACTGCTTTAGCAGCTTTCAGCTAATGGGAAAGTCAGTGGGATTGAGTTCAAATAATCCAGTTCACTCTAATGTCTGGAGCATGTCACCAAATCAAAGCTCACTGTTATTATGTTTAAGCTGTTTAGAAGTTTGTTTGGAGTGATGAAATCAGTCGGTCGTCTTCACTTCTGTCTCTCTTCCCAAGGCCGAAGGAACCCCACAGATGGTCAGTCACAACGTTCACCTCTGTCCCCCAGGTAAGGCCTCCTGACTCTGAGTGCTGAACTCTGAACTCCAACTCGGGCCTTTCATTCACACCTCATACATGCATCATAACACTTCCCTGCATCATGATGGTTATTCAGCATGGCGAGGAAACCAAATTCGTTGTGTTTTCGTTAGAGATGGCACGATACCACTTTTTTATGTCCGATACCGATATCATACATTTGGATATCTGCCGATACAGATATAAATCCGATATATAGTGTTTTTTAATCAATAAAAAAATGTTTTTAATATCTTGCTGCTTTTTGTAAAAGTTCATACTCAAGTTAAAAAACAAACAAACACTCAAGCTATTCTGTTACACCTGTATGCAAAAAATGCACTGCACCCAAAATATTTCATAGTTCAGCAAAACTGATGAATCTAATAAACTTAAACCTGCACCATCCTCCCTATTCTGGTATTTTAAAGAGTAAGCAACCTAACCAATAGGGCTCTAAAACTCCCAGCAAAAAAAAAATAGGGAACCACCCCCCACCTCATGATGCTTAATCGACGTAATCAACTTTAATTTGATGCAGTGTGAAAAGAAAAATGCACAGAAATAAATTCTTTTTCAAGAATAATTAAATATATTCAACATCTTTCTTCAACAGAACTGCACAGATGGAAAAAGTACTATAGCTTACTAGGGTATATTAGACTTAATAGTTACTATATACAGTAATGGACTTCTATACATTTTACATCAGATTAAAACTTTGGGTGTAAGATTCAGATAATTATTTATTAAAAGCTCGACATTTTAAATGAGAATAAGAAAGAAAAGTATGTCTTTGTGCCCCCTTTTCCCTGTTCATGCCCTATCGGCCCCCCTGGCTAAACTTTGCTAGATCCGCCCCTGCACAGTTACAGCCGTCAGCTGTAGAAAAAGATCCTGGTGTAGAAAGTAATATTAAGCTTATCAAGGTTAAACGTGCTGCTGTTGTTCAGCTGCTGGTTTCCTCTTTCTGGTGTGAAGTGGTCCAAAAAACAAACAAGAGAGACGATCAGCTGATCATTGATCAGTTTCATGATTGAAGCAGCAACAGGAGAGAGAGAGAGAGGCAGTCGCTCCATATATCTGTTGTTAAGCTTAACGCTGGAACACTTCACAAACATTCAGAGATGAACTTACACACTTGCTTGCCACAGCCGCTCTATCACGTGACGCACACTGCTCCGACGTGCTACGGTTATGAGGCGAGTTACGGCGTGTCGCAAGTTTTGTGAGGTGCTTTTTTGATATTTAATGGATCGGATTACTTTTTTTTTTTTTTTTTTTTTTTATTTCTCTCCGATATCCGATCCAGTAATTTAGGTCACCGATACTGATACTTCACATCGGTCCATCTCTAGTTTTCGTTGTGTATTTTCTCCACTGGCAGCAGATCTTTAGCTAAAGTTGAAGTCGAGCAGCCGCTGTAAGATGCACTTTCCTCACTGTGATCAACTAAATGACCAACATGAGCCGTCTCGTGTAATCTGTAGTGCTGAGCTTGTCTCAAAATCAAAGCGCTGCGATGCCTTGTTGTGTTTCACATAAACAAACTGCTTGTAGCTTCATGTACATAACAGTGTTTTAACAGTAAAATCATTCTGTTTGATAAACTTTAGCCAAGAAAAGAGGTTGAGCTAATTCTTTCATTAAAGAAGCTTTTTCTTCCTTTTCTTTGTTGTTGTTGTTGCCAGATGGGGTCACGGAGAAGAATGTCTCTCTTCTTATGCCCGAGCTGTTTGTGGCTGGTTCTGCTAGAGCGACCTTTTCTGTGCTTGGTTAGTGATTCTGTTGTTTAGTGAACTTTAATTTGCCAGGTGAAACATCTCTGTAGCTTTTCCTCGGTTTGCTTGGGCAGGTGACCTGATGGGCAGGGCAGCGCAGAACTTGGACAAGCTCCTGGCCATGCCGTACGGTTGCGGGGAGCAGAACATGCTCCTGTTTGCTCCCAACATCTTCATCCTGAACTACCTGAAAAGCACTGGTCAGCTGACTCAGAATATTCTGGACAAGGCCACGCACTTCCTGGAGAGCGGTAAGCACTTGGGGCTTTCTTAGGACAAGGTTTAATGTGCGTGCTCCACCCCCACGCAGAATGATCACGATGATGGTGATCAAATTAAACCTTAAAAAATGCATCAGATGAGAACCGTAAAAATGGAAGAGTCGCTGCTATTATCTTAAAACTGTACTCCACTTTGACTTGGACTCAGCCACCGTGCTAATTCCTAAACTCTGCATATTGGCGCTGATAACGGTCATGTGTGGATTTTACCTCTGCAAAATTTGAATCAGCTGATCTTAAAGCTAGTTTTAACTGTTTATGGCAGCTGAGTAGAACGAGTGCAAAGTTAAGAGGGTGTGATCTTTAAAAACAGGGCACCAAGTCGAGCTCAGGGGCAATCCTTGCAAATCAGATCAGACCAGTCCACACAGCAAGCTGTTAAATAATAAGTCAACTTAAATGGCAATAACTGCAGATGTGTTGGTTGTGAAGCCTTGTAAGTATGCACATTTGACGGGGGGCTCCTGTAACATAGCCGGACTGTAGATATAAATTGCACTTGAAATAAACTTGGCACCAAAACTAGAGTTTTGTACGGTAAATAAATCCAAATGTACTTGATTCACATTTTCTGTGTTGTGAAAAAATAATCCTCTTTTTTTCCTTTTTATTGATTTCTTGTGTGTTGGTGCTGCAGGATATCAGAGGGAGCTCACGTACAAGCATGACGATGGTTCCTACAGTGCATTTGGGAAGGCAGACTCCTCTGGAAACACCTGGTCAGTAACGTGAATGAGAGCATGAAGATATAAGAAGTAGATGGTGATACAGCAGCTGACTCAACAACAGGCTGCTAATAGTTCATTGGGATGATGGCCTTTGAATTTCAGAGTTATTCTCCTACAGTGTCGGCTGGTGAGGGGAAAAGCTGACACAGCAGAGTATTTTACATGACAATATTGTATGTTTAGTCATGCAATATTGGTTTATGAAATGCATTAAAATACTACTGCAAGAGGGCTCATCTCACCAGATTGCATGTAATTGCCAACTTGACCTCATTCAAGTCTGACAGAAGATATTTACCAAGTTCAACTTTGAGGACATAATTTACAGTGAGAAAAAAGACAATGTCACTGCAGTACTCAACATATGAAATCATGTAATGTAATGTAATATTGCATTGTGTTGAGGGCTGCAACTCTTATTTCGATAGTCGATGATCTGCAAATTTTTCTTTGATTAGTCAACGATTATTTAAATAACTCTGATCTCTGCTGCCTTCAGCCAACAAGATTATGTATCGGAATTTCAGGAGCGGGACCACACCTCCAAACACGCTCCTTCCGGTTGTCATCCATATAGGTTCCCCCAGTTCTGCAAGCTGTTCATTCTCGTTTGCGTGCAAACAGGGTCCATTCCATCCGCTACATCCTCTTGTCTGCAGCACATCAGATGAACAACTACTCAAGCTCTGCGTTCATGGCTTTTCCTCCGGCAATCAAAGGAGTACACCGAACGTCACGGCGGCGCTTCCGAGAGACTGAATGCTGATGACCTTCTAGCAGTTTTCACTACGTCGATCCATCCAGTCATCTTATCTCCGCTAAATCCAGTTATGAAGTGACTTTGGATGCCAAACTCGCAGCTCCCCTCACGTCGCTCTGAAACAGGCCCACAGGCCGGGCGAGTTAGCCGAAAAGCTGACGGACATCAGCGCCGAACCCAGAAGCCACGCCGTACCGTACCCATGCTTCCAAACAAATCGCAGCTCCAACAGCAAAAGCTACAGTGTACTTCACTGCAAGCGCCAGGTAGCAGGGACGACTCAGTTCTGTGCTCCTTCCTCCTAACACCATTTAATGCAAGCTGGAAATCTGTCGCTAGCTACGTGCTCTACTGTTTCTCCATCACCATGATGTTTTCTATCACTCCTTTCGCTAAATGCTCAAGCAAGTTGGCACTGGGATGCCCGGTTCTTCCCTATCCACCATTCGCTGATGATTCAAGATGGCGCCGAGTATGGCAGCCTTGTCGCGAGCTCCCCCAAGCAACAGCTTTTTTCTGTGTTTAATTTTACTTTTCCTTTATTTTTTCACGAGCAGCACTTGTCTCCTTGTGTACGACCGACAAACCTTACTGGACATAAAAGACGGTCTTTCTTATAACTTTCCGGAGTTCAAGTTTTGCAACACGGACGCTCCGTTTGCAGACCCCCCATTCATCTCACCTGAGACGCCTTTGTTCTCTGGCCCTGGAGGCCGCAAACGCCGACGCAGAGGGAGAAGATCTGGCGTTCTGGTTCGACTGAGACGGCGCACTAACAGACCACCGTTACCCAGTTTATTACTGGCTAATGTGCAGTCTCTGGAGAACAAGCTGTGCGAGCTTCGGGCACGGATCTCATTCCAGCGAGAGATGCGGGACTGCTGCGTGATCTGCCTCACAGAAACCTGGCTATCGGACAAAGTACCGGACTCCGCAATACAACTACCGGGGTTCTCTGTGCACCGCGCGGACAGGTCACAGGATCTTACTGGGAAAAGCAGAGGCGGTGGTGTGTGTGTTTCATGATCAACAACAGCTGGTGTGATTATGCGAACGTGCACCCGGTCAAATCCTTCTGCTCACCGGACCTGGAGTACCTGATGATTAAGTGCCGGCCATTCTGGCTACCGAGGGAATTTACAGCAGTGATTATTACGGCTGTTTACATTCCCCCACAAGCCGACACTGGGAAATGCGTGGGACACTTATCAGGAAATGCGTGGAAGATGTCGTCCCATCCAGAACAGTTAAATCCTTCCCAAATCAAAAACCCTGGATTAACGGAGATGTTCGCGCGGCACTGGCGGCACGGAGCACCGCCTTTGCCTCCGCAAACACATCGGACTACAAACACGCACATTACCAACTCCGGAAGACGATCAAAGCAGCCAAACGTGAGTACAGGGACAGGGTGGAGCAACAGTTTGACGACCCTCGGAGGATGTGGCAGGGACTAAACACGATCACAGACTTTAGAGGGAAAACCAGCACACCGCAGACCACGGCCTCTCTGTGTGAGGATCTAAACGTATTCTACGCTAGATTCGACACAGCGAACACCATGAGACCGGACAGTGTGCGCACCGCGGATGACGTCAGTGCGCACACTGTGTCTGAGGAGGATGTGCGGAAGTGCTTCAGGAAGGTGAACGCACGCAAAGCTACTGGTCCGGACGGGATTCCCGGCCGCGTCCTCAAGTCATGCGCGGCTCAGCTGGCTGGAGTGTTCACGCACATCTTCAACCTTTCCCTCTCTCTGTCTGTAGTCCCAGCCTGCTTCAAAATGGCCACCATCGTCCCTGTACCCAAATCCTCCACCATCTCCTCATTGAACGACTGGCGACCTGTAGCCCTGACCCCCATCGTAAGCAAATGCTTCGAGAAGCTGGTCAGGGACTTCATCTGCTCTGCACTACCCGACTCACTGGACCCTCTACAGTTTGCATACCGCCACAACAGGTCCACTGATGATGCCATAGCCCTGACACTACATACTGCCCTGTCACACCTGGAGAAGAGAGACACGTATGTGAGAATGCTGTTCGTAGATTACAGCTCAGCATTCAATACCATCGTTCCCTCGAAGCTGGACAGGAAACTGCAGGATCTAGGACTGAGCAGCTCCCTCTGCAGCTGGATCCTTAGCTTCCTGTCTGACAGACGCCAAGTGGTCAGACTGGGCAGCATCACCTCATCCCCCATCACACTGAACACTGGTGCTCCACAGGGGTGTGTACTGAGCCCTCTCCTGTACTCACTCTACACCTACGACTGCACGGCCACTAACAACTCCAACATCATTGTGAAGTTTGCGGACGACACTACAGTGGTGGGTCTTATCACCAACGGTGATGAGACGGCTTACAGGGAGGAGGTCAGCGCCCTGACCCACTGGTGTCAAGACAACCATCTCACCCTCAACGTCGCAAAGACAAAGGAGTTGATAGTGGACTTCCGGAGGTGCAGAGAAGTACACACCCCCATCACCATCAACGACGCTGCTGTGGAGAGAGTGAGCAGCTTCCGGTTCCTTGGCGTACACCTGGCTGAGGATCTTACGTGGTCAGTACACACAAACAAAACAGTGAAGAAGGCGCAGCAGCGCCTCTTCTTTCTCAGGAGACTGAAAAGATTCGGCATGAGCCCCCGCATCCTCAGGACCTTCTATCACTGTGCCATTGAGAGCATCCTCACTGGATGCATCACCACCTGGTATGGCAACAGCACCGCCTACAACTGCAAAGCTCTCCAGCGAGTAGTGCGGTGCTCTGAACGGATAATTGGAGGTGAGCTTCCCTCCCTCCAAGACATCTACAGGAAGCGGTGCCTGAGGAAAGCGGGGAGGATCATCAAGGACTCCAGTCACCCCAGCCATAAACTGTTCAGACTGCTTCCATCAGGAAGGAGGTTCTGCAGCATCCGGTCCCGTACCAGCAGACTGAGAGACAGCTTCTTCCATCAGGCCATCAGACTGCTGAACACGTCATAGACACCTCAGCTTCACTACTGGAACTTCAACATTATGCACTCCATACTGTACAGTAATGCCACTGTTTTGCACATGTCTCACTCTGTATATTTTATTTTATATATTTTATTTATTGTTTACTCTATTTAATTTGTAAAATATGTGTACACACACACACACACACACACACACACACGTAGAAAAATATTTAGTATACACATCCAGAAATGCATACACTATTGTGACGGAGTGACCCGTCTCAAGGCAGAGTCCGCTGAGTATGGCACCGCCACCATTAGATCGCCACCATTAGTTCGATTTGGCGCCCGGGGCGGCGTATCTTTCTGACGACCGAGTAGAGGAATAAAAGGGGTGAGGAGCAAGTTGTGAGCCGCATCGGGGGTGGCTAGATTTTGGTTCCCACTTACTTGTTAAGGGCGTCGGTCGGGGAGACGTGCGGGGGATCGCCAATAGTGCAGGGTGACGCAAGCCGATGGTATGGGGGTGTGGGGTTTAAATAATGAGTTCACGTGTGTCTGGACCGTCATGAGAATGGCCTCATTACGTGGGCCGTTAATGTGTATATGAAGTCGGGTAGACTTCTGGGAAATAGTTGAGAGCCTGTATCAATGTATATGTTTTGGGAGTGTATAATGAAAAAGAAATTCTGGGGGAGGGAGACGGGGATTAAAGTTAGAATAAAGAATTGGTGGTGACGCCAAGGGGGAGGGGTTACGGGATATAAGAGACGGCGAGCCGGATATGAAGGGGGTGTGTGTTGTAACATACAGGCTGTGTAGCGCGGATCTCAGTTTTATGTCTTTGCAACCATCTTTTTATGCACTGGGGAGGCCGTTTCAAATAAAGTATCCACACTAATACCTTACCGACTACGCCTGTGTTTGTCCGGGAGAGGTCTGGAAGGGGACCCCATGACATATGGTGTCAGAAGTGGGATGGCTAGTCGGAAGAGGAAAACGCGCCTCCCAGCGAAGCGCACAGGGCTGCGGTCCCAGCAGCATGAGCTTCCGGGGGGAGAAGACAGCAGAGGAGCTGGCGTGGGACACAGTGCCGGCGTCGTCTTCTTCAGCAGAGGAGGAGGAGATTTCCGGCAGGATTGGTCCGGAGTTGCCTACAACCTCGACCGCAGCACGTGATGGAGAACTGATTGCGATGATGAGGGACTTCCTGGCGGGACAGCAAAGGAGAGAGACGGTGTTATTGGCTGAACTCAGGGGGCTGAGGACCGTTCCCTCTCCTAATGCGCTGTTGCCGGCGGATTCAGCTAGTCAGCAGAGCTCAGGGCAAGTGTTAGCGGGAGCTAGCACTACGGCCGCTACGGCTACACCGAGCACGGTAACAGCGAGTAGGCCCAGGATGGTGCTGCCTACCCCGGCCCGGCAGCGAGAATACCGGCCGTCGTTACTGGAGGAACCGGCTCGCCAGTCCCTGGCAACGACAAGCAGCCTCGACCAGACGGGCGGAGAGTGGAGGCGATCGGAGGGGCCAAAGATTCCACCGTACCAGATGGGGGAAGATATTGAGAACTATTTGTTGCGCTTTGAGCGGGTGGCCAGAACCTGGAGATGGCTGGAGAATGAATGGGCCTGTCGGCTAGTTCCGTTGCTAGCGGGGAAGGCGTTGGAGGCCTATACCGCAATGGATGAAGAAAGAGCCCACTGTTATGAGGATTTAAAAGCTGCCTTGTTAGTTAAATTTGACATTTCCCCGGAGACGTATCGGCAGCGGTTTCGCTCTAATATTATTCCACCTGGGGAGAGCCCCACCGAGACGTACTACCGGCTGAAAGGACTGTACCGGCGCTGGCTTCGACCAGAGCAGCATACGAAGGACGAGATGGGAGAAGCGATTATTTTGGAGCAGCTAATTCGAGTTCTTCCAGGGGAGGTGAGGACCTGGGTGAGGGAGCATGAGCCCGCGGACGGACTGGCCGCAGCCAAGTTGGTGACGCAGTATTTCAATGCGCGGAGAGGAGCGGCCCCGGTCCGCTCAGCTGGGACGTCACAGCGATCGTCCCCGCAATCCGCGGGTCTGCCGAAGCGGGAGAGTAACCCCGAGCCATCCGGGGCCCCCAAGGTATCCACTCTACGAGGAGCGGGTAAGGACTTTCTTTGTTATTACTGCCAGCAGCCAGGCCATAAAGCCTCGGTGTGCCCCATCCGGAAGGCCAAAGTCACTGGGGCCTGCTATGCACCTCGGCTGGAGGCGGAACCAACAAAGGTCCAGCCAGCTGAGGGGCAACGCTATAAAACTGTAATGGTAAATGGGCAGCGGGTTACTGCTTTGCTGGACACTGGTAGTTTTATGTCATTAATTAAGCAAAGCTTGGTACCAGTGAACTGTGTGGACTATAGTCGACAAGAAGAAGTGTTATGTGTGCATGGTGACAAACATCCCTACCCAAAGGTGGAAATAACAGTGACTATTAATGACCAGCCATATTTATTGTCTGTTGGGGTGGTACAGAATTTGCCGGTAGAGGTTATTCTGGGGATGGATGTGCCTGTGCTTATGGATTTGTTGCAAGAAAAAGAAGAGCGGGACACAGAGACAAAAGGGAGGGAAACGGGGAATGTTCAAATGAAGGTGTTAGGCCCAGTGGTCACTAGGGCCCAGGCGAAGGCGGGATGCCAACCCCTGCCAGACTTGGACAGTAGTCTGTGCGAGGGTGGCACGAAAGGGCCGAGAAAATCTCGTCGCCAACGCCGCTTTGAGAAGCAGCTATGGTCCCAGGGACCGGGCAATAAGAACATGAAATGGGATGTACCTGAAAATATTTCTGTGTTGCAAAGGGAGGATGAGACGTTGGAAGTGTTGTTTGCTAATGTGCCTGAAGGGGGAACAGGGAAATGGGGAGGAAAAGAGAAGTTTGTGGTTGAGAAAAATGTGTTGTATGCAGTTGATGGGGACCACCAGCGGCTTGTGATCCCTGCTAGTTGTAGACCTCTCATTCTGCATTTAGCTCATACCCTCCCCTGGGCAGGCCATTTGGGTCGCCAAAAAACCTATTTACGGGTTAGTACGCGTTTCTTTTGGCCGTCAATGTATACGGATGTACAGAAGTACTGTCGTGCATGCCCTGTGTGTCAGAAAACTTGCCCAGCGCGCAAATCGGATTGGGCTCTGCTACAACCCTTGCCGGTCATCTCTATCCCCTTCTGTAGGGTAGCTATGGACATTGTGGGTCCGTTAGTAAAAAGTGGTCGGGGTTATCAGTACATATTGGTGGTGTGTGATTACGCGACCCGTTTCCCAGAGGCGTTTCCGTTGCGAGCGATCACAGCCCCTAATGTTCTGCGCGCACTGATACAGTTGTTTTCTCGGGTGGGGATACCTGATGAGATTTTGACCGACCAAGGGACTAACTTTACGTCGAAGTTAATGCAGCTCTTCCACACTCAGTTAGGCGTTTCGGCCATCAAGACGTCACCGTACCATCCACAGACAGATGGGTTGGTGGAGAGGTTTAATCAGACTCTCAAACGGATGTTACAGAAGTTTGTGTCAGACACGGGAAAAGATTGGGACCAGTGGTTACCCTTTCTTTTGTTCGTGTATAGAGAGGTTCCACAGGCGTCCACGGGGTTCTCCCCCTTTGAGTTACTCTATGGGTGGGAGGTACAGGGGCCGCTTGATCTCGTTCGAAAGGGGTGGGAGTCTTCGACCGTGGCTCCAAATGAGAAAGGGGTGGTGCAGTTTGTGCTGGAGATGAGAGAGCGGTTGGAGCGGTACCAGGCCGAAGCCAATCTGCGGGATGCTCAACGAAGCCAGAAGATCTGGTATGACCAACAGGCCCGGCAACGTGAGTTTCAGCCCGGACAAAAGGTGCTGTTACTTCTCCCTTCTTCCAACAGTAAACTGCTGGCGAAATGGCAAGGGCCCTATATCGTGCTTCGCCGAATGGGACCAGTGACGTATGAGATCCATCATCCGGGAAAAAAGAAACCGAAACAAACCTACCATGTGAACCTCCTGAAGGAATGGGTGGAGCAGCCCCGTCCGGCTCCGAGGGAGGCACTGATGGCCAGGGTGGTGCAAGGAGGAGGACAGAGTGAACCTGAGCAGGCTACGGATCCAAGGTCTCTGGTATTGACTCATCTGACCTCACAGCAGGCTGCGGAGCTACTGAAAATTCTGCAGGAGACGCCTTCGCTGTGTTCCGTTAACCCAGGTCGGACTACCTTGGTTGAACACGTGATCCGGCTAAAAGAGGGACAGCCCATCCGGCAACGGCCCTATCGGGTTCCGCAACACTTGGTGGAGAAGCTGCGACAGGAGGTGGAGAAGATGCTGGAGCTTGGAGTGATCGAGCCGTCCTGCTCCGAATGGTGCAGCCCGGTGGTCATTATCTTCAAAAAGGATGGCTCTTTACGCATCTGCATCGACTTTCGAAAGCTAAATGCCATCTCCGAGTTTGATGCGTACCCCATGCCGCGAATTGAGGATTTACTGGAGAAGATTGGGGCTGCCCAGTATATCACCACTTTGGACTTGTGCAAAGGCTACTGGCAGGTGCCACTGGAGGAGACGTCGAGGCCGTACACTGCTTTCAGGACCCCTGCCGGGCTCTTCCAGTTTACCGTGATGCCCTTTGGCCTACATGGGGCACCGGCTACCTTCCAAAGGCTGATGGACAAGTTGTTACAGGGCTGTGACGGTTATAGCGCCGCCTACCTGGATGATGTCGTCATCTTCAGCCACACGTGGGAGGAGCATATGCAGCATCTGTCGGAGGTCTTGGGAAGAATTCATAAGGCCGGGCTGACTCTGAACCCCTCGAAGTGTGAATGGGCGCGGCAGGAGACTCGCTACTTGGGCTACCAGGTGGGACGAGGAGAGGTGCGACCGCAGCTGGATAAGGTGGAAGCTATCCAGAATTGTCCTCGGCCTCGCACCAAGAAGGAGGTGCGGGCTTTCCTGGGACTGGTTGGTTGGTACCGAAGGTTTGTGCCCCAGTTTGCAACAATGGCGGCGCCGCTGACAACATTACTGGGGAAAAACCAACGAAATCCGGTCATATGGACCGCAGCATGTGAACAGGCGTTCCAGGGACTGAAAACTTGCCTGTGTTCGACCCCCGTGCTCTGGAGTCCGGACTTTAAGAAGCAGTTTTTGGTCCAGGTGGATGCCTCCAAGAGCGGCCTGGGAGCCGTGTTGGTTCAAGGGGACCCGGGCGAGGAGCACCCGATCCTATATCTGAGCCGCAAGCTGCTGCCGCGGGAGACCAATTACTCGACGGTGGAGAAGGAGGCTCTGGCGATTAAGTGGGCGCTGGAGAAACTCCGGTATTACTTACTGGGAAGAGAGTTTGTGTTGGAGACTGATCATCGGGCGCTTACCTGGATCCAGTCCATGAAGGATCATAATAGCCGACTTACACGCTGGTACCTCTCACTGCAACCTTTCAGGTTCGCCATCCGGCACAGACCAGGTACACTCAATGTGGTGGCGGATTACCTCTCTAGGTTGCCGCACATCGCCAACCTCCGGGGGGAAGGGGATGATGTGACGGAGTGACCCGTCTCAAGGCAGAGTCCGCTGAGTATGGCACCGCCACCATTAGATCGCCACCATTAGTTCGATTTGGCGCCCGGGGCGGCGTATCTTTCTGACGACCGAGTAGAGGAATAAAAGGGGTGAGGAGCCAGTTGTGAGCCGCATCGGGGGTGGCTAGATTTTGGTTCCCACTTACTTGTTAAGGGCGTCGGTCGGGGAGACGTGCGGGGGATCGCCAATCGTGCAGGGTGACGCAAGCCGATGGTATGGGGGTGTGGGGTTTAAATAATGAGTTCACGTGTGTCTGGACCGTCATGAGAATGGCCTCATTACGTGGGCCGTTAATGTGTATATGAAGTCGGGTAGACTTCTGGGAAATAGTTGAGAGCCTGTATCAATGTATATGTTTTGGGAGTGTATAATGAAAAAGAAATTCTGGGGGAGGGAGACGGGGATTAAAGTTAGAATAAAGAATTGGTGGTGACGCCAAGGGGGAGGGGTTACGGGATATAAGAGACGGCGAGCCGGATATGAAGGGGGTGTGTGTTGTAACATACAGGCTGTGTAGCGCGGATCTCAGTTTTATGTCTTTGCAACCATCTTTTTATGCACTGGGGAGGCCGTTTCAAATAAAGTATCCACACTAATACCTTACCGACTACGCCTGTGTTTGTCCGGGAGAGGTCTGGAAGGGGACCCCGTGACAACTATTATATATTGTACATATATTTATTAGTTTCAGATGTAGCCATTCTTGTATTTTGCTTGTTTACATTATTGTATTTTGCACAACTCTGTTGCTTGTGAAGCTCGCACACAAGAATTTCACTCACATGTGCTGTACCAATGTACCTGCACATGTGATGTGACAATAAAAGTGATTTGATTTGATTTGATTCGCAAACACAGCAGCAAGCCAGTTCTCCATTTCTCCGTTGCAAATGCAGCACCGAGTTGCCAGGTTCCCAGCGACTCAACCCTCCTTCACAAATTCTGCAGCTAACCTCGGCACCGGGTTGCCAGGTTCCTTCGTTCTCATACGCAAAAGCAGCAGCAAGCTTTTCGACCATCAGATTGCCAGTTTCTCAGCATAGCTTAAAAAAAAAAGTACTCCATCCCTCCGTAGCAAATGCAGCATGCTTTGGCACAGAGTTGCCAGGTTCTCAGCCACTCATTCCTCCTCTGCTAAACTCTGCAGCAAATGTAGGCACCGGGTTGCCAGGCTCCCAGCCTGTCATCCCTCCTTGGCTAAACTCTGCAGCATATGTCCACTCATCCCTCCTCTGCTAAACTCTGCAGCAAGCGTCGGCACAGAGTTGCCAGGTTCCCAGCCTCTCATCCCTGCTTCGCAAAATTCTGCAGCAAACCTAGGCACCGAGTTGCCAGGTTCCTTTATCCCTCATTCGCAAAAGCAGCAGCAAGCTTTTTGACCATGGGGTTTCCAGTTTCTCCGCATCGACAAAATAAATAAATAAAATTAAAAGGCACCGGGTTGCCAGGTTTTCCTTCACCCCTTCATAGCTTCCCTGAAATGCCAGTTTCTCAGCATCTATCATGGCAAAAAGCAGCAACGAATCCTTCTAGCCCAGGATACCAAGTTCTCATCTCTCATTTGCAAAATGGCCAGTTTCTCTGCATGAGGAAAAAAAAAAGGCACTGGGTTGCCAGGTTTTCCGCAGCCGCAAACCTTCTACCAATGCGTTGGCAGTTTCCGTTCCTCCATCCATCCATCACGAATTTCAGCAACATGCTTTCGTGGCACCAGGATGCTAGGTCCTTCCCTCATGTCCAATCGCAGCAGCAAGTTTTTCTATGAACAAGTCGCCAGTTTCCCTTTCCCGTATCCTATATTGGCAAAATGCAGCAGCATGCTTTTGGTACCGGGATGCCAGGTTCTCTTCCTCTATCCCTCCTATGCAAGTACAGTAGCACAGTAGCAAGGTTTGGCACCGGGATGCCAGATTATCTTCCTCTATCCCTCCTATGCAAGTACAGTAGCAAGCTTTGACACCGGGATGCCAGCTTCTCTTCCTATATCCCACCTTTGCAAATGCAATAGCAAAGAGATGCCTGGTTCTTCTTTATCCCTCATTCGCAAACTCAGCAGCAAGCTTTCTAACATAGAGTTGCCAGTTTCTCTGCATTTATCAAAGCAAAGCAGCAGTGAATCCTTCTAACGCTGGGATGCCAGCTTCTCCGCATCTAGCCCTCATATGCTAAGCGGCAGATGTTCCTTTCGGCACCAAAACGCCAGTCCTGTATTCCTCATTTGCAAATGCAGAAAACGCTCTTTGCACCGAGATGCCAGGTTCCGTTCCCTAAGCAGCTTACCCTTCCATTACTGGATTGGCAGGTTCCGCCATCAATCACTTGCCAAAAAAACCCCAAAACATTCCTTTCATCAGGATGCCAGTTTCTCTGTTTCGTCCAGTCTTCCACAAGATGTAGCAGCAAACTGTTCCGGCACCGAGATGCCAGTTTCTCTGCCATCTTTCCTGCCTTCGCAAAGCACCGGCGAACCTTCATGGCACTGGGATGCCAGGTTCTGTCCTCTATCGCTCCTTTTAAGACATCCAAACTGCGACGTGCGCATAATTCTTCATGGCGTCCCTTCACGTCCCTTCATGTGCTTTTACGAGCATTATCTAGCATCCACTTTCAACACAATCATTCAAGAACCGCTCTCTAAGCTGGCTCAGGGTTTCTGACCACGTCTAAACAGCTTATCATCTCCCATGAAGTTCAGTGGACTCGCACTCTGCTCTCTGACGATTATGGGGGTCATTATTATTGAAGATGACTTATAACCTCTAATCAGTCTTTCAATTCATCAACCCTCCCCAAGCTGTTGCTGTCACTTCTGTTTATTTCAGAAATAAGTACAGTAGTTGTCACTACCTTATCTGAAGTAATTAACCAGCCAAGCACCCCTTCTCTATCTTCTACTCAAAGACAAGCTCACGCAAGGTTTGCGAACCATCAAGCCTCACCTCAAATCTCCATATCCAGCATACTTCTATGTCAGAGCTTCAGTTCAAAGTTGAGCCATGTCGCTACCTGATCGAGGGTTCCCCTCATTCATCTATTAAGATTTCCATTGTTCGCAATTACCTTTGATCTCTTCTCCTGCCATTCCTTCCACTCCATGGAATCCTCGACTACCTTACTGAGTGCTTTGCAGCTTCGCTTGCCTGCCACCAATTATTTTCCTCTTCTTTGGGTGGCGAGGTCACTCAGCGTTCACTCTCACCAAAATGTCTTGTATTAGGTAAAAAAAATCTGCCATTTGGAACAAATGAAAATTCTCCAGTTTGAAGACGGACTGTCTAAAAGCAAGTTCCTACTGTATATCTCACTGAAATGTTACTCTGTAGCTGATTGTGCCTTGTTTTAACTGTAACGAGATACTTTGACTAGAAAAAAGACAAATGTACTTGGTAAGATTTGGAGTTTTTGCAGTGTGCCACCAGCTGTATGCCAAATTGTCTGGAATTTAGACTTGAGTGTTTTAGAAAACGTAAGACAGAACCAGGAAGGGTTAAGAAAATGCGATTTGACCAAGCACATGGATATAGGGTGATGCAGAGTTGAAATGGATGCAAGAAGAAAATGTCACTGATAACCTGCAGTCCAGTTGGAGACAGTTAGTAGGAAAGCTGTTTATAATTGTAGGGACTTACAACATTAAGCCCTTAGTCTTAATGTCCTAGACACCTACCTGTCCAAATAAATGGCCTGAGAGATTAGACTAGAAATTTGAGTTTGTTAACACGGACTGGCCGGGAGAAGTATGAACTAGGGCTGGGCGATATGGCCTAAAATTCATATCTCGATATTCTTTAGCTGGATGGCGATATACAATATATCTCGATATTTTTGTTAAGCCATAAAGTAAGAACAAAAAGAGAGTTCTTAGTCAAAGCTGTGTCCCAGATGTCACACAGGCACTTTTATTAATATACAGCGTAGATGTACATGAAAAAATTACTCAAAAATAAATTGAGCATTTATTAAATAATAATTCTCCATAAATAAAATAAAACAATGTTGTTTTTGTGCATAACAAAAAAGCTCACAACTGTGCAGTCAAAATTTAAACGAACAGACGCTGAGCATAATAACAAAGACAGATTTCACAGCTGCTCTGTTCACAACTTCTACTGCGTGACTGACAGCCTGGAGTTTGAAATCCGCTTCGTAACCGTGACTCTGAACAGGTGCCATTTGTGGTCCTTTTTTTTTTTTTTTTTCTTTTTTGGCCTGTCCCGTTTGGCTCTTTTGCATCAGAATTGTTGTCTAAAGGCAAAGAAAGATGCCCAACGGATTTACTTTACCAAATTGACCATCCCAGCCTCGCCGTAATGGTCCATTTGATTCACCTTTTATTGTTTATTTTATTTTCACTTACTGAACATGGGACAGACTTGACTGGGGGAAAGAAGGGGAGAAAGAAAGAGGGAAAGAGAAACAGCTGAGAAGAGGGACGGGGGAGAAGGGCAAAAACCAACAGAACGGGCAGAGAAAAAAAATGCATATATCAATCACCTGGGTCACCTGCTGAGAAAGAAAAAAAGAAAGCAAGCAGAAGAGAACAAGAGTAATAGAATAAACAACATCACAATGATATATGGGAATATGACAGTAAATACTAAATGTTAAACATTATTGTGCAGCACATAAGATCAACAGAACACAGTGTGCTTTGAGGTAGGAGCCAAAAAGGGTGTAGTTTGTGGGTGTGATCACCCGTGTGTACACCTGTGAGCATGGACGCGCTTGTTTTTAAAAGGTTCCTTCATGTAATGATCTGCTAGAGGGTGTGGGGGGGCCACAGCCCCGCCCTCCAGGGCATGAAGCAGGTATGGAGGAGATCAAAACTCCAGACATCCAGAGGCCCCCAGAACACAAGAGACCAAGGAAGACCAACAGAGGGGCAGCCGTGCCACTGTCCCAGAAAGAGCTGAGGAGAGTCCCAGATGAGGGCTCACTCAGCAGCCGCGGAGCAGAAGCCAGGGGGAGTTGCAGTGACGCGCCCGTGAGCTCCGCCGGCAGCCAGCCGTGCCTGAGTGACCGAGCCCCAGGCCGAGAGGCCGGGGGCACCCCACCTCCGAAGTGGCCCGAGCGAGCCCCAGTGAGCCGGTGTGTACCTGGACGCCCATCCCCGGACACAAAGAACCACCAACGCACCGATGTCTGAGGGAGTCCGCCACTGGCAGGGGAAGTGGTGGTAGGGGGAGATAGGCCTCCAAACCTTGGAGGGCCTGAGATGTCCCCAGAGAGGTGGCGTCTGATACCCAACCTGACATATAGACACAGACATACAGGCACACACAGACACAAACATCCATTCCCACCCTCATGCTCTCATATGCACTTACTCCACACTCAACCAACGTGGAGACAGACATAAAGAGACGCTGTACACACGATCACACTCCCCAAGCGTACTCTAAGCCCCGGGTCTAGGTACCCTTGCCCCTGGAGGGGGGGGAACTGCACCCAGACCCAGGTGGTGTTACCCTTTTCCCTGCGGTGGGGGGAGGCAGACCGCCCCGACTCCGCAGCAGCAGGGAGGCCCCACACTCCAGACCGCAGTCGGACGGCCAACTCCTCCTCCTGGCCCCCCCGCTCCAGCAGGTCGCAGAGAATGGGGGTGAGAGAAGACTCCAAACCTCCCTCCACCCGCTCATTGTAGTGTTGATGCATGTGTGTTCTAAGGTGCATTTAAAACCCAGGAGGGCATGGAGCTACCTGCCAGAGAGCAGCAGGTAAGCGCATAGTCCCTCCTGCTAGCCCTCAATGTCTACGTGTATTTAACCTTGAGAGGTGGGCAACGACGCCAGGGGTGGGGTGTACACCCTGATGGTACTTTGGATTCCGTGTATCGTGCCCACCCCCAAGATCCTATATGTATGTGTAATGAGAGTGTGAGTAATGTGAATGTCTAAGTTGTGGTCCTTATACACACACAGTACGGTAATATTACGTTGAAGCATAGTATGCATTACTCTGCAGGGCTCCTGACTACGGTAGCCGTAATGCTCCGACAATCCATCAAGCGGTGCAGCTTCGTAGCTTACCAAAGCATTTTTGACAGATTGCTGAGCGCCGTGTACCACATAAAATCGGTTCACGGTCAGTAAACACAACCAGAACTCATAGATAAGGCACACAGTCGATTTTTGAGAAAATGAAAGGATTTTAGTGCAAGGTTATAGTCCGAAAAATATGGTATACGAGTTTTGTAAGGTAGTTTGTTTCGAGGCAGGAGGCTGGAGACTTCGCAGTCTGGGATGCAGCACACAGTTTCACACACTCTTCATTTTGCTGTTGTAAATGGTGAAAATGCAAGTAATGCTAGCTGCATGGCATCAACATGTTAACGAGGTAACTGCTAATGCTAACCGCAACGCTAACGCGTTGACGCCGTGCAGCCCCACGCATGGGGCGATCCGCGGTAACTCATTAACGGAGATTTGTCGCGTTAATACAGTTATGCCATTAACGTCATTTTAACGAGAGTAACGCTGCAGCACTAAAATAGTAATCTCTACCGAGCAGCTCCTCTTTGATAGCTGCCGTGTCCGTCCTGTCGTTGCCTGCAGGTGAAGCGATGGGGGAGGGGGAGTTGTGTTCAGTGAAGGAGAGGCGAGACAGAGTAACGCAGCGTAGAGACAAAAGTGGACGAAAGAGAGGCAAACTTGTGGTTCCACAAGTATAGTAGACTATATCGATATAAACAATATTGTCACATCTCTTATCTCGTATAAAAATATATCGATATATTTAAAAACTCGATATATCGCCCAGTCCTAGTATGAACAGATCAGAAGCATATGGAGCCTGGATTTGGTGTTAAGTGGAGAAAATTCCAGCAAAAATTAGATGACTGCTATGTAGCATTAGAAAAGAGATGAATCATGGCTGTGTGTTCAGGGTAAGCTAAAGGGAATGGCACCAAGAGACAGTTGAAATCGGATTATTACCTTGCCGATATTTTGTTTCTTGTGCACACATTAAATACACATAGAAGGCCAGGGAAGGAGGAATTTGGGTGCCGTTGCTGAAGCTCTCACCCAAACTTGCCAACGGGAGTTGGAGTTGAGTTTTGCAGATGTGAAAACGGAAACAAGCTCTGGAAATTGTCTAATTGCGCAGTGCTGAGGCTAGAGCTCGTTTGGCATTGGTGAAGCGAGAACTGCTGGTTGGTAGAAGCCGGGCGTAATGTGGGATCAGTGAATTCTGCTTTTATACGAGTATTTCCAGGACGGCGAGGATGACGGAATCAGATTATGCTGCGGACAATCGAAATAATTGAAAGCAAGCAACGACATGAACGTGACAAGACGTGGACGAGATTGGACAAAGGCATCTGCAAAGGAGAAGGATGTAGAATGAGAGAGATTTAAAGTAAACGGCATTAATGCTGATTGTCCTGGAAAAGGTGATTGGACGAGACCAGTAATGACACAAACAGCTTGTCAGTGCGGGAAAGTGGGAGTGAGAAAGCTGAGATTTAGCCGGCAGCACCTGGGAGATGTCAGACCAAAGGTCTTTCTTATTGAACTTGCATATAAACTCTCTCAGTATGTGACAAAATTCTGATGTCAGTGAGTCTTATAGTTTACAGTCGATGTCATCGATCGTGTAGACTAATCTTCGCAGCGCTCGTCGTGGGCTGTCTGGTGTTTGTTTCGCTGCCTTTGTGAGGACACGGAGCAAACTGCCTCATCATAACCATTTAACCTTAAAACTCAGTCCTAATGCTGGAACCAATGAGAGCAAGCCAAAAGGCTCTTCTACAAAACATGATCACAGATGTGCACGATAGTTAGTTTATTTTTATCTAATCATAATTGTTCTCTTTGTTTTCTGGTTTCTTGTGATCGATGACGTCAGTCGCTCGCTCGTGTTTGGATGAGCTGATATCCATCATTTGTCCAAAGTTTGGTGAACACACGCAGCAACGACGCACACATGTTCACGGAGTCCTTTCAGCCTCCTTTTCAAAGCACCAAACGCTTTATTTGTATTATTTAATTTATATATAAACTCTCCAAACTGAATCTCCAAACGGTGATTCAGTTCATCTGGATGAAGCGTTTTGTGGGAGAAACGTTTCGTCATCATCAGGTGACTTCTTCAGTCTCAGCTGACTGCAGGCTTCAGTCTTATAAACAGCACATTGATTTACTTACCTGGATGATTGAGCATCAAGACATAACAAACTGAAGTAAAACTGTTGTGTAAATATTTTGTAAACAGTTCTAATCTCAGCCTCTGTCTCAACTGTGTTTACTTTGCATCTGCACGGCAACAACATTGTGATGACCTATAAATACTGACATAACAAAGAAGACATTGGTGCTGCGGTTGCATCAGCACTTATAGAAGCATTCAAACATTTATCCAGAGCTTTGCTGTTGAACTGAATATTTTCAGCTCAATTCGAACACTTGATGTGACGAGAACACAAAGCACACGCAGTGGGAGGTAGACGTGTGCACGCACGCACACGCGCGCTGCATGTCCTCTCTGGTGTTTGGCACCAGCAAGCGTCCTAATAATTTACTTTATGAGGAACCTGCCAGAAAATATTAATATTTTCATTTAATGGGCTTAAAGCACAGTGCCTCAGGGGATTTAACAAATCTACTGCTGTTTTGAAAGGGTGCTGGGCAGTTTGGCACTTGGTGTGTGTGTGGGTGTGTTTTTGAGAAACTAGGCCTCTCAAGTGTTCAGTTACATTAGAATTTCAGAAGAAAACTGGATGAAAATTGTCCAAATCACTTAAAATAACAACAGTTTCTGTGAATGCGTTGATGTAAAACCTTCACCCAAGCGTCGACGCTGCAGTCCTCCACATGTTTATATGAACAAACAGCACCATGTGAAAGGAGTTTCCTATGGAGACAAAGTCACACAGAATTATCACCGCATCCTGCACCTCCCTCAGTGTGACAGCTTTTAAGCCTCTTACCTCCTGGTTTCTTTTTGTTTTTGGTTCTGTGGCTTTCAGACTCGTCTCATCAGCTCTGCTGTCACACAGAGCAGAAAGCTTCACTATAAACACTCTGATAAACCAGCTGTAGCCACCTGCAGACATGTTGAGACCAGCACATCTGTATACAGGAACATGACCAAATGACTCGTGTGTGGGATGTGTCCTGCTGTGAAATGGACGTAGCCACCACAGAGACGCCCAACAGTTGGCAAAGTCTTGACCTTTGCGTTCTCTCTGCGGCCGGTCCTACCATTTTATTTTCAGCCGTAAAACACTGATAGGGTATTGTTGTCACCCCTGCTACAGACGTACTACCAATCTTAGACAAGTTTGAATCCCAGTGACCTCGACATCAAGGTCAGAGGTAAAGTTCCTGAAGTTCTTGGGAATGCAGCGATTCATACCATGGCTGTATCAAACTGGGAGGCTGACAGGTAGCACTGGGGGCCACCAGTATGTCTGTCATACATGCACACACGTTCTGACTGGACTGCACAAGGTGTGCCCTATAAAGCATGCCTTGCTTTAATTGTCTCTCTGGTCACCAATGGGGACCATTACTCAAAAAACAAACATCAGACTGTTTTCACTTTATTTAACAATAAAGATATCAGGAAGGTTCCCCTGAGCTCACAGATCCTTCTCTCATGGATTTTGACACAGTGAGACTTCCTTTGTGCATCTCCTGCTAGTTTACCCATCCTACACCATCACCCCCAGCACTGGTGAATGGCAGTTTCTCCCATTCAGCTTTGCAGAGCCAGAACCACCAGGCTAGATGGGGAGTGTCTGTGCACAGTCATCGTCAGATCTCTACGGAGATGCTGAATCGGGTTCAAGTCTGGGCTCTGGCTGGGCCAGAACATTCACAGTGGTCCCTTTGGTATTTGCACTGTGTGCTCAGGGTCTGTTCTGCTGGAAGATGAAACTGAAGGTCCAGAGCGCTATGGAGCAGGTTATCATCGAGGATGTCTCCGTACGTGTTCATCTTTAAATAAATAAAGACTGTAACCTGACAGAATGTGGAACAAATGAAGGTCTGTTGATGTTTCTGGATGCAGGGCTCTAGACTAACTTTTTGCCATGGGCGTACCGGTACAAAAGTTAAGCGCACACAAATTTTATAATAATTGATATAATGTGTTTTCTGGATACACTGTGCTTTTTCAGCATTCAAAGATTGATGACACCGTGTCAGAGCACTGGCTATGAATTTCAGAAGCATCAGGCCTTAACAGAAAAGTTAGCAATAGTTCTTTTCCTATTACAGCTACATCCACTTCTGTCGTGCCTAGGCTGCTCACTAGGGCTGGGTATCATCACTGATTTCTACAATCCATTTGATTCTGGTTTTCAAAGTCCCGATTCGATTCAACTTAGCCTCAGACAGTCAGAAATATTATAATTCTGATCATTTATCAGTACTGACTTCATCAGAATTGTGAACATCACAGCAGATGCCTTTGTGTGAAAGTAACTGAGAATAAAACACAGAAAAACATGAAGGAGATTTTCCTGGTCTGGCTTTTTATAGCAGATAACCTTAAAAATATTCTACAATCTTCTGCATATAAAGTTTAAATTTCTTCAGTATTGAACAACAGAGAAAATAGACTTTCTTGTCCGAGGTCATTTAAGTGAAAAAGAAAAAGACAGCAGCCACAGCGCTGTAAACAGCGGTAGACTGGTGGGTAATAAGTCAATGAATAATACAGAAAACAGAGATTGGAGACGGAAACTGTTCTTGAAGCACAGAGAGAGAGAGCTAGCTGTGCATGGAGTGTGATTTTAATAGTCGTGGAAGCAAAACAGCAAAATTCATGACGACATTGATCAAATGTGAAGCGCAGTTTGCTGCTTCTTTTGCTGCTGGCTCGGTGAATTTTGGTTGGAGAGACAAAACCTGCAGCTCAGAATCAGCGCAAAAAGACGTAATCACAGCGCGGACCGGACGCATCAGGATCGCTGAGCTCCGACAGCGTGTCCGTCTGCGGGCCGTCGGGCGAGAAAGCCGAGAAAGACAAAGCTGATTCTGATGCGTCGGCTCTGTGTTTACGTCTTTGTGTGGAATCCGTTGTTACGAGTTCAAATATTGGGGATGGAGACAAGAGAAAAAACCACAATAACAACACTGGTCCGGCCGGGTTAAGTCAAACGATGATTTTAATAGTCACACGCGTGGGAGATGGACACTGTATGCAGACAGCCTCAGATCTCAAAATGGTGGAGCATTAATCAAACTCTTATAGCCTCTGGTGCCCCCACCTTATCATAAAAGCCTAAACATTCACATGCTTTCTCTCACACGGCGCCTAAGCTACGACCTTGGCTCCCCGTTTGTCTGCTCCTGCTGAGATGGGGCAGAAAACTCCAGCATGTTCTCTTCTAATCAGACAAATAAGGCGATGAATCAGTTGAACGAATGCAATAGTTATCCGCTTCTTCTAATTCAGGAGAATAATGCAAACTAAAACTACATAATAATTCACAATCTTTAACTAGGGGTATAACATGGCATAAAATAATATTACAATTTAACACCGTGTACCTGCTCTCATCTGCTGTTTGGTTGTTGTTGAAATGGTTTTGTGAGCTTTAATCTGAGAATCTGGCGTTTCTGGCAAAACACAGTTATTTAAAAGTCGATTCAGGATTTAATGAATCGATATCGCTTTATTCAAGCTACTCACCTCCCACTTCCACCTGCACTTTCAACTGGACTACGGCCAATCAGAGAGGTCCCGCCCCTGACTATCTCTGATTGGTTTAGTGTGTCTGTTGTTGACCACAGGGAAGGTTGCAGGGGGGTTTTTTTGTTTGTTTTTTGCTACCCGAACAGTTGGTCACACAGGTGCAACCAAATTTATTTTTTTTTAGTCGCACCACTGAAAAATTTGGTCGTATTTGCGACCAAATTGGTCGCACTCTAGAGCCCTGGGATGCATTGTGTACTTTAACAACAGATGTAGGTTTTAAGTGACTGTCTTAGGACCAGGGAGCTCCAAACATCTTTATATGCAGTCTGTGTTGGCAGCTAGAGCATGAAATGGTTAAAGAGCTGGGTATGTTTCTGAGGATCTGTAGCAGCTAAAGGAGTGGAGAGCGAGTGTTAATCTGACAGCAACACAGCTCCCGTGGCCTCCCTGTGGTGTTGGTAACTGTTTGACACTGAAAGTCAGAAATGTATATCTCAGCGTTTTCAGCTTGATGGACTTTCATCGTGGTCTAGTGGTCAGAGTAATTAAACAGTTAGCCTTTTGGGCTCCTGAAAATACAGCACTCGTATACACGATGAATTCTGCTGTATCACCAATGAGCTCAGAGGGATGATTGCTGCAGACGGGGCTGTGAGTCCTGTGAAGCTGTTATGTAATTGTCCTGGAACTGGGGTCGTGTTGGGGTTACTAATACGAATCGACGATTAGATTGGTTTTCTAAAGTGTGCGTGTCTTTCTAGGCTGACCTCCTTCGTGATGAAGTCCTTTGGTGGTGCACGGCCGTACATCTACGTGCAGCCCGAGCACATTACAGAAGCCTGGAGGTGGCTGTCTAAACACCAGCGGCCTGATGGCTGCATCAGATCAGTTGGAAAGCTCTTTCACAATGGCATGAAGGTAACAATCACTCTCTTTAAATGGAGCTTTCTTATCAGCAGCTGTTGGTGCTTTAAGTGTTCAGCTTTGGATAAATCTCTCCTGCAAGATAAAAGCACAAAATGAACTCTGTATTAGAAGTGATTTACATAGAAGTTTCAGAGGAGATGGCCTATAGCCTGCAGGCTACACGCGCACACACACGCACAGGAAATATCCTAAACTATCCAATGACTTTCCAGCTTCTCCTAAAGCACCACAGGCCTCATCAGCTGCATGTTTCAGGAGCCTAGCTTTGGTCTGCCTCTGATTTTTGGTGCACAGCAGACACATTTCAGTGTCTTCTGCACAGCAGTAGCAACGTTAGAAAACACAGTTCCAGTCTGGGCGTTTGGCACTGGTGGAAAACCAAAAGTTGAATCCTGTGACTGTAACAGCAGGTTACACAGCCCCTGCTGAGTGTTCGAGCTCTCGTGTCACTGGACATGCATGCGCTGCCTCGTGGAGCATCACACCGTTTAAAGGAGCCTCATTTTTGTTTTCTCCGTCACATTTCTGTGGATGATCACATTAAACAGTGTGGTGATAGAGACACATTACAAAAGAATGCTCTGTGGTTGTTTTGTGAGCATACGGTGTTGTCATGTTTCCACAGGGAGGAGTGAGTGACGACGTGTCCCTGACTGCCTACATCACTGCTGCCATGCTGGAGCTTGACGCCAATGTTACAGTAAGTCTCACTTCACTTTTGAAAATCAGGACATTTACCGATTTAAAACAGTTGCTGTAACACGACGGTTTCTCAGCAATACTAATCAGGTGAAACTGGTCGTGTGCATTTCTGTCGACCATCGTAGCTTTAGGTGTAGATGCTAGCGTTAGTGTCTCAGTGTCACATTCAGCCACTGTCATACCGTTCTACATCATGAGATGGTTTATCTTGTATACAGATTAAACCTCAAATTACACTTTTTAAGCTGCTGTATCTGCCCTACAGTTCCTGATTGTCTGCAAGCTGCTTTGCAGCCCAGTTTTAATTCAATTCAATTTTATTTATATAGCGCCAAATCACAACAAAAGTCGCCTCCTCTTCATCCTGTTTCTGTCACATCTGCTCTCTGTGCTGTACGCTGTGTGGAAGAGCAGAGCTAGCAAATGAATGAAAGCTACACGACAGCGGTCCTGAATAACACGCGTGATTTTACTCTGAGCACTTCCTGCAGTCTGTCCCATACGTGTGCTCATGTCTGCCGTGTGACAGGATCCCGTGGTACACAACAGCCTGGCCTGTCTGAAGGCTGCAGCGGCTGGCCAGCTCGATAACCTGTACACCACTGCCCTGCTGTCCTACACCTTCACTCTGGCTGGAGACGAGGAGATGAGGAGCAAACTCATCACCCTTCTTCATGAGAAATCGAACACACACGGTGAGGCTGACACTGATCCAACTCTATGATGCAATAAACTTCCTCCCTCTGAGGAAGAACGAGTCTTTGCTTCCTTAACTCAGTAAATGGATCTTTTTGGCTGAAACAAAGAGAGAACGCAGCGTCATCGTCATCTCCCTCGACTTCAGTTAAGTCTAAAACTTGGAAATCATTGTTTGATCCTCGCTTACAAAGAAGTCTTTCATTTTTAAATGTCTGTCTGATGGTTTAATTTTAATGGAGAGAGAAAGAATGTCAACCAAATATCCAGAAAAACACATTACTTACAAGTTATAAATTAAATTGCTGTTATGGAGGGAAATAAGTATTGGATCCACAAGTAAAACATGACTTCGTGCTCGGTGGAGAAAGCCTTGTTGGCGAGCACGGTGGTAAGACGTCATGGGGTTTGCACACATCTCAGGACGGATCGTAGTCCACTCCTCTTTACAGGAATCCTTCAGGTGTCTCGGCTGCTGTTTGCTCAGCTTCATCTCCCTCCACAGATTTTCTACAGGACTGAGATCTGGACACTGGCTCCATCTTTAGCCTCTCCTTTGTTACCTTGGTGACATGTTTTGGGTCACTGACGTGCTGCAAGACTCGTCCACAACCCGTCTTCAGTGTTCTGGCTAAAGGAAGGAGTCGGTCCCTCAGTGTGATGAAGCCATGCTGTGGCCTTATAGCATCTTCTCCCAGGCCTGAATTATTTAGATGTTCATTGGCAAACTTAAGTCAGGCTCTGCAAGATTTCATGTCACCATGACATGGTTCTACCAGTGCTGACCTGTGGTCCTAACTGCCTTCAGATCATTGAAAACCCTCCTTCCTCATCCTCGCTCCATGAGGCCAGATGGAGCTCCAGACTGAGGGTGATTGATGGTCGTTTTACATTTTGTATATTTCTGAATAATCGCACCAGTTGACCGTGGCTGATGGTCTGGTAGCTCGTACAGCTTTGTGCAGGTCTGTCCTTGAAGTACTTTAACAGCTCTTTGGTCTTTTTCTGGATTTGTGGTTGATATTCTGACTCTGAATTAAAATGAACTGTCTCCATTTTTATGGTGTTATTTCTTTGTAAGTGTGAAAGCTTAAAAATTGAGCAGGGCATCGTATAATTGTTTGCCTGATAGAAGTGTTTGTGTCGTGTGCTGTGCGTGCTCTCACAGTGCTGCAATAACTGTTGTGAGCATCTGAAGACAGGCTTGTTGAGACAGACAGTAGGAATTAGCCTCTCAGTCGAAACAAGCTACCTTGGGTTAGTCTGCAGTTAGAAAATACTAGAGCTGCCACAAACGATTATTTTGATAGTCGACTAGTCACCGATTATTTTTGCGATTAGTCGACTAATCAGATCATCATCCATTGGACGTAAAACTACAGTTTATTGCACCAGCAGCATCTGCTCTTATATAACTATCATTAGCTTACAGCATTAAGTGTTTAAGGTCTGTGCTAACTAAAAATAAAGACAAGATGATAGTTTGTTAAACTTTAATGAAATCTGCAGATTGTTTCGGTGAAGTTTAATAAACTCCTTGCTATCTAAAATATAACAGGACACTGGAGTAAATTCTGGAGCATCTCACACTTCTGATAATCAGCTGTCTGCTTGAGGTTTATTCAGCTGTGTAAAAACTTTAATCTCAGCCAAACCGATTTACTCAGGAACAAATAAAATACTGAAAAAAGCCAAACAATAACATTTTTAAGTTATCTAAGTGACTCATATATCATGTTTAACCTGAGTAGCGAAAGACGGCGGTGGGTTTGAAAACGATTTGCCGGGAGTCCGCTGTTCTCACGGCTCTAGTGAGCCTAGCCCCCGGCTCGCTATCGAGCTAGTGGGTAACAGACGTCTCCGAAACCGTCGGAGCGCTTTTGAAAATATGTGGTGTCTTGATAAACTGAGCAGATATTTGAGGTTTACACAGCTACATTCTCGCCTGAAAATATGTTAAACGTTTATTTTGTGACCCAGAAAGAATAATAAGAGTAATATTAAAACTAACTAGCTGCTGCCATTGTTGGAAACTGCGCTGGGCCGCGCTATGAATTCTGGGACACAGCTGCTTCTTCTTCTGGGTTTAACGGCAGCTGGCATCCTTGTACATGCAGTGCTGCCATCTTCTGTTTCAGTCCGTTATTACACTCTTAAATCCTGCTACTTATTCCTGCGTCTTTTGTGATCTTACAAAGCTTCAAACGATGCGTCGACTATTAAATCAGTCGTGATGATTTTGATAGTCGACATAATCGTCATAAGTCGTGGCAGCCCTAGAAAATACTAACACCTCCAACCTTGTATTAGAAAGGAAAGGCTGTGTTTCTTGAGACATAGTGTGACTGAGCTTTTGTAGATACATTTAGGTGTCATCTGCATAATCGTGAAAGTCTTAAATAGGAGCAGGAACTTGCAGAAACCAGCTTCACCCTAACAGGTTCCTCTTTGGTTCATTGTCACATCTAATCAGACTTTACAAATGTCCGATCCAAAACGAATGCACCGTGGGGTTAGGTTCATTGGTGATGAGTGCCAATGTGGTCGTCTGTTTGTGTGTGTGAGCCGTGTGACAGATGGCGTGCGTACACTGGGATATCTGCAGACGTGTCCTTTATTTGGTCCTTTATTTGTCCTGGCTGGCAGGAGGCACCCGTCACTGGAAGAGAGCAGGGGCTTCTGGGAAAGGCCTGGACTCTCTGGAGGTGGAGATGACCTCCTACGTGCTGCTGGCTCTGCTGTCCGGTCCCTCCATGCCAGGCTTTGACTTGGAGTACTCTTCTGCCATTGTGCGCTGGCTCACTCAGCAGCAGAACCCCTTTGGCGGTTTCTCTTCCACACAGGTCAGTTAGACCACGTTTAACCTTAAAGGAGGGTGAACTCTGAACCTGTGCTAACAACATTTCTAATCCGTCTGTGGCCCCCAGGACACAGTAGTGGCCCTTCAAGCGTTGGCGAAGTATGGTGCTGCCACCTACAGTTCAGAGGTGGGCACTACAGTGACACTGACCTCTTTAGGAGGCTTGAACAAAGAGTTCACCGTGAATCAGGACAACAGGCTGCTGTACCAGGAGAAGAAGCTGAGCGAGGTCCCAGGAGAGTACACGATCAGAGCCGAGGGACAGAACTGCGTACTGACACAGGTACCACACAGATACGTGTGCAGCACACCAAGTACAGAAGTATTTAGTTTTTTAAACAGAGACAAGCAGCTGGAACCATTGTGACAGCTTCCAGCTAAACACACTGTTCATGGACCTGGCATGACCTGGCATGACCTGGTATGACCTGGCATGACCTGGTATGACGGCAGACGAATGACTCCAAGCGTTCCTTCTGAGTGTTGTAGTGTGGACAAAGTCTCTGAAACTTTCCTGGTTACAACAGTACATAAGATAACCTACAGCTCTGGAGTATATGTGAAAGCAGGCCTTTGTTAGTGTGTGTTGCACCTGAACAATGTACTCGTACATGTTCAGTGTTCCCAAACGTAAAGCAGGAGGAGCCCAGTATGAACTGGTACATGTCCACTGAGCTCAAATTGGAGAAAACACAGTGAGGTGATCGGTAGATGGGAAGAACAATATTTATTGTTCTAAAAGTATTTTAGCGACTAGTTGTTGATGACGCGACAGCCACGGTCCTTAGTAAAGGCAAGAAACGCCACTGAAGCCTCCACCTGCGGCTGGTGCAGCAGATGGAGACTGGGATGAAGGTAAACATCCAGGCTCAGGTGGAGGAGGGCCGCCGTCAGACTACCAGCGAGATTTAAAGACGTCTGATTGGTAAAAGCTTCCTTTGCAGTGTGTTAATGCGTGACGTGAAGCGTCTGATCTGCTAGTGCTGCCGTGCCGCTCGCCACAGCCTGACTTTGCTGTGTCTCTGCAGATCTCCATGTTTTACAACATCCCCCCTCCTGCAGACTTCTCTGCCTTCAACGTCTCTGCTAACACCATGGCCAAGTGTAACATCAGCAGGCCGCAGCTCATCCTTTTCGTGCATGTCAGGTACTCTGCATGTGTGTCTTGGGTATAATTATCTAAACCCCGAGACAACCTGAGAGCATGAGGATCACAGCACTGTGTGACTTTTTGCAGGTACCAGGGGAGGAGAGAGGAGACCAACATGGTCATCGTCAACATCAAGCTCCTGTCTGGATACGTCCTGGATAAGAGCTCCCTCACACTGGTCAGTTGGCCCGCCGCAGGCGCTGCCAGTCCTGCCACATGGTGTTTGTCCTACAGACTAACTGTTGTGATATGCTGTGTTAGCTGCAGAAGGACCGCTCAGTGAAGCGCGTGGACGTGGAAGAAGGATTCATCAACATCTACTTAGACGGGGTAGGAAGCACGGCCGCTCTGTTTGTATAAAAGCTGGATGACCTCAAAGCATCATTCTCTCTAATGACCAGCAGGGGGCGACTCCCCCGGTTGCGTAAAGAAGTTTGTATAAAAAAACATGGCCGTGCTGCTTCTTTAACACTTTGCTGGTTCATGGCTTCCTGCACTTGGTTTGAATCTTATTGATACAACACGATGTTCATTTGTGTCATTTATACTCGCGTCACAGCTTTAGGGCCCGCCCACCTTTTAATTGACATGTCTCCCTCATCATGTGCCAAATCAAAGCACAAGAAAAGCAATCACAAGACAAAGTGCTGCGTAACAGTGTGTGTGACACGCTGGTGAAATGGTGCTCATAAGCAGGAGCTGGTTGTATTTTGACGTGATGCCCAGCACGCCGTACTGTGACCTCTGAGTTCAGGACACAGTCAGCCAATGTCATCAGTAGGTAGAGAAAAACTAAACCTACGCAGGTCTTTCAGCCGTCTCTACATTTCTAACATCATTATTACCAAAATCATTTTAGCCACTGAGTCCTAATTATCATGATTACTTCAAGGGTTTCAGTTTGAACTTTTGTGGAAAGTCTTTGGTTTGCTGTAAGGAACATGAGACATGACAGCGGCTGTGAATGTTGTCTGCAGCTGAGGAAGGATGACATGCAGATCTACAGTGTGACACTCGAAGAGGATCAGCCTGTCAGGAACCTGAAACCAGCTGTGGTTAAAGTCTACGATTACTACCAGACGAGTAAGAACCGAAACTCGTGCAGATGCTTCTTTGGAGTTGCCGTCGTTCTGTTCGGTGCTGAAATGTTTTTGCTCTCATTTCAGGTGATGAGGCGGTCACCGACTACACGTCCTCCTGTGCAGAGAGTATGTAACACCTTCATTCACTGCGTCTTTTCATGCTTCAGTGTTTTGTGCAGGACTGACGCACAGACTCAGTTCAGTTTTATTTACAAAGCGCCAAATCAAAGCAGTAGTAGTACAATAATACAGAGAAACAAATCCCAACAATCGTGTTACATCCCTCTGACCAAACACTTGGCAACAGTGGGAAGGAAAAACTCCCTTTTAACAGGAAGTAACCTCCAGCAGAGGCAGGCTCAGGGAGGGGCACCAATCGGATGGGGGGTTGATCACGAGTAGATTAATGGCATCACATTCAACTTCAGCAGAACTGAAGCTGCTGATGGAGCTCATACAGATATTGATTGATTTTTCCTTGCTCTTTTCCATTTTAGGTCGACCTATTTGGCTCATTTTCAGTTTAATATTTCTATTTGTTGGCCCTATTAGAGTAGCTTTGCATAATTTTCAGTTCAAAATAATCCAAATTTATCTTACTGGGCCTTTGTTCAGCTCCCAGTTCTCCCCGTCAGGTTTCCTCTCAGCTTTCTTGTGATTGGCTGTAAATAGGTTTAATGCCAGGTAAGTTGGGCTTTTGTGCTCACAGCCAGAGAAATATGAGCAATGTGCCAAAAACTGCATGTCTGTTTATTTACACAGCGTCACATGACGCGAGCTGGTACAAGAACAGTGTCTGGTTTATCGCATCTTGTCAGCTGTGTGGGGGCTGAACTTTCACTGAGGTTTAACAATTAGGGGTGTGGCTGCTTTGATGGACAGGTGTATGATGTTAGCTCAGTAAATGTAAATGGACTGGTTCTTATTTAGCGCTTTTCTACTCTGAGCACTCAAAGCGCTCTATACAACTAACTCATTCACCCAATCACACAAGCACTTCTAAGCTCTTAAGGTGCTCCCTGTCCAACATTCATGCACATTCACACTCGGATGGGTTAGTATCTTCCCACGGATATTTGGCATGCAGACTGGACCAGTCTGGGATCGAACCACTGACCTTCTGGTTAGTGGCTGATCTGCTCTGCCACACAAAACTTCAATCTAAAAATACAGCACTGTGTGCTGGACCATGACTCATTAAATTCACTCAAGTACAGCCACATCAGCACCATCAAGTATGTTTAATAAGATTAACTGACAAATAGGTCCTGCTGTATTTTATTATTACTCAGTTACTCAACAGATACTGGCAGATAATGTGTTTGCAGCTCTATCTGCTCTCTCTCTGTAAACCATGGATATCATAGTCTGTCTTCCATCTTCAGTGTACAGTCTGTAAATCTGAGGGCTGTAGAACAAATATGAATGTATAAAAGCCAACACTGGATCAGTGTTCATGTGGCCATGAAGAAACGATCCACACACTTCATTTGAATACAAAGTGAGTGGAAATGTTTGTGGCTGGTTTCCATGTAAATAACTGTGTTTTCTCTGCAGGTGACACCATCAATGAGCTGTAGAAGTGGTTTCCTGCAAACCTATGCTGGGACAGTTGGAAGGTTCACTGTCAAACTGTTTTTTTCCCCTTGCTTCCATTAAAATACACAAAAAGCAACTTTTTAGCCGTGTATTAAGAGTGACTCTATTTCATGTATTTTTAGTTTTTTCTCAGTGTTAGAGCTGTCATTATGATGGCTGTGTAACAAGCCCGTAATCAGTCAGCGTTAGCGTCCGTACAGCAGTTACTGGTCTGTCTCTCTCAACACTGGAACCTGCTGAAGTGGAGGAAGCAGCCAATCTGTGATAGTCGTTTAATAGAGCTGACACAATCCATACATGAAAATGACACGAGACATACAGGGTACCAATAACAGCATGGTCCGAGTACTAAGAGTGTGTATGAGTGTGTGTGTGACAGGAACCACTTTATGAAGAACACTAGAGTCTAGTGAGTGTGAGGTGGATTACTCGCTGATACATCTCTACCATACCATCTGAAATGTAACTGACAATAAAACTTCTAAAATGATACAAGTAAAAATTGTACTTCTTTCCATACAATACTGTTTGATTTCCATGTTTTCATTCAGGCATCGTCTTCACAGAATGACAGTGATGCGTGCACCTCCTGCTCTCCACAGACGGCATTTAACAGCCTCGCCAGTGTTGAATAGTTTGGTTTGCACGTCCTCGCTGTGCAGGGAAATAAAAGGCAAGTGGGTGGTAGGGACAGAGTATATTAAGGTCTTTTCACTAGTCTTATAATAAGTAAACATATCACTGTCTCAGGCACCACAACTATAAGTAATCATCACTATACCGACACATGAAACCAGCTCCGCATGCTCCTACAAATCAAAGTAGCACTGGAAACCTGCTGATCCCAAACCGACCACGGTGAGATGAGCCACACAAGGCGCTCCATCAAAGCCGAAGGTGCAAGATTGATTTATCCATCCTGGTGCAGGCAGCGGGCCACAGAAAGAGACTGAGCAGGTTTTAGTTTTAAGACAGATGTTCATAATGGAACCAAGGAATCAGCCCATCGCTCCATCGCAGGGGAAATGAGTACGTAATGAAAGAAGAGCCGTCTGTCAGCATGGACAACAAAATCAAATGCCTTGAAACAACTAAATATTGAAAGCAGCGGTACTGCAGTGTAAAAAGCTGTACTCGTTATGACCCATAAAAATGGAACTGTGCCGATTTCAAATGAAAACAAACGAGCTACATAAATGAGCCGGAGGCCACGACGTGTAGCTTCTGAAGTGTAACATGAGAGAATGCAGTGGAGTATAAATACTTCTAACTTGTACTTCAGTACAGCAACTCACTTGATTTTTTTAATTAAACTGGTGAATTCCACCTTAAATCTGCATACAGCTGCTTTCATTCTTTTTATTGTTATCAAGTCTCTCTGTGCCGCTCCCTGATCCTGGATCTACTGAAGTCCTCTTCCTGTTAAAAGGGAGTTCTTCCTCCCTGCAGTCACCAAACGCTGGGATTGTTGGGATTCTCACTCCACTTTGGAACAGATGACTTAATTGATGCTACGTCGAAATAAATATTGAATTAAACTGGTTGAAAGAAAAATAAAACACTTTGTCCAATAGTGTGGTAGCTGATCCCCACCGCTCAGGGTGGTGCCACACCCCCGTGGTGAAGCTCAGAAACAAAGTCAATGCATTCATATAACTGGAGAGGCTGTGCTCTACTCACAGACACGGCATCGACAACAATAACAACAACAACATAGTCAAGGCACAGTTCTGAATTGCATCAGTCCATAGTGTTGTGTGGTCCTGTGTTGGTGCCATCTGGTAGCTGTTGCTTAGGCTGGCAGTGGTGATGGCTGCTTCCCAGCAGTCATATCAGGTTAGCTAAAGGCTACTTGGCAAACAGAAGATTTACCACTTTGTGCACACAAAGAGATGCAGTTTGCACCTAGAGTTGGCAAAATGACAGCTTGATACAGACACAGTGAGATTCCTGTTCAACATATTCAACAAGTGCACTGAGAACGTGGCAGCTTTGGTGAGACCAGTGTAGCGGTCAATCTCTGAGACTCGAGGTCCCCCAGTGAATGTGATGGACTGACCGCTTCTTCATTACGCAATTAATAATTTAGGAAAGTAGAGACTGTGGATAGCTGATGATGAGGCTTGTTGCCCCTGGCTTACAACAGCACATGGAAAACTTTCAGGGAAAGTCCAGTTTCAAAGCTGTCAAAGGACCGATGAGCGTCTGGATTATGAACGCTTTCTTAAAGAGGACCCATCTCTCTCTGCTTTCAGTTCATCTTCAGTTGGGCAACTTTAGAGCCCCTCGGTTCACCCTCGGTTTCAGCATCCGTCTCTCGAGACCCCCTCCCCTCCCTGAAAGCCCACTACCATTGATTGCAGAACGTCAGGAAGCCTACCACGGGGCAGCGTCCAGTGTTTATGTAACGCCTGTTATGCTCGGGCTTCTTGTGCCTAGAGCAGATGACTGATTGACAAGTCGATCAGTTTGTTATGACGCCGCAAAACTGATTGAAATAATGACTGAATGTATACAAGATGTAACTGTGTACATGAACATGAAGATACAGAAGGCCGGGTCCTCTTTAAGAGGGTTAGGGTTAGCTCAGACTAGCAAAAAGACTGGAAGCAAAGGGACAGAGCTAGCTAGAAAGAGAGACTTTTAAGCTAGCAGCTTGTCTCTTTTTTAGCTTGCTAAGAAAGTTAGCTAGCTTCAGCTAAATACAAAACACAGAGAACCAACAAGATAAAGCAAAGGAAATGACCAGTTTACTATGAAGACTGAGTGGGACAGCCAATGAGATGTACTAAAACCACGACTGGTTTTTACACACATAGCCAGGCTAACATTTCTCAGGGCTTCCAGTCTTCACGCTAAGCTAACGCTGTTGTGGCATTAGCTACATGTTTTAGTCTCTCACCAGCTCTTGCTAGCTTTGATACACAGTACTGTGTATTGTACTACATTAACTGAAATGCACCAAATCCTGCACAAAGCCTGGTCAACAAGCAACTTGAATACTGACACCTTCCCAACCCTCCACGGGGCAAACTGCTGTGAGAACTGCAGAGTGAACTCGTGAGCGGCTCAAAGTCTAACATCACTTCCAGTTACTTTGGTAAGCCTGTGTGTGGAGATAGGAACAGGGTGGAGCCGTGGGTGTAGCTGTGGATGCTGATTGGCTTAGTGTGATTGGCTCATTGTCTTCAGTGTGAAGCTGAAACGCGCTCCTCTGTGTTTCGCCGTTACAAACGTCCTCTCCAGCTCCGGCTCACTCAGGGGTTACAGTATTTCTCAGGTTACACATTGGAAATGAGATTTTTTTTCAAATATTTCTAAAAATGATTACAGGATTCGATTGAACTATTCCTGTCTAACAAAGTCATGAAAGGAAAACACATTGGCATCGTGTGATTTGGCAATTTTCTCTACAAGTAAAAAAGAAATAAAGGAACAAAAAATACAAAAGTTCAACAAACAGTTAACTATAAGATCTCCATTTGGCAATATAGAAAGGCTTTGTAATAAAGTCTTTGACAGGTTTACATTTGGTTTATATACAGACGTGTGTGCGTGCGCACGTTTCCTCCCTTTTTAAATCCAGACAGAATCACATAGAGTGGAGGTGGAAACAAGTACACGGTCAAATCAAAGATGTTAGATTCAAAAGTAAAACAGGAAGGCGAGCCGTCGGAGGACAGGAAACAGGAAGAGTCTGTGATGGGAGCGTCCCCGCCAAAGCCGCCGGCTTGTCCCAGCGCTCTTCTTAGTTCAGGAACTGCGTGTACCCCTCCGCTCCCGTGACGATCACGTCCATCCAGATCCTCATGGCCTCGGCCGACGGGGCCACCACGTAATAGAGGCGGTCGTGGGTCTTGACGCAGAAGGTCAGCGAGGGGTTGGGGCTCTGGAGGACACCGGGACAAAAAACAAGAGAGACGGGAAATGTCCAGTTAACAAAGAGCTAACCATCAGCATGCAGCGAGTCACCGCTGCTCTCAAGGCTCCTTCAGGTCTCTTCTGTAAGGTCCAACGACCGATTCAGGTTTATGCAACATCACTGTATGTTTTTATTGGACTGGATTTGTACCTCATTTCTGCCTCAAAAGAAGACGCCAAACACAGAACAAAGCTATTTAAACGCAGCACGACCCTCAGGTGGACGGATGCTGAGGGTACAGACAGGGAACAGAATTTGGTACAGACAAGAGCAGACCAGGACACAGGAGGCGGGAGCATGATGGCTCCCCTCACCCCAACCTGGTTTTGCTGGTTTTCTTCCTGTTAAAGGGAAGCTCTTCCTTCCCACTGTCACAGAGTGCGTGCTGCTCGCCTGATTGTTGGGGTTTCTCTGCCACGAGCCATCACTGACGATCAGCTACTGTGCAGTGCAGCTCGACCCACGTGTCTCGCTCTGGTGCTGAGCTCATTTCCTGTACGAGCTTCAGAACCAGCAGCTGTTGGGTTACGCGCTGTAGGCTCTCTTTTTCTTTTAAACACCAAACGAGTGCCTGTCCGTTGACTGAGCTGCCAGAATCCCTCGCTCTGTGTAGCCAAAAAGCCTCTCCTAGGAGCTGGGAAGAAGACCCGCAGGACCGAGCCGAGCAGGTGGAGCAGCATGGTGGAGGTGGGTTGCAGAGCAGCTTGCAGTTGCACAGCTTAAATGAAACACTCATTATGTTGAGGCACTCGGACTGTGGGCCGAGGCTGTGATGCTACACGGGCAAAAAAACTGTTTGCCAGCATTAGAGCCGTCTAACATCAGCTCCACACCAACAATCCAGTGTTTCCAAACAGCTGCTACGTATAGCTATTTAAAATCCACTCGTTCCTGCCCGGCTGCTCGGCTTGGCCAATTTGGTGATTTTTGTAACTTCCCAGTTGGAACACCGAGTGCCCTCTGGTGGACAAATTAGGCAACACCAACACTCATAACATTTCCCCGTCTCTACTTTCCCCCGTGGGCCAAAATAAATGCAGATACTGACAGATGGGCCAATGGATCAGCTAACACATCCATGTCAGATGAAAAGTCTCCACACACTTCAGGCACCTTTGGTTCCACACTGACACTAAAGATAATGCAGGGTAAGAGAAACACATGAAGTAAATGGTAAATGGCCTGTATTTATATAGCAACACAACAACCGAGACTGTCCAAGCCGGGGCTCGAACCGGCAACCTTCCGATTACAAGGCGAACTCCCAACTCTTGAGCCACGATCGCCCCATGCTGTTATGCTGTATGCTGTTAGTTTACTATTAAAATACTAATAAATTGCTGTTAATTAAAACAGACCCACGTTCTCCTTCTGACATGGTAACATCAGCTCTTTGTGCCGCTGCTAAGAGCAGCAGACTCTAAAGTTTCCCTCTGTAACGCCACATTGGAAGTGACAAGTCGAATCAAAGTTCCAGAGTCGATCAGAGCCCCGCAGTCAGAGCGTGGTGTACTGCGACAGCCCGTCAAACACAGCAGCTCGGCTTTATGTCGCAGATAAATAAAGTGACAAGATGTGGAGGCTCAAGACGAGCAGCAAGAAACATGAGCGGAGAGACACCTACGGCTGCGTCAGGCGTTTGTGAACAGAGGAATCAGACACTCACAGGCAGCACTTCTTAATAAATACAGCCTGGATGTATTCTGTGAAGCATATGAATGAGGAAGCGCTCGAAACACTCCACTGGTCTGTACTGGGATCACTGGGACAGACACAGGGAAGGATTAGTTAGGGTGCGACTCTGTCACTGAGGGTGTCAGCACAATAGAACTACATCCCCCGGCGCACACGGCGGCCGAGGTCAGGCGGGCGAGCACAAAGCGAGGATGCACATGCTGCTTATGTTCAGTGTGACAGGAGGAGGAGACGTGAAGGAAAGAAGGATGAGACTTAAAGATTTGTACCTTAGTGGCGCTGCGCAGGTGATCGTAGTAAACCTCCTCTATCGCCTGGAAGTAGATCACTCCCTTCAGCTTGGTCTCGTGTTTGTCTGCAGGACAGAAATGAGGCTTTGGTCAGAAACTCAAACGTTTGCACTTTCCCAGGCTGGCACGGAGGACAGGGAAGACCCACGGCACGCTGAAAGGGATCAAACTTTGACCAGAGTACAATTAGAGTGATGGATGGAAAAGGACAAGCACGGTGCCCCCCCCACCTCTGTTTTTAAGCCAGTGGTGCTCTCATTGTATTTTCACACTTGACTGCATTCTTACGCTACTCTGGTACATGGTTGCAGTTTGTTTCATCAGCCACTGCAGAACTGCAGTCAGGAACCAGTGGGGAACTCAACAGCCCCTCTCTACCTCCAGGCACAAACACTCCACGAGCCAACTTAAAGAGTAGTAGGTAGAGACGCCGCGCTTCATTTCGAGGAACGGCGCTTTGCCTTTAACGCGCTGCTATTATCTGCTAACGACCTCTTTAGCATTCAAACAGCCCTGCATTTGCATCTCATCAGGCTGCATCTAAACTAGCCAACGACCCGCTGCTGCTGCTGGTGGAGGCTGGTTAATGCGAATTAGCGTCGCTTGTGACTTCTGCACGTCACCTCTAGTTAAATGCTGTTCAAGGTCAAGAGAAGAGGGCGAGAGGTGCATCTCAATCAGCTCCTCAGAGAGCGTGGCGCCGAGTGCATTTTAACTACTGCCAAAGTAATCTCCGTACACCTCCTCGCCCTGGCTCGCTTTCAACAAGGTACGCTTTAAGCAGCTTTAAGCGGAACCTTCTGAGCACTTCAAAGGCCGTCAGCGAGCGTCCCCGAGCTCGCCGCTCAAATGACACCAGCCTGCAAGGTGCACGCAGATCTGCTCCAAGCCTGGAGGACGCATGCTCTGCTCTCACTCGTTGCTGCTCTCACTCACAGCGTTGCTGCTTCGCTCTGCTTTCCACATCATCTCAGTTTCCACTGGTGACTGAACATGAAAATCATCCAGAAGAGCTGAGAGTGAAACGCAGGCGGAGGTTATTTTGTCACCGTGTTAGGTTTGTGCTTTCAGCATCACTGAGGACACAAACATCCATCCCCTCGGACTGAGTGATGAAAGCTTCAGAGCACTTACACTGAAGAACCCAGACACATCAGGGGTTTGTTTCCCTACAGAGCGCTTTTCCACAGGCAGGTGTGCTCTCAGGGTCGGGGCCACGTTAGGTACCGCGAGTTGAGCCTCAGGTGTGAAGTTTATGGTTTCCCTGGGTCTTTTCCCGTGTGTCATACAGAAATCTTCTTTTTTTGGTTTTATTCTGTTGTATTTAAAGGCCGGTGCATGAAAATACTGTCAGACACAAACCGACTGATGTAAAACAGGTTGGGGACCGCTGCTGCAGAGGCCCCCTTCTTCTGTTCATTTGACTTTGTCAGGTGTTAAACTGGGACAGACAGACAAAGAGCGCCACGCTAACACAGCAGACGCGGACACCTCGGCTCTTACCAACATAGTAGGAGAACGTCCTTTTGAGGCGGTCGAACACGAACCAGCGTTTCTTCCACGACTTGATCTTGCCTCCCATCTTCACCAGGTAGCCCTTGCACATCTTCTCGGTGAGGATGACGTGATAGCACGTCTCCACGCTGTGACCTGACGACTCGATGTGCGAGCGCAGATCAAACTCCTCCTTCCTGATGGGCAGGTAGCGAGTCATAGGACGGGCCTGCGTGGACAGACATGGGGAGAGGAGTCACTGATACGGACGATGCAGACGCAGAACCTGCTGCAGGTCTGAGGATGCAGACATGAACACATAAAAACACAGTAAGACAGAAACGTCTCTGCACCAAGCTGCCAGTCACAGTCTGATCAACAACCTTCTTAACCTCCTCCACCTGTCTGTGGACGGCCTGATAACGAGGCGCCCACATCAGGCATAAATCACACGCTTCATTTTCAAAGTCAGGTTTATGCCACATGTTTTAATGTCTATGAAAATGCAGAAGGTTACTCATCGTGCACTCTTTGCCTGGCTGCAGCTGGTCTCTGTGCCACAAAGACCAGCTGCTGCTCACGCAGGACAGATGTTGAATAAAGGACTTAACCCTGTTTGGTCACTCGTGTGCGCTCCACGATGCTTCAACCATTATTCTGACACAGTATGAAAAACGACATTTAAAAGCAAAGGCTGCTCCGTCACAGTGGGAAACATCAGCAGGTCACTCTGATGTTTCCGACCATGAAGCTGAACCTGGTGCTTTCACAGGCTCACCTGTGGAGACCTTTCACGTCTTTACAGACTTTTAGCATTTTGTGTTAACATGGATTCAACTGTTGGCGAGCTGTTGGCACACGGCGGTAAAGAACAAGCTTTAAATGTTGGAGCACGCGTTCACGTTTGTGTTGCATGTCGATGGACAGTATTTATGGCCACACAGGGTTTACATCATAAATGCACGTGGGGTGGTTTTGTTACGAGCACGGCCATATTTATGTGCCGCCAGCCGTCCGTGGCGCCGCCACACCCGCCCGTCGAGTCACTTTGCACGTTTCCGCCACACGGACTCGATTACATCTGCTTTCACTGACCTGAGAGAAGTTCTTGGCCCTCATCTTGACTTCCTTCTCCACCAGCTGCTGCCGGTGGAAAGTTTCATCCTGCAGCCTCTTCTCGGCCTCCTCCCTCCTCCGCCTCTCCTCCTCGAGCATCTGCCGGCGAGCCAGGCTCTCCCGTTCCTAGCGGACAGCGCTTTCATTAAAAAATTTTTTTGATCTGTGGAAGGGTTTGGCAGAGCGCACATGTTCGCTCTTCATACATTTATGTACAGGGTGTCCTGCTGGGAGCTGCCCACAACCTGGAGCTGCTGACCACCACGCAGCTTCCATTCTTTAAACACAAAATCTGATATTTGGAGGCGTAATGATCGGCAGACACACACAATGCATCGACGCAAACACTGCAGTACTACGACTGCGTGGAAGCCGTTTGGAGGGTGAGAAACAAAGGCGCTCACTGTTTTCTCTGTGTGAGATTTCCTAATTGGATGGGGCTCGCAGTCAGACTCGGTGAGAGCAGAAGATAATGGATGGGATCATCTGAGGTGCTTCATCGAGGCACAAAAACAAAATGTGCAAAGTCCAATAAAATAATTAGCAGCTCTGCGCTGCTGTCAGGAACTTTTGATTTTTTTTAAGAAATGCGAGTTCAATTCAGCGTTATCGACGGGGGCGCTGCGAGAACTCATCGCTCAGCGAGTATGGATTCGGGACAATCAGCTAACGCTGCAGCACTTGCGACGCTGCTTCTTACCCGCGATTCGATAAGTCTGGCTTTCTCCAGCTGCGCCTCCTTCAGCATCTTCTCCATCTCCTCGATCTTCAGGGCGTCCACACCTCCGACGCTGCCATCAAACACGACATTAGTTACTACACAAAGTCTCACAGCAATAAGTCGACAAATACAAAATAAAAGCATCTAAAGCCCAAGAAAGACATGAAAACGCTTAATGAGGTCACGCTGCAGCATTAATCACGTCAGTGGAACGATCCTCTCCATCACAGCTTCAATCCCATTAAACTCTTCATAATGTGAGCAAACCAGTGTGAGCACGCTGTGCTGAGGACTGTTGCAGTGCAGCTCGACCACACTCAAAGATGGCCTGCAAACTAGCCCACTGTGGACAAAGACTCACAGGGGGAGTCTGAAGATTAGCAGCCCTGTGTGTGTGTGTGTGTGTGTGTGTGTGTGTGTCTCAATTTAGCATTTCAATCAAGCTTTATCTACACAGCGCCAAATCACAACAACAGTTGCCTCAAGGTGCTTTATATACAGTAGACCCTACAATAACACATACAGAGAAAACCCAACAATCATATGACCCCCTATGAGCAGCACTTTGGCGACAGTGGGAAGGAAAAACTCCCTTTTAACAGGAGGAAACCTCCAGCAGAACCAGGCTCAGGGAGGGGCGGGGCCATCTGCTGACAAAGCCACGCCGTGGATATGCTCACATTTTTGTAACAATAACTTTCATTTCAAAAAATAACCAGAAGCATGAAGAATGCTTTTTATTATCGCACAGATCTGGAGGCAGCTGTGTTCAGTGGAACAGATGTGAGGAACCAGCCGAAACATGTTCACCAACGACTCTGACATCAGACGTGATGGTGCAGCTGGTGTGTCAGGAGCTGGCGTCTGAACACTGAACCAGGCCACGGCCAACAAACCCAGAGTGTGTTCACATCAGCTACACACAAACATTAACATAGAACCCCATAATCCACTGTGTGTGCGTCATACCCGCTCATGTTGTCAGGCGAGCAGGCCGAGTTGTTCCCGGTGGACACGCTGGTGTCCATGCTGTCCGAGCTCTCCAGGCTCAGGGTGTCGTACGGCTGCTCCCCGGCCGACGGGGGCTGATGGTGCAGGATGGAGTGGTGAACCAGAGGAGGGGGGCCCAAGGAAGTGTGGCTCAGCGCGGGGCTGTAGGCCATGATGGGTGAGTAGGAGGGAGACGGGGAGGACGAGGTTACGAGGTGGGGCTGGGAGCCGTGGAGGGCCTCCCACTGGCACTGAGCCTCCGCTGCTGCTCTTTGCTTGAGCTCGGCCAGACGGCGGCGCTGCTCTTCGATCACCTGCTGACCTGGAGGGGGGAGGGGGACACGGTGAGCGTTTGAGGTCTGCAGACGGAACAATGACTCGAGTGCGAGCAGGCCCGTTTGTTCCTGCAGAAAACAAAGAGCTGGCTGTGAAGGACATCATCACTCAACACGTAAAGGAGACTAGCACCAGCCCACAACCTGCAACACCAGATTCATGCACCACACATACAAGTATGTGCTCTCTCAGTAATAACAAGCTTGAGGAAAACTACAAAAACCCACAAAGTTGAAGCAAAAGTGTCCGTCCAACATCCTACATTTGGAATGAAGCCGCTGCGCAGCTCGTAACACACCTGGCTCCAAACCAGGAGCTCGCTGAACACTGAACATGCAAAATTGATTCTCCAGCAGCACGAAGGTTCATGGAAGATTGATGGAGGAAGAAAGAGGATTCAATGTTACAGACAAAGAAAAAGATGAAAAGAAAGAGGCGTTAATGACACACCAGAGAGGATGAAGAGGGAGGGGAGGGCTGGCTGGAGACAGGGTCTGAAACGAACCGCAGCCACGTGTCGAGTCCTGTTAAATGTTACCTTTGATGGATAAATCAACAGCAGCTAGCTGTCAGAGTGCCTCTCATTTGAGATCAGCCTCCAATTCTCTTCTTTGGACGCAGCCAGGCTGCTTCGTTTACGAGGCTAAAGCTCCATCTTTGCGTCCCCATCGGCAGACGCAGACAGCAGTACCTTTGTGACAAACAGCTGATTTCAGACCCTGCCTGTGATTTACAGAGAGCAGCTGAGCAAACGCAGACGGCGTCTGCGCAGCCGAACGCAGAGAGCGGGAGAAGTGTGCGACCCCTGGACGCGCTGCTCCATCTACCTGCTGAGCTTCCCTCTACGGCGCTCTGTCTGGAGGTCTGGGGCTCTGTGGTGCAGCAGTCACAGACACAACATAGGCAGACGTGAGAAAAGCTGACAAATGTGACCGCAGCCGTGGGTGGCAGCCAGCCGAGCTACAAACACCAGACTGCTTTGCTCTGATCCATTTAGTCACACGGCACTGACGCATTAGGAGCACTGATGCCACACACACACACACAGACACACACACACACACACACAGCTGAGTGAGGAAAAGCTAGCTTACAAACAGCAAGTTAGCGAGAACCTGAGGAAGAAGCACAGACGCCTGGTACACACCAGGCTGTCTGCTGCTCACCAGCACAGCTACAGCTTACTTTTGATACGAGCTTATTTTCATATTATCATCAGTGTTAATATTATTAATGTTATCGTTATGTACTGTTATGCAGTGAGAGCACACTTGGAAAATATAAGACAAATACAAAACTAACGAGTCAGCATTAGGGCTGCTCGATTATGGCAAAAATGATAATCACGATTATTTTCACTGAAATTTAGATCACGATTATTTGACGATATTTATTTAACCCTTTAAGACCTACTATAGAACCAAGTCCACCAGAGCTTATATTATTTTTTTTACATGCTGTAGTGCCATTTGTGGGAGCATTTCAATTTGCTATACATCAATACAACTGTTATAGCCCATATTTTAATAATATGTATGCATTAAGTCCATAGTAATTACATAAATTGCAAAAAAGTGCAATAAACTACAAAAAATATTGAAAATCGCTTTTGTTTTGTTTACATATATTTCTACTTGGAGAAATTTAAGAGGTTTATCCCTCAAAACTTTAAATACAATAAAGTTGCAAAAAATAGTTTCCCACCACAGGAAATTTATTTTGAGTGTCTTCATAGTTTTATTTTGGAGATACAGTTTTTATACACTGCAGGAAAAACAAAAAACAATCCTGTGATGCAAATTTGCAAAGAAAACAGCAGGTGCATCATTTCACTGTGGGAAGTGTTACGAACAGCTGATAGGAACGGCAAAGCGTGTTTCTGGAATATTATGTTTTTGTTCCTGCAAGCGCTTTTTATGCAATTTTTGCAAAGCTTTATGTGGAAGGAAACCGTGACCGAGGACAAGCTGATGGCATCAGATGTAAGTACAACTCCTCCAGTTTCATATGCAAAACAAATTATTGCGCTAGCTTACACGGTTCAGGTTCTACAGGGATTTAACAATAGTTACACAACACGGAGCGTGCTGCTCTGACCGGCTTTAAAGGGTTAACAATGACTTTAAAAAATAATATAAAATAGTGTGCAACACCACTGAAGTTTTTTTTACCTCTCTTTTCAACCAACAGCAGTCACTCTCCTCTCCAAATAACTTCTGCTTAGCTTTCCGAGCTTCCCTCGGGTCCTCTTAATCAGCGGTCTCCAACCTTTTTTGCGCCACGGACGGTTTATACCCGACAATATTTTCACGGACCGGCCTTTAAGGTGTCGCGGATAAATGAGGGAGGGGCTAATAATCGGCTCAGTCATTTTTAATGATCGTTGAAATTCCAGATCGTAATCGTGATTAAAATTCGATTAATTGAGCAGCCCTAGTCAGCATGTAACAACACAGCAAAGCTCGCATCTGTCCAGGGTCACAGAAACCTTCAGCTTTGATCTGAAGTTTGTCCACGACCGAGGAGCAAAGTCACAGCTGTACAGGACACAAAGCTGCTGCTGCCTCCTTAATGAAACCACACTAACGCACAGCACAGAACAACATATACAAACTGCTTCTCTCTGTCTCAGATTGAATCTGCAAACATGCAGGAGGTCCAGACTCCAACACTGGGAACCAGTGACCTGGACAATAAGACACATGCAGATACAGTGGCTTGCAAAAGTATTGCATTCTTGAACTTTCCCACATTCTGTCACATTACAGCCACAAACATGAATCAACGTTATTGGAATTCCAGGTGAAAGACCAACACAAAGTGGTGCACACGTGAGAAGTGCAACCAAAATCAGACATGACTCCAAACATTTGTTACAAATAAATAACTGCAAAGTGGGGTGTGTGTAATTATTCAGC
>NC_140539.1:1012626-1070126 GCF_057382185.1 Mchenga conophoros | reverse complement strand
GGAAACACGGGCAGGAAGCTGTCCATGTTCCAGGCTGCTCGCAGGACGCTGCAGAGCCGCCGTGGGCGGTGTGTGGTACAGAACGACAACATGATGGTCCAGCCCGTTTCACTACACCACTAAAGACGTGTGATTTTTTGTTAATGAAACCCTGTGAGACTTTTTTTCACTTAACATCAGGACAAAGCTTGTACTTAGACACGACTTTATACTTCTATTATTATTTCTTAAGTAATAAAGCAGCCATTACTTTGGGGTCACACGCCACAAACCCACAGGAGGAGAGACAGCACACACCTCTAATGAGAGAGGGGGGAAGGAGGCATGAGGAGAGGGGAGGCAGGAGAAGGTGGGGTCTACTGCTCCGGGCTGCAGGGGCTGGCGAAGTGGGGAGGTAGGGGACGACTCCACCTTTGGCATCCCATACATCTGATTTAACTGGCCCACTGTCACATAATCCTTCACACACACAGGAAAAGAAGAGGAGACAGAGGAGAAGGTCAGCAGGGCGAGAGCAACAGGAGGGAGATGCAGCAGAAGCAGGAGGAGCAGCTCTCATTCCACAGTCTGTGTTTTCACATCATAAACTGACGACGACAGCATTCGTGGAAACACACAACACGTGGGCGGGGTTAAAGCCCGGCTCAGCAGCTCCGGCACAGAACCAGGTGCTACAGTCGGACAGAGCGAGGCTGATGCACACAGCCCAGCACATCCAGGTTTATCCAGGTGATTCAGCGGACACACCGTCTCCACGTTTAAGCACCGTGGTTGTCATTTGGAATCATATTTAAAATGGAATTTATCATATTTTCACATAAATTGTTACCTTTGGTTACATAATAAAGATGTTATTATTTACAAAGCTAACGCTACAAATTAAACGATCCTGCCCTCGTTCTGGAGTTTTATTCTGCAGCCATCTTTGATTAGCAGTTACAGAAACTGCACATTAATAAATACTGCTTCAGATTTTTGGTTGCTTCTGTCCAACACGTGTCACTCGTGACATCATGAAACAGCACAGCTTACGTTCAGTCTGTGAGGATTACATCAACAACCACGTTTCTCCCAAACGGAGCCTTACTGATCCAAACATGCACGTCTCAGTCCGAAGCTGCGCAGCATCCTCGCTGTGACAGAGCAGCAGAGGGAGCAGCGTGGAACTGGGAGAGCGACAGATAGGAGAGCATAAACTTGGAGTCAAGACAGGAAGTGATGGTACCTCACAGGCGCCAGCCAGCACGGCATCTACGAGCGTGCGAGCCGGGCTTTTCACGGTGGCCGCCGCCGCCGCCGTACATCTTACACACGTCCGACGGCTTCACGTATTCCTGAGCCGCAGCCGACAACAGACAGGATGAGAAGTGGCGAGGACGGCGCCGCGCGGTGCCACTCAGACACAGCACGTGGACAATCACACACACGGACACACGGGCGCAGAGCCAGTACACAAATCCCTCACGGTTTTTGTGACACCTGTGCAAACCAGGCTCGTTCACGTCACATTGAAAGGTGCACAGTGCGTGATGACACAGAAACACGCCACAACAGAAACAGCGCAGCTGCTGCCGTGAATCGGCGCCACATAAATGAACCAGGCACACGTCGGCACAGGTGATGCAGTGCTAAAATAAAAAGGTTCAAACTGGCCGGGCAGCGGCACACTACAGCTGGAGGGTCACCACGACACAGCAGCAGGGCATCATGCGGGGGTCAGTTCAGTTACCTCTGTAGGGCTGCTGGGGTACAACTGACAGGGAGGGGAGGGGTGTAAGTAGGAAGGAGAGGCTCGACACAGGGAGCGCTGGGAGGAGCGGAAGTCCTCCGACGACAGGTGGGCCTCGCTGATATGGAGCGCTTCCTGTTTCGACAGTCCAGAGGTAAGAGCTTTTAATCTCTACAGAAACGTTTCTGGGCTTCGTTAAAAGAAGAAGAAACAACAACAGCGGCGGCTTTCTCTCTGTTACAGAGTTAAAGGGTTTAGTGACCATCGGGCTCCCCACACTGCAAAGCCCCCTCTGTAAGGAGGCACTGCTATTAATGTTTCTATTCCTTTATGGTCCCACAAGGGGAAATTAGTTTAGCAGCAGGATGAAAATAAACAGAACAATAACATAAAACAATGATGACGACAATAGTGACAGAAAGTCCAAGGACAGTTATTTGCCATTAAGGAGACAAGATGCAGAGGGAAGAAGAGACCTGGAGTCTCTGAAGCTCAGACTCACTGTGGATGGTTCAAACAATAACAGGACGAGCCTTTCTACGCACATTTCTATTGTCGATGGCCACAAGTCCATCTTGCCAGCGCCCTGAAATTTTACTAGCAGTTTTTACCAGAAGCTTGTTTGTTTTTTCAAATATTGTATAACAAGACAGTTTTTAACTAACCGAAGCCTTTCATCGAACAAACACACTGGTGCTGTCTGTGCACACGTGGCAGCACTGCTGCTGCCGTGTGTGCATGTTTATCAAACTGCAGAGTGTGTGAGTCTGTCACTGAGTAACGCAGCCTCAGCGTGTTTGTGCTCTCTGCTCATGTCGCCTTCATATTAAATCATTTTGGGCTTTTTAAAGAAGTCATTTCAAACTGCTTTATATTCTTCACGTCGACATACGGGCCGACGTGATGCTGAGGCTGACGTGATGAAACCGTTTCTTCTGGCTAGCATTAGCTGCCCTGCTAACATGGACACATTGTTGCTAAGCAGAATAGTGACTAGCGACATGAGGTTGACGGCTCTCCATCAACTGTCTGAACTTCATGTTGTCCTTATGCTGCCCTCGTATTATAAGCTGTGCTGTTAGCATGATAGAACTACCTGGACTGCACAATCAGCTGTGAGCCTTGTGTTTTCAGGCCATGAACACAGAGTGAAGCTGAACGCATAAACTCAAAGCGTCTCACCTCCCTCATGGCGGTGGAGGACTTGGGGAAGCTCTTTCCTCCAGTCAGAAAGTGGTATCTCCTCTCAAGGGCCGACAGCCTCTCCTTCTCCTGGACAATCAAACCACGCCATTAGGAGCCAAAACAACACTTTGGGGTTATTTCGATGTGTGACGTGGTTCGTGCGTACCTTCTGGAGCATCTGCAGTGTGAGCGTTCGGTCTTTAGCCAGCCGCTCACACTCCTGAGCTGCCTGCAGGCCGAGCTGGTTGGCCTGGTTCTCCAGAGCCGACACCTTCTCCTACACAAGACGACACAAAAGTCGGTGCTGCGGTTGTGCTAACGCGTGGTGCACCTGCCCGTACGTGACATGACGCGTGCCACCACTCTAGTGCAAACAGGCATTTTTCTTACGTCAGCCTCTCTGGGAACAAGTTTACGCCAATCATCCATTTTTAAGAAATGATTCACACAATCAGACTGTGATCGTGTGTGTGACACATTCACAGAAGACACCAACAGGACGGTGTGTCCTCACCTTCCTCCTGGCCACGCTGTGCTGGTACTCGGCTCTCTCCTGGAGCAGCTGCTGGCTGATGGTTTCTCGCTCTTCCTCCAGGCTGCTCTCTCTCTCCAGCTGCTGAAACTCCAGGTCCTCAAACTTTTTAGTTCCTGCTTCCAGTGCCTCTCCATCCTAATCACACAACACCAATCATGATCTCACAAACAAACTCGGACATTAATGTAGTATTTTTAAAGCCATGCTCACTAAAGTGCTACCTAACAGCAGAAATGATCTCACACACCTGGGGAGCACTTTTAAACCTACGTTGGTTTTTCTGGCTGAGCTGGTGCAACATGAACACTCAAACCTGCTGTTCTCACTAAAGACTTATCCTGATGGACGCTCCCCGATCCTAAAAGACGCAGCGACATTCCCACAAGGAGGGGAAGAGCAGGAGCAGGAATCTGGTCAGGGCCTAGGTTAATTGATTAGTGAGCAGCATTATGTGAGCCATGACGAATGACAGAAGAGATGCAGATCAGATTCACACATGCAGTGGAGTGGAGGGTTGTATCACATGACCCGTGTTTGAGCTAAATGCATCCCTGGGAGGAAACGCACGCCAAAACTTTAACACTGAGGCTTCAAAAAGTCCAGAAACCAGTGTGGCACACTTCCACGGAAGCTACTGAAAACCTAAAAACCACCTGTCTGCACCACTGCTGCAACTAGAAGTCTGCAAAACCTTTGGTGTTATACAGACTGGGCGTCCACAGCTGTGTGGGCGCCCACGGTCCACCTTTAGTGAACCTACACTAGCAAATATTTAGCTCGGTTAGACTTTATCATTAAAACGTAATCATCAGCACTCGGACTGTCGACGTGTTGGTTAGGGTTTGTGGTCGTTTTATTATAAACATTGGGAGGAACATGCTTTTCTTGGCTGGTGTTTTTAATAACAGGTATCGTTATTTTCCTGCGACACGTCGTCTGCAGCTGAGTGGTGTTACAGCACAGATACCAGCAGAAATATATTTTCCCCGGTGATTCAAAAATGACCAAATTATGCGCGCCCGGACGGTTTACCGAGATTTGGCCTCAGCGCGAGTTAGACAGACGCTCTACTTTAATATATGTCAACAATCTGTATCTCTCAGGATGCGTCTCTGAGTCAGACCCATGAACTCCACTTTAAAAAGAAAAACCAACTATTTGGTGCTATAATAGCGAAGGTCGTGGGTGGGATGGACTACAGTCGGGAGCTGGAAGGATGGATGGGAGCTTCTGATCAACTGACGACCCACCCTTTTGAGCTGTTCCTGCAACTGTTCCCGCAGGGACTCGGGACAATTATGAAGCTGGTTCTTCAGCTCAGCGTAGCCCTCCTGGAGGCTCTGCAGAACCCGGCGCTCGGCCTCAACATTAGCCCTCTCCTAGAAAGACACGACACACACCCACACACAGGATGGATGGACGATAGGAGAGAAAGACAGAAACACTGCTCAAAATCCACGCCATGCAAATCAAACGCTGTAAGGTGTTAGCAACAGACACAGTCACAGATTTTAAGGCAGTCCACAGGAAGTAGCAGGTACAGCAGCTAATATGAAATACTTTAATATTTCAAACATCAATAAGCTGCACAGAAGTTTGCACACAATGTATCTGGCAGTGATTGAGCAGAGAACGTTCCCACCTCCTGGGTGCCCTTCCAATAAATACTAGCCTTGCTGTTATTGGCCGTGCTGAAGCAGCAGCACATGGAAAAAGGTCCACGAGGACTCTACACAGAGTTTACAACTAGCTACGACAAAGTTACTAAATGTATCTTCTTTGCACGTCCTGCCTTGTAGTGAAATGCTGTATGTGAGTACAAAGATGCCACCTGCAGGATCGAGAACATGCTCGAACATTCCCTCCTCTGCTGGTCAAACGTCTTATTAAAGGCCCAGAGCAGAACCGAGCACTACAGAACCAAAACCTACAGACCGGTCTGCTTCATCAGAGGGGGAAGAAAGAGCGCACTCTGAGTGCAGAGGAAGCAGAGGGAGGATTAAGGGTTAACGATGGCGGTTAGTCAGCTGAGTGAGACACTGGAGAGCACAAAGACCAACCCTATGGCAGAAACATGCAACAGCAGACACTGAATGAGGCAAACAAGCCTTCTATTAAGCCCTCACAGCATGGATCCTCTACGACGTCTATCAGTAATCAAGGATGCTCAGAAACACCGACAGTGATGACCCAGTGAGGGAAGACTGAAAGCACAGGCAGTGAGTGTGTCTGTGTGTGTTTAACCTCTGAACTGAAATAAACCTGCAGCTCGTCCGCCCTGCCTCCTGATTACGGCTTCATGTACCTTGTCTTTCTCTCTCTGGATGGCGCTCTCCAGCTCGTCCAGCTTGTGCTGCAGCTGAGCGATGATATCTGCTTCGGTCTCTATCTGGTCGAGCTCTGCCTGCCTCTCGCCCTGCAGCAAGGCGCGCTCCATCTCAGCCTGGAAGGACAGCACAGCGACACACAGTGGGACCAGCGGGCTTTGAGACGAGCATGGTCATAGCGATGCTGCTCTTTCTTAGAAGAAACATTATGAAAAGATGCTGGATGTCACCAATTCCCATCAGCATCATCCACTGCTCTACCTCCTGTTTGGACTCTTGGAGTTGCTGCTCCAGTTCTGTGAGCCGGGTTTTGAGCTCGTCGATCCGAGCCAGGACACGGACCCGCTCTTCCTCCAGGTAGCCCAGCTCCGCACGACCGCCGCTGCCTGCGCTGGAGGAGTCCTCGTGCTTCAGAGAGAAACAGAGGGGTGAAAACATAAAGCATCAATCCCGCCACAGAAGGCTGTCCACGCTCATTCAAATATATGTAATCATTAGGAAATCTGATAAAAGATGGAGAACAAAGGAAGGCAATTAACTGAAGGCACAAGCAGAAGGAACTAGCCTCGTGCAGCATCCAGCGCAGGAATCCAGTCACAAACAGGAAAACACAAGCAATGCCAAAGCTGATGCACTGCTTCACATTACAAAGAGAAGCTAAGTGGAGTCTATGTGAGGATGAAACCCTGATGCAGCAGGCGCACCATTTGCCGCTGCATGCAGAGACAGCATGTGAAACCAGCGTGCCCTCTGACCTGTCTGTCTCCATTGTGCAGTGTGGACGCTGCGCTGGGAGCAGGAGACGTCCTCACCTCCTGATGAGTGCTCTCTGTGCTACTACACTCCTCCTTCAGGTTCTCCTCGTCGCTCTCCCTCTGTCTCTGTGCTAGGCGGAGCGTGCTTGAAGACGCCGTCCCTCCCGGCACGTTCTCCAGACATCCCGGGAATCCCGACCTCCCCAAGCACAGCGGATCCAGGCCGGTGCCCTCTCCTTTGTTGTACTCAGCACAGAGGTTTAAGATGGTCTCTAGTCGCTGTCTCTCCTGCGGCGAGCACACAAGGAGGACATGAGATCAGGCTGCACAGGAAACAGAACAGGCTGGTAACAGACTAACAGCTTACCTGTGACGACAGACACACTGATGTGTTTATGCACACGGCAGCCAGACTCTGAACAGCTGCTCGCTTCCTGACTGCAAAGGTGCAACTGATATTATTCTTATAACTGATTAATCAGCTGGTTGTCTTTATAATCAACTGAGACGAACTGCTGCTGACTTTGACCTTCGACCTCTTTACAACAGGCTAAGCTGCTGGGGCCTCCCATGATGCACTGCTTCGTCTTCACTCACCCCTTTTCACTGTGTTTACACACAGCTCCGTGCTATTACTTTATTGTTATTAACCTCTGTCTCTCTTCCACAGCATGTCTTTATCCTGTCTTCCTTCTCTCACCCCAACCAATCACAGCAGATGGCCCCGCCCCTCCCTGAGCCTGGTTCTGCCGGAGGTTTCTTCCTGTTAAAAGGGAGTTTTTCCTTCCCACTGTCGCCAAAGTGCTGCTCATAAGGGGTCATGTGATTGTTGGGTTTTCTCTGCAGATCCTGTTACTGTAGAATCTCTATGGTCCAACATTAAGCAGCTTGAGCTGACTGCTGTTGTGATTTGATCCTATATGAATACATTTAGATTGAATCATTGACTCACAGACGTGAAGCACAGACAAACTATCCTTCAGTCGGTAGCCGTTAAGAAATTTGTCCTAAAACTCGGAAAATTCTACAAAACGATTGTCATCATCTGTGAGTCGCCCGACTAACTCACCAGACCGGCCCTGTGGTCTGACTGGTTCACCTACCAGTACATGGAACCTGGAACAAACTGGTGCCAGTTAGCGTTGTAGCCTTGCACTCATTAACCATCTCAGTTGTGTTTTGTGGATTTTAGGATGTTTTTAAAATAAGCCGAGCAGGCCTCGCTGTGGTGTAACTGTCAAGTCTTTTTATAGCTCTTCATGTGTCCCATGAGTCTCTGTGGTGCACAAACACGGTCCATGGATCCACCTCAGCTAACAAGTTAGCACTCCACCGCCATTCAAAGATGGTCGTGTCTAAATTAGAAAGGAACAACCGCAATGCTAAAGGTCACAAGAGAAAGTCCACAGTGGGTGGCATTGCTGTGGCTGCAGCCTGTGAGCACAGGCTGGGTGGTAACATATTAAAATGAACACAGTACATAATGCAGTCCACTTTATTTTTGAGCTCCCCGGCCTTACAGTAAACAGCTAGCACTGCTTGAAACAACCTCTCTGTGGCAGTCAGCTGTCACTGTGTGGGCTCAGGTCACCCACCCAAATATCTACTGCTGTGGAAGCCCTCTGCTGCAGACGAGGGCGGCAGCCAGCAACAAAACACCAACCAGTGTTTCAAAATCTCCAACCAATCTTTTACCAGAAACTCAGTGACACACTTTGTGTTCTTGTGATCTCATTCAGAGCCGATCTGGAACACTCGGCAAGTCGAGCAGTTTCAGCCACAGTAATGAGCTTTGGTGCGTCTTTCCCCCTCATGCTGCAGTATGAGCATCTGCACGATTAGGAGCTACAGCCCCCCGTTAGTGTTAACCTGGAATCTGGGACCAGCTTAGCTTGTAACTGAGTGAGTGGGAGTACGAGACCCCTCTGGGCTGTGCAGCAGTGCTGTACGTTCACCAGAAAACTTCAAACCAAAACCTACACCAGTCCTCCCACTCAACATCTGCTTGAATCTACACAAAGGTTAGATTGTTCAGGGTTCATAAGCTGTCTGACTGCAAGCCAACCTGGATGAGGAGCAGCGTCACACAGTCTTCCACATAAATCAGCTTCAAACTGGGCCTAAGATGCTCTCAATCAGCTGTGGACAGATTTCTGTGAATCCCATTTTTCTGGGCTTGTTTCACAGAAGTCGCCCACTTGTGTCCAAGTCTGTCTGCAGACATCTTTAGCAGCTGTGAGGCGTCTCTGAGCTGGCTGAGAAGGACGGAGGTGGTACAGCAGGTCAGTGTGTTAATTAGAGCCCTACATGTCCAACACTCATGTCCCGGCCGGACACAGTCACAGCAGCACATTTACAACATGGAGAGCTTTTCATTTGGACCAGCAAATGACTAAGAAGGACGTCCCAAGTTTAATCAATGCAAAAGAACTTCTCCCACTATTAATCTGAAACTGGTTTTAAAAATCTGATGTTGGGAAAAGGGTTTACTTGCTCTCATGATGGACACATAGCAAAATCAGACAAACACCAAGTGCCAACAGCATGGCTGAAACACAGACTTAAAGAGTCTCCGACACGCCGTAACATCACGCCGTAACATCACGCTGACAGGGCTGGAGATGATGGAGGACCTCCACAGCAACGTCCACGGAGACCATTATAAACAAACATCCATCAATGACACTCACAGGAAATAAAACCCACTCGCTACATAAAGGGAACAGTACGAGCCTAGCCACAAAGGCTAGCTGTAGCACAGAGTACTGCTAAACATGTATTTGCAGCCGGGTCTGGCTCCTGTCATTAGAGGTCAGCTGCTTGGTATTTATAATCAGATCCTGACGTTGCACTGTTACAGTAACTACACTAACGAGTGCATGTGGGTGAAGCTCCTGATTTTACATGTCAGCTTTGTGATGATTTTCCTGAATCAGTCTGGTATCTCAGGTCCTCGCCTGTACGTGTCACAGTTCTGCTGCTGCACAGCTGACTGTTAGTCTCACGTGTTCTCAGACATTTGTGCTTCGTAGCGTCTGTCCTGTGTATGCTGGCTCACGGGGAACCTCAGTGAAGTTATTCACGTGTCAACCTGCATCCTGTGACTCAGGTAAAGGATCGTAGTCCATGGAGCCGAGCCTCAAATAGATTTTTTATACATCTAAGCGTTTCTATTTTAGTGAATGCTTAAACCTGCCTGTGTGCCCTGCTGCGTCACCAGGACACACAAAACAAAGTCACAAATCTGACACCACCAACAATGTGAGCATCACAGACACAGCTTGTACTGGTCACATAAACCAACATCTGCAGGAGGCAAACTTTCCTTTCATGATGACAGATGTGAGTCTCGCTGCTTTTGACACATTTCACAGCAAATTCACGCCTTTGATTCATAAACTGCAGCTTTGATAATCTGCTTAAATGTGCCAAAGCTGCAGCATCAGATGGGTGTGCATGCAGTCTAAATCCCACACGTGAGATTTTTAGTGGAGTGTTGGTGCTGGGTCAAGTCACCCAGACTCCAACCACGGGGGCTGTGAAGGACGTCTCCAGCCTGCACCCACCCTCTCGGTCTCACCTACTGGCTGGATTAGCTGGATTAAAGCGTTCTGAGGCCGGTGCTGCTGGTTTATCCTTGTAATGTGGCTGTTTCAAGCCAAACGACCAAAAACAAAGGTTTTTCAGGGAGTGTGTTGTCTACAGGATTACTGCAGATTAACTATCGCTCTAAATTTCTTAGACAAGAACCTCACGCGTCGCTGAGATCTGTGTAGTGCTACTGTAAAGTTGAAGCCAGCAGGTACCAGGAGGAAACAGCTGGCCTAGTTTGGAACAAACAGTTTCCAAATCGGACACGAGAACTAATAACACTCGTATTTGTTCCATTTAGAAACCAAAGCATTAGAGCCACTGTGTGACTTTACAGTGGACCATGTCCTGGACTAACAGGAGGCGTTACGTCTCCACACAGGACAGGTAGGTGTGGGAAACCTTTTCCCATACAAGTGAAATCCCCATTTAAAAACTGCACGTGGGCGTGGCTGTAGCTCAGGAGGTAGAGCAGGTCATCTACAGGTCATCGAGAGGTTGGTGGTTTGATCCCGGTCTACGTGCATGCTTGATGATCTGAAACAAACATGGCAGTCAGCTGGGTTACAACCCACTGGCAGAAACACTGACGCTGTGCTGTGGGCGGCCTGTCCTGTAATCTGAGGCAACAGTGAGAGGAAGGAGGAAACAAACAGGAAACAAACAGGAAGCAGTTCATGTCTTCTGGCGAGGCACCACGCGTTTACTCCCACTGAAGCATGTTTGTGTGAGAGCTCTGTGTTAGTTTACCATGTGGCCCCAGCTCCTCCCTCAGTAATGAAACTCCTGTAACAGTGTTGCTCTGAGCAGTAACAACGCTGTTCCCACATGTGCACAGAGCCACAGCCTCACTGTTACTCTGTACCATCCTCATCCTCCCAGCAGTCGGCATGGCTTCCTCACGTCTCCCTCTCTCCCAGGAGAGTCGCCGTCTCCTGTTTTATCCTCATAGCCTTTAATGTTCCTCCCTCCTCCTCCCCCGAGCGCCCCGAGGGCCTTCCCCTGCCCGAGTACCTTTGATCAGAGCGGTTACTTTTAAAGCGTACGGCCACGCTCAACCTACGTCACAGGCGTAAACACAAGCCTCACATGCACAGGCTCTGCAGGGTAAACTGGGAAAGTTCAACAAAGCCTTATTCTCTACATATATCTGCAGGCGGGGTGGGAGAGTCGCCGCACTTGCCTTCTCCGTAACGGTCTACAGAACAAACGCCATTCATCATCACAGCCTCGTGGTTTCAGCTCCCAGAGGAGGAACAAACAGACAATTTCTTTTTATGCTCGTTTCTCTGTCCTGGCTGAACGCACAAACAGGAAGAGCTGTTTAATAAAGCTGGTGGTCCTCAGTGTGGAGTCACTGGCACCCATCATCCAATCAAACTACAGGGCTGTTGCTGGTAGAGGGGGTGGCTAGCATTTAAGCCGCCGACGCCTCCTCTTTGAGGGGCGTCCAAGGCCTCAGGCCACTTCTTAAAGTGAGGACCAGGTTCCAGTTATCACGTCAAACGCTTGCAGCATAGAGAGGAGAACATCAAAGGCCAGATGCGAGTCACGTTCTCTAAACACTGCTGAGACCATAAAGCAGGCTTACGGCTTGATTGTTACAGGATGGAGATAACGCTGAGTGTGCAACACGTGCAGCCCATTACATCAGCTCTGTCAACTTAAACAATTTGCTACGCCTAAGAAATTAAATATCAATACCCGCCCGAGAAGCTGCTGGGTGCAGCAGTCAAACAGTGTGGAGAAGATTTAGTTAACGTAGGAGCCAAACAGCTGCACCGTGGAGGATGCACACAGCAGCACAGGGCTCTGCTGCACCTTCCACCTTACAGGAAGACACCTGTGGGTTCTCTCAGGTAGGATTCAGAGCACGAGGCCAGGCTGCTCTGACAGCCGAGGAGGCAGCCGGAGATGCTGCTGCAGTTTGTGTATGACAGCACAGGTATACATGTTTTGGTGCTAATAATAACGAGGCTTGGTGTGAGCCTGACAGGAGTCTAACTCCAGCATCTCCTCTGTCATTTATCACCAACTAGCACATGAAGATGCAGACTGCTAAGCAGGCCTACGAGCTGCAACACACTGATTTCAGCTCCAGGTTTCGTGCACAGTGAAACCTTTTCTCTGCTTTACTGCATGCATTTACAGTGATGGGACGAGGTCGCTCACACACGTAACCAGTCTGTGGCATCATCCATCTATAACACCTGAGGGGTCCACATGGGCGGAGCCAGACGCACAGCATCGACCGGCACCAAGCTCAGCTCCCTCAGCACTTTATCACTCCGTCACATAAATATGGAACAGCTCACTTGTTGTTAACCAAACATCTGTTAGAAACTTCCTGTTTGCTCTGTAAGAGATTATAGTGTTGGTAACAGCACAGACTAATACACCGACGGTGTCTGAAATGTAGCTTAGCGCTAACATGCATTCCTTACCACAGGCGTGAGCACTGAGAGCAGGGCTCTGCCTCTGCTTCAGCACAGACCCCACATTTCCACCCAGTCCAGGTTTATGGGATCGTTCCATAACGGGGATTAAAATCACATTTCCCAACCTCCACACAAATAGTCTGAGAGCACCGAGCTGGAACCACATGCAGCCTCTGAACAGTGCTACTATTATCCCTCCGACAGGAAGCGTGAACATCAGCAGCAGCAGTTACCTTCATGAGAGCTGCCATGCTGTTGAGAAAGACCGGCTTCTCTCTAGCCAGAGCCAGCAGGTACACCATGGCCTGCTCCCTGCTCTGAGCTCCCAGCAGAGGGGAGGTCCTGCTGCTGCCGCTCAGCATGTGGTAGCGGTCCATAGCTGCTCTCTGCGCGCCTCCTGGTCGAGCTACTTTGGGACCGACGAAGAGCGAAGCCTACCCTCCACTTCAGAACCCCCAGCCTCTCAGGTCTTGTGAGAGGTGGAGTTAGAGATCATAACATGCAAGGACTTCCTGGAGTGGGAGGAGCCCTGCTGGGCAGTTCTAAGAAAAGCAAAGGGGCTAACTCTGCACATGAAGTAGAACTTTATCCTGAAATAGGCCATGTTCACGCCCATGACTGATGGTCTTCAGCTGTTAGATACACTCCTAGCTGTAGATATCAGGGGCCGAGCGAGCTTTGAAGTGCTCCCACTGTTCTCCGCACTGGCTTCGAGTCCAACTTCTGCTAATTATTTCTCTTTTGGCTGTTTAATAATGAAAGCAGCGCCTTTGAAGTGCTTTGTGCTGCTTTAAACGCTCAGCAGAGGCACATTAAAGGCCTCCAAACAATTTCACTTCATGATATCAGGAGCTTCCAGGAGTCTGCTCCAGGAGGAAGACCACGTTGGATGTGTTGGAGCACCATGCTGCAGTGATGAGCTGATTCATGCATGACAGAAACACGAGTCTAGAGTTGTTTGGGTTACTTTACTACATATGGGTGCAGCCTGTACCCGCTGCCTGCTTCTGTGTGCGAGGACTGACTTATTGTGTTTCGACATAAACTCAATATTTTGAGAGCGTTGATCATTTTTCACTAACCACATTATAAATCCAGGCTTCGCTTATATCACATAACTCCCAATGCTGCGGTCTGCATGACTTCTTCAGCTGCAGATTTGTCCAAACGAAGCTGTTACAGTTCAGACTGAATCATTATTTTGGTCCATAGTGGAGACTTCTACGTTTTTAGGTCAGCAGCAGGCTGGAGAGGAAGTGAGGTTTGGACTTTCAGCCGGTCCTTTCAGGGCTCACCTCATCGTCTGCCTCCACCAACCTTCACTACATCCATGAACCTTCTCTGTGCTCCTCCTCGTTTCCTTTTGCAGCCACTAAACGCCTCGAGCTTCCCAGCCTGCTGAAACCAGTTTACCCGTCTGACCTTGTACGTCACAGCAGGTCATGTTGTAGACGTCCTCCAGTCACAAACAACCCTCGACACTCACCTCCACCCTGCAAGCTCTTCTTCATGTCCTCAGGTGTTTGCACCATCACCCCAGACACCAGTGATGGTTGAGTCTGTCATCCAAACTCATAACTGAAAGTCAAATGTAATTGGCTGCCTCATGTAAACATCCCTCATCTTCTTCTCCATTTATAATTCCAGCTGCATCATCAGATCTCAGGTTTATACATTTTTATTACAACTCGTCTAACGGGACGCAGGTGGTTTCTCTGGACGCTGGTGCAGCTGAACCAGCAACATCAGCAGTGCCCCGCCCCCATCAAAAATCTTACGTTTAGATAATATATGCTCATGTTTTCCTCACAGCTCTGTCTTTATGCATTTCATTACAGACATTCTCATTTTCAGCACTTCTGAGCAAATTTGCATTTCAAAGGGTTTAAAGAGTGAGTGAGTCGTGTGGAAGCTGCCGGTCACCAGCAAAGAGTCTGAACAGTAGCACGGCGCCCTCTAGTGGACAGGCCAGCAAACAGCAGCCGAGCAGTTCAAACTTCTTTTTCAAACCGTCCGCTGCTGCGTGTCCTCTGAGGGCCAGACAGCACCGTGAACACAATGCTGTGTTGGTGTGACACGGTGCCCCTGACCTAATCTGCCTCTTGTTTGCAGCAGCGTCGTTGGTGCCGTCTCCAGACTGGATTACTGCAGCTTTCCTTTGGATGGGTGGGGCAACAGATTTATGGCTGTCCCAGATAAAGAGTGGTCTTATCTGTTCAAGCACATCTATCCTTTCCTGTTTCCTGGCCCCGTCTGATTTTCTAGCAGAGGAGCTGGAATCACAGTAATCTGCCTGGCCACAGTAAACATGCAGACGGGCAGCTTGCTGCTACAGTCTAAATATTTACTGTGCAGTGAATTACACAAAGCTGCGATTCTGCAAACGCGCCCTTTGAGAAACGTCTCCCTGCCAGTCAGAGGGTTCATGCAGTCTAGGTGCAGGATATATTTGGCAGCCTAGGTGGGCAGGTTTACTGTCCCACAGTAGCTGGACATATTTGGTCGTGTCGTGGGAGACGACGGTCACATACGCAGAGCGCGGGTATATTTGGGGCACTAATCCTCGTGGACGACGGCAAAGACACCAACTATGCAGGAAACCCTCCCCAACACCTCAAATGGAATATGAAGGAAAACGTGGAGGAGGCAGACTGGGACAGGTTGTTGACAGCAGTTTCTCAGAGTTCAACCTCCTTTTAAACTCCACGAAATCAAATCTCTGCCTGAGGCGAAGTCCTCACAACTCGAGGCCCATCGCTGATATTTCAAGGGCAGGTCAAGAGAAGAGAACTCAAGTCTAGAGAGAGTTGTACATCTGAGAAAAAGGATTCATCAAAGATGCATTAAGCATCGACCTTTATCAACCTCCGGGAGCAACCAGGAGGATTCCAACAACAGATTCCCTCTCCACAGGACTCTGGCTAAGGATGGCCCCCACCACACAGATCTGAAGCGAGCTAATCTGAGTGGAAGTCACACACAGAGACACTGTGAGTCACTGTGCAAAGTAAACTCTGCTCAGAATAGCAAGCGATGAAGTCGTACTTGCTTTTTTGTCCTTTGCTATTCTGGGTTGAGAGAGAGTTTTTTGCAGCTGCACCTGCTTTACGCCCTTTCAAAGTAAGAGCGGGCGCACAGCTGGTTCAGCCCATTTCATTAATAAACAATCCTCAGCACAAAATACCGCGTCTCTGAACTAAACAGGCCTGACGGGACCGTCTTTACTGATAACGAAGTGCGAATCTGCCGAGGATGAAGCACTCGGGCACTCGCTTCGTGCCAACTGTGTTTGCCAAGACAGCGTGTCAGTCAGACGGCCATGTGGAGAGAGCAGCGCCAGGCCGGACAGCCTGGATCAGACGGGCTCGGTCATTAGAGAGGGCTTACCGCCAGGCTCCAAAGGCTAGCGACGACCAGCTGAATTAAAGGCTGTTTAAAGAGTTTCCCCTTCGCTCGTTACTGGCATCAAAGTATGCATTACTGCCCACAGCTGACAGAAACCTGTACCTGCACTCTCTGTAAGTGCTCGCCTTTTTACACTCGACTTATTCCAACCAGGGTCTAAAACTCAAGCATGGAGCAATAACGTAATGTAACAGCTCACAAACACGTACTGACAGGCTCAAACATGCAACAGTGTTAGAGCGTCACCAACACACCTCCGTGGTACGACCCACGCAGCAAAGGGTTGGAGCACAGTAAACGCATCCATCACACAAACTGATCGGAAACCTGGATCCTTCCAACTTTTACTTCCAGGTCAGGGATCACCCCACCCTCGGGGTTACGTCCATGACAAGTTCACTTTTTTGAGCACAGCGTTATAAAATGTGAGCTCGTTACAGAGGAGCTCCTCCAGAACCTCAGCTCAGTGTGGATGAGCCTGACGTAGAGCTGGGCGATAGGACGATAACGATGTGTGTTGTCAAACGGAAGAGCCACAGAAGCTCCGTAGTGTGAAGGTATTTCGGCTATTTCAAGTCAAACAGAGCAGCCACTGTAAATGTGCCGAAAGCAAGTCTGGAAATACAATAAAGCGGTGCAGCTCAGTCTCTGACTGGAAGCGCTGATTCATCATTCGGCTTTTGTCAGACTAAAGTAACTGTTAAAACTGTTTGAAAAGCTCAGCTATACAACAAGGAGAGATTGAGAATTTCCTTTTAGTTCTCAGTTTATTTGATATTGACAAAAGTTAGTCAGTTTTGTCTGTTCTTCTGTAAAACAAACTAAGATTTATTTTTAGAATTAATATTTTGTTTCTAAGTGGAATTGACAGTTTAGTAGTCTGTTTCGTTTGTCCTATTTTGAAACTTAAACGCTTTAGCGGCTGCCTTTTGTGTAGTTTGTAATATTTGCCTTTATTTATCTGAAAAAGTCTCATGTTCCTTAAGTACATCTACCCTGTTGAACTTATTATGGGAAATAAATATTTAAAAACAAGCTGCTGATTATTTCACATTTTACTTGTGAGCAACGGCACATTTAAATCTTACAAATATAGTTATTTGGCTTATATCGTGATAGATATCGTTATCGCCTGAAATGAAAAAAACATCGTGATATGAAAAAATCTCATATCGCCCAGCTCTAGCCTGACACAAATGCTGAGTAACTTAAGTGTCACAGGAATATCAGTGGACGCTTTACTCTGGAGACCTTCCAACACGAGTGCCATGGAAATTCGAGGACACTCAGCAGAAGGGCTCCTTCAGAGGAAAACATGTTCAACTCCAGCGCGTGGCTGAAGCACCATGAAGAGGCACAGAGCCTTCAGCTGAGCTCTTCTAAACACTTTCAGCTGCTTCTCTGAGCTTTACTTTTGTAAGTAAAACAGCCCCCTGAAACAGCCTCAAGATCAGAGTCATGTCTGTTACTTTGGGAAAGAGACTGTAAAAGATCCACCAAAGAAGAAGACCAAATGATCAGTAACCTCAAAGATGACGGATGGATGGATAAATTAAAGTGCTTAGTCCAACGTCAGACCGATGAACCTGTGAGTTCTTGATATGCTGATTAATAAACTTTCTGACAGTTGTTCTCAAACCAGACCAGATGCTGAATGGCACAAAAAGACACTGGAGACAGAACTGCACCTGCACAAAGCTGGAGAAGGGAAACCACGTCATTGTGCAGGTGCTGTTTGTAAGGTCGGAAACCTGCCGTCAGCTGAGACTGAAGAAGCCACCTGGATGATGACGAAATGCTTCTCCCACTGAAAACAACCAACTTCCTGGTCCTCCTGTTCAGGTGACGTCTGCTCTGAGAGTGCTGAACTTCAGATTCACCACACTACGACTGCCTACCATCAATGTGTTTTCACTTAAACAAGCAGCTGTTTGTTATGTGCGTTAAAGCTATATAACAACGTAACAGTGCAAACTCCTCGCTGACGGTTTAACCAAAAGGCATTTCCAGTGGAGACTGGCCGACACATCCTCAGCATAACCATGTATAACATCCACAACACTTAAAAAGAGGTTAAACACACACAATACGTAGAGCTGGGCGATAGAACGATAACGATATGTATCGCGATATAACTTTTACTCGATAGAAAAATTAAGCTATCGCGATAGACCTCGCCGCTCTTGTCCTCAAAAAAAAAAAAAAAAAAAAAAAAGGTCAGCCAATCCAAATTAAGTAGCGCAGAGCCGAACCAATCACAGCCGCAGCGTCACGTCGCGTGACTTGTTACGTACAGCACAAGTGCCAAGCCGCACGTGTGTTTGTTTGGGAAGCAGCCAGCGGGTAATGGAGGAAATGAGTGTGCCGACTAGAAAAATCAACCGAGCGTGACCGAAGAGAAAACAGATGATGGTTCCAACGCCGGAGAGATTGTCGAACGGAAGAGCCATAGAAGTTCCGTAGTGTGAAGGTATTTCGGCTATTTCAAGTCTGACAAAAAATAGAGTAGCGTGCACTGTAAATGTGCCGAAAGCAAGTCTGGAAATACAATAAACTGGTGCATGCGTCACACTGTGCCACGTTATTGTTTCAGTGAAATGAATTTCTACAATACTGTTAATTCTACTCTCTGCAGTGTTTAAATGCTCACATATACACACAGTTACTGTCCCTCCACACATACGACTGTTCTGCTTCTATGCCCCAGCTTTGTTTACTTTTTCCCACCGAGGCTTCTAGACTTCTGATTGGCCAACATTTCTGCACGGTTAGGAATCTAGCGCCACCTGCTGCTTTGGCATGTTCATAGCAGCGTTTTCCTTCATTTCTGCCTTTATCTGTGGACGGGATTATTTTTTAAAACGAAAACGGAAAATCTCCGTTTTCAAAAATACCCGTGTACGTGTGGACGTAGCCTCAGTCTCTGACTGGAAGCGCTAATTCGTCATTCGGCTTTTGTCAGACTAGTTCTCTCCCATCTCAAGACCCTCACGGCCCCCCTCCTGGACCCCCTGCAGTTTGCATACAGAGCCAACAGGTCTGTAGACGACGCCATCAACATGGCCCTACACTTCATCCTGCAGCATCTGGACTCCCCAGGAACCTACGCCAGGATCCTGTTTGTGGACTTCAGCTCTGCCTTCAACACCATCCTTCCAGACCATCTCCGAGGCAAGCTTTCCCAGATGAATGTGCCTGATCCCATCTGCCGGTGGATAACTGACTTCCTGACGGACAGGAAGCAGCACGTGAGGCTGGGGAAGAATGTCTCGGACTCCCGGACCATCAGCACCGGCTCCCCTCAGGGCTGTGTTCTTTCTCCTCTGCTCTTCTCCCTGTACACCAACTGCTGCACCTCCACCCACCAGTCTGTCAAGCTAATCAAGTTCGCAGATGACACCACCGTCATTGGGCTCATCTCGGACGGGGACGAGTCTGCCTACAGGAGGGAGGTTGAACGTCTGGTGTCTTGGTGCAGCCACAACAACCTGGTGCTGAATGCCCAGAAGACAGTGGAGATTATTGTGGACTTCAGGAAGCACACAGCCCCACTCCCCCCCATCATCCTGACTGACACCCCCATCACCTCTGTGGACTCATTCCGCTTATATACTTCTAAGGAACTAATAATGACATATTAAAATATTAAATGATAATGAGAAAAACATCCCCTCCTTATTCTACACTGGGTACCACCATCACCCAGGACCTGAAGTGGGAGCCCACCATCACCTCCGTCATTAAGAAAGCCCAGCAGAGGATGTACTTCCTGAGGCAGCTGAAGAAATTCAACCTGCCAACACGGACGATGATGCAATTCTACACTGCAATCATCGAGTCCATCCTCACCTCCTCCATCACCGTGTGGTACGCTGGAGCCACTATCAGGGACAAACAGAGACTGCAGCGTGTTGTGCGCTCTGCTGAGAAGGTGATTGGCTGCAGACTCCCATCTCTGCAGGACCTGTACACCTCCAGGACACTGCGGCGTGCAGCTCGGATCTCAGCTGACCCTTCTCACCCTGGACACAGTCTGTTTGACCTGCTCCCCTCAGGCAGGAGGCTCCGGTCCATTCGCACCAGAACCTCTCGCCATAAGAACAGTTTCTTCCCCTCTGCTGTTGGACACATGAACAATAACCACATGACTGTCCCCGCCACTAACACATGACCCTACGCTGTGTCACTGCATCATTTCATGTTTGGCACTGATCACCACCTGCACTCATGTATATATCCTTCTACGTAGCACTCTTAATTCTTATTCTCATGTATATCTCATGCACATATCTTTCTTTCTACATAGCACTTTAATTCTTATTGTCTGCACTGAAGCACCGCAGCAAATTCCTAATGTTGTAAACCTCAACATCTGGCAATAAACCCATTCTGATTCTGATTCTGATTCTAAAGTAACTGTTAAAACTGTTTGAAAAGCTCAGCTATACAACAAGGAGAGATTGAGAATTTCCTTTTAGTTCTCAGTTTATTTGATATTGACAAAAGTTAGTCAGTTTTGTCTGTTCTTCTGTAAAACAAACTAAGATTTATTTTTAGAATTAATATTTTGTTTCTAAGTGGAATTGACAGTTTAGTCTGTTTCATTTGTTCTATTTTGAAACTTAAACGCTTTAGCGGCTGCCTTTTGTGTAGTTTGCAATATTTGCCTTTATTTATCTGAAAAAGTCTCATGTTCCTTAAGTACATCTACCCTGTTGAACTTATTATGGGAAATAAATATTTAAATCAAAACAAGCTGCTGATTATTTCACATTTTACTTGTGAGCAACGGCACATTTAAATCTTACAAATATAGTTATTTGGCTTATATCGTGATAGATATCGTTATCGCCTGAAATGAAAAAAACATATCGTGATATGAAAAAAATCTCATATTGCCCAGCTCTAACAACACGGTAACATTATGTTGAAGCACAGCACGTATCACTCCGCCAGGCTCCGCCTACGACAGCCGTAACGCTCCAACAATCCATCGAGCGGCTTCGTAGCTCAGCAAAGTCATACTGAAACGTTTTTGACAGATTTTTGAGCGCCGTGGACATAAACTCGGTTTGCTAATAACGACGGTCCGCTCGCATCCTCTACAAAAAATGTGCTTTGTTGTGTATCTGACGGACGAAAGCCAAACCAGTTCCACACCAGTGAAGCTGCAGCATTTTCACAAACCAGTTCTGGTTCATCCGTCTCATTCAACGATCCGCGTTCGCCCTTCTTATTCTTCTTATTCTGCGTCGCCGCCATGTGCGTATGCAAACAAAGGCACTGCGCATGCGCGTGTTACCCATATTCTACAACATTATACCAGTATTACAATGAAAGGTGTGATATGGCCCAGCCCTACCTTCAGCTACGTCTCATGGTCTTCATTACATTCAACAGGGAAACTTAGAGTCACCTGGAGCCCGTCTTCTACCTGTGTACACCAACTGTGACCAAAGGTTTGAGAGAGTTGGGTGAAAGAGCTCCACTGAAATTCAATATGTTAGTCATTATTATTAAAGACATAAACATGTTTGATGGTCTGCACTAGTTTTCCTAGTGTTAGTGGACTGAGGTCCTTTTCAAGCATCTGACAGGTCTCCAGAGATGATTCCTTCCTGGTTCAACTGCTTCCACATTAAAATGACTTCAGAGCCACATAAGTGTGAAAGTCTCCTGCATGTACGCAGCCACACTATGAATCTGTGCGCAGCTGCAGTCTCCCAGCAGCCTCTGAGCTGTGTGCTCCTGTTGGTTTCACAATAAGGCTGCTTTCTCCTGAACACACTGTGCAGGCTCACTGTTCACATAACTTTGCTTTTGGGTAACCAGTTGTGTGAAAGGCTTTGAAACACACGCTCACGGGCAAGAAGAATCTGTCATGACAGTGAGTCGACTGTGACTAATTACAGGCCCTGCAGCTCCACGCCCTGCCTCCTCACCGAGTTCAACAAATGCAACAACATAACGAGCTGCTGAGGAATTCAGCCTGTCAGAGAGCCTCTGTTAGCCTCCTGAAGGCCTTATTTACACGACTCGGTTATGTGCTCGCCCTCATACGCTACGAGCCGTGAGCCCATATCTAATGTCAATATTGTCTGTGTGTCTGGAAGTTGCACAAGGTAAAGGTTGTAGAAAACATAAGGAGTGTCTGACCGTGGTGTGTGAAGGTCAGCAGGTTGGTAACAGAGACGTGAACAACGTGAATTTGATTTTTTTCATCCTTTGGACAGTTTTCATGTCTCAGAGAGGCGACGAGTCTCTAACATTCATGTCTCAGTGATTTCCAGTGTTGGGACTAACGCGTTATTAAGTAACGCGTTACAGTAACTACGTTATCATTGTGGTAACGAGCACGGTAACTAGTTATTATGCCTGAATCAGGAACGCGTTACTCGTTACTGGGATTTAGATAGGCTCGTTACTCGTTACTTCGTGTGGTGGCATCGCGGAGCTTCCACCGATTCAGTAACATTAGCAAGTGGTGGAGGCCAGCAGGTGGATGAAGGAAAGGGGAGGCAGGAGGAGAGACCAGAGGCGGCCGCCGGTCCAAGTGTGAACTGAACCTCAGGTAAGAAGTTATGACCTGCAGTCTCTCTGGGTCAGATATGAACCAAGTTTAGGTGGAGTTTATTTTCGTTATTCTGACTTTTTACAGTCAGTTACAATAACTCGTACTGCGTGCTAGCTAGCTTGACGGAGTTTCTATACAGCTGGGTGGTGCTATGTTACTGATGTTGAACTTTATTTTGTTCGTAGGTTAATTATTAGAGTTGCCAACCGTCCCGTAAAAAACAGAATCGTCTGGTATTCAGAGAAAATATTACGCGTTTCTTATTGAGGTGAAAAGGAACAGTTTGTCCTGGACTTCAGCTACAATGAAAAAGACACAAAGCTGGAGTTATTCTGTCTTTGCTGCACAGCTGCCTCTTCTTCTCTCATCCTCTCCTGTTTCTACTTCAGTCATGAAACTGATCAATGATCAGCTGATCGGCTTTTCTCTCTTGTTTGTTTATCACTTTGCGCCAGAAAGAGGAAACCAGCGGATGTCGCGCTAAACAACAGCAGCACGTTTAAGCTTGATCAGCTGTTGTTAGAATTTATTTAATATTAATTTCTAGTATCAGCTGATGTTTGCTGGAGCCACAGCTGTAAAGCTGCTGGTCATGATGTCGGTTTGGAAACATGAAGATGAAACCAGGAGATGTCCTTACTGAACCATCAGAGCTGTGATGGAGAAACAGGTTTACCCTTTAGGTGACATGGATGAGTTGAAGTTATGAACTGTTTCTGAGAGACAAATAACACCAGGATCCTTTTCTAAGCAGCTGACAGCTGGTAACTGTGCAGGGGCGGGTCTAGCAAAGTGTTGCCAGGGGGGCATGTAGGGCATTAACAGGGAGAGGGGGGCACAAGGAAATACTTTCTTATTCTCATTTAAAATGTCTCACTTTTAAAAAATAATTATCTGAATCTTACAACAAACGATTGATAGATTGATGCATATATACCATCCGAACAGTGTACATCACTGTCACAACAGTGTTTGTTTTCATTCAAAGGCTTTATGATTTTTCCTATAATGGTGGGCCGCTCTCTAGTCAAAATGTCCGGGACGATTTTCTGTCCCAGTCCAGCCCTGTATGCAGCTCATCTGCAGTCTGCTGTTACCTACATCTTCCTATTCAGAAGGCAGAATTTCCGAGTTCTGAGTACAATCAAAGCAACACGACTGCAGTTTTTGTGTTGGATGTAAAAAGCTAGGATAGAACCAGGCGTGGGATTTCTCTCGTGGAAATGTGCACATTATCTTTTCCTTTCTATTGGTTGGTGGCACAGTGCACTTGTGGCAGGATAGTGTTAACATGTAGGCAAGCTAGAAGACTGGCAAAGTTATGGAAGCAACACATTAACAAGAGAATTCTGAGTTAAACCAAAGTTACTTTCCCTAGTAACTAGTTACTCTGAAAGTAACGAGTAACTTGAAGTAACTGAGTTACTTTTGATAGAAGTAACTAGTAATGTAACTAAGTTACTATTTTAAAGTAACTTACCCAACACTGGTGATTTCATCCTGCTCTTGTGTGGTGACAACTGCAGTCTCATCGTCCTCCTGTGTTTTAATAAACACCAGGGCAAGTGTGCATCATTTACACTATGACATATGCTTTATACATCTGCAGCTGTAAGCTAGCTTTCTCCTGATTGGTCGGCACTCACAAACAGAAGGTGGGTGGGGCTCATAGACAGTATGGCTCTCTTCTCTTTTAGTATATATTAGGCATATTTGCATTTGTTTACATGCATTTCTGTTCATGTATGTGTTCGTGTATCCACTTTTCCAAAGGTATAATGTGCATTTTCACATTTTCTGTCACATGACCATATCAAAGATGGCTGACACGTCAGATCCATGAGCGTATCAATACTCGCTGTGAATAAAAGCCCAAGTTATAGAGCACTCGAAACGGACTCTAGATCAGATATGGTCACCACGGGCACAGCAGCACCATCTACACGCTACTGTGGATAAATCCACTCCCAGTCCTTACACTATAGTCCCTTTGCTCCTTACAAACTGTTGGTTGGCCTGCCATGTTTATTCATTCGGGTCCAGACTCGGGTCCAGACTCGGGTCCAGACTCGGGTCCAGACTCGGGTCCAGACTCGGGTCCAGACTCGGGTTGAGCAGCCCCCCGCTGCTCAGGACAAAAACGCAGCGTTTTGAAAACGCTCTCCAAAGCAGACACATTTAAAACGGTGCTTTCGTGTCAGTGTGGACAGCGAAAACTGAGACTTTTTGAAAACAATGACACATTTTAGTCATGTGATGCAGTCATGTGACCAATTAAACTAAGATAGTGAAGGGTATTATACTGCAGTTGTTTTGTTTGCTCTCAGGTTTGTCAGCCCTAGTATTCTCCCTGGCTTTTGCACCTTTGTACTTTTGTGTTACTCGCAGCAACAACTCCACCTCGTTGTTAGTCCATGTAAAAAGCTCGCTGCTTTTCCTCAACATTTTGCCGAAGTTTCAAAGAGCAGCAGACAGGAATGAGACCGGCCCAATCTTCTTGCGTTTCACGCATGTGCAGGACTGGAACGTGAGCGTTTTGGGCCGTTTCAATGTGGACGCACAACTCTGTGAAAAGGACAAAACGACAGTGTGGACGCCGAGCGGAAGCATCGTTTTCACATCTATCCGGGCCAGCGTGGACGCAGCCTCAGTTATTTTAATGAGGTCTTCGTACTGAAACTAAACTTCAGACGTACATGTTTAAAACAGCGGCACTGTTGGCTCACACAGTGAATCCTACCTGACCGCTCAAAGATGGATGAGCAGCCTAACAGCACCAGATCCTTTCATGGATATATACAGTAAAAAATATTTTACTATTATTTTGATATTTTTAAAATGCAGTTTCACCCCAAACAAACACTTGATTGTCGTAGGGAGACATGTTGGCGTAACTAACCAGAACCTGCCGTGGAGCGCTCTGCAGGACCTCTGAGCCTGTAGAGCAGGGGTGCTCAATCCCAGTCCTCGAGAGCTACTGTCCTGCAGCTTTTAGATGCATCCCTACTCCAACACAGCTGAATCAAATGTTTGATCACCTCTTCAGCATGCCATCAAGTTTGGAGAAGGCCTGATAACAAGCCATTCATTTGATTCAGCTGTGTCGGAACAAGGATGCATCTAAAAGCTGCAGGACAGTAGCTCTCGAGGACTGGGATTGAGCACCCCTGCTGTAGAGGTTTAAACAGTCTCAGTGTGCAGATCTGATGCTGCCCCCGTGTCTCAGTGGGAGGTACAGGATGTGACCTGGCACGCAGACAGAGGGCACGTCGTCTCAGGCCATCCTACTCGGTCGATGTCACTCTGTCTTTAGCTTATAAAAAATACCCGTCTGTAATTACACGCCTTCTCACGCAGGCACAAACACACACAAAGGCTTTTTAAGGACGATTTCCATTCAGAGCGGCAGACAAGTTCAAGATGTCTACGGCGCTCCCTCGGCCCCCTCTGCTCAGTTTAGGAAACAACAAACGATGCGGTTGCTACGGGGCCCCGTGAGCCCCCCGAGAGAGACCGCATGTCAGCAGCAGTCTGGACAGCCAACGGCCAGGCTGCAGACAGTTTGCAAGCAAACACGCAGACCGTGCAATCGGTGCACCGTGCTCCTCCTGCAGGACACACACATTAGAGTATCTGCAGCACCTCCTCTGCTGATAATCACACTCATGAAAGAGCTTCAGCCACTTTCTCTCTCACTGGGAAGATCAGATCTGTGCTGTAAAAGTTTGACACCAATCATTCATGAATCTCTAGACGGTTCTCTGGAACGAATAATTAGTTAATAAAGTAATGAAAATGCCTGACACAGTCTTAAGCCCAGCGGGGAGACACTGAACCTCTAACAGTTACTACTGCTCACTCATCTCCACGTCTGCAAGGACCACGGAAATTAGACTGTTCAGGAAATTCATATGAAACAAGTGAGCTGGTTTGTTCAGCCTGTAGAGGTTTAATGCAGGCCCAGTGTTACACCATCAGCTGATGAGCTAACGAGTTCATTAATACAGTGCGTCTGTCATCACAGTTTGTGACTTTAGGCCTTTGAAAAGTCTTCTCCATGAATTAAAGCTACTGAATTAAAAAAGAGGATTACGAGATGAAAACCGTAAAAGGATCTGTCAGGATTATCAGCAACAACTCAGCTGGAAGAAAACACTGATCAGCTGACACGGCGCATCCATAAGCTGTTTTTTTAAAGACCGCTGAGTAACAACGGCACATCCCCGCTGAGGTACGGTCCCGACTCACCAGCCTCTCCATCTCCTGCTCGCGGAGCCTCTCCTCTCTCTGTCGTCGGTGGTACTCCAGCAGATCGTCCTCGTTGTCGCTGATCTCTGTGATGCTGTTCTTCCTCTCCCTCATACCGGGGTGCGGTCTCCCTGCAGACATCTTTCTGTGGGTCCTTGGGCTGGCTACAGGAGAGGAACCCGGCAACGAGCCCAGACTGTAAGCAGGCGACAAGGAATTCCCAAAGCTCGCTTTCCGTACCCCTGCACCCCCGACGCTGCCCTCCGTCAACAACGAGGTAGGGGATGGGCTGCGAGCTCGGATGCCTCTGCTGCAAGTCTGCTCCTCTGACTTGCGCCGAAGTCTGGGGCTCTCTGGAACAACCTTGCCCAGATTTGAGGGGCTGTCCAGAGTCCTCAGTGGGTTCACCGTGCCCGGAAGTGCCCCTGGGAGAACTGGAACCCCTCTGCGAGCCAAGGAGGGGCTTAAAGGTGGCAACTCTCTCATACTGCTGCCTGCTCCACCGCCCCCGTTCACCTCCACGTTCCTCCGGGCCAAGCGAGGGCTTTCCGGGGGCTGCAACGAGCGCGGATGCTGCTGGAGAGGTGATCCTTGGATTATGTGGACGATGGGGTCCAGGGGAGGCTGGAACGCTCTGGTGGGTTGAGAAAGCTGCCTGGAGGGGCTGGAAGTGAGAGAGCGATCGGCCAGAGGGGCGTGCTCTCTGAAGGGGCTGGCAGGTCTTTCCTGGAGCACTGTGGTAGTCTTGGTCCTGGGGCTGGAGGGCGACGGGGATGAACAGGTCGGAAACTTGGGTGTGGGCCTGGGGCTACTTGGCACAGCGTTTCTACCGCTAAGAGATTCACTGGAGGACAGAAGGGGGGTCTGCCGAGGGCTCTCAGACCCAGCTTGGCCCAGTCCTGTGTGGCTTGGCTTGGGGCTTGGAGGAGCCTCCGTTAAGACCTTTCGCGGCAACCTGGGGCTTTCCTGAACCTTTTGGCTCACCCCACTGCTGCTGAAGTTAGGCAGTATGGTCCGTGGCTGGGGTACCGGCGGAGGCTGGGCGGTGAAGTTGTAGCTAGAGGAGCGTACAGGCACTGGCGGCAGAGAAGAACTCTGGTCCTGGGGTCCTCCACTAGGAGATGGACTGGTAAAGCTTCCACTGCTGGCTGCTGAGGGGGAGGACAGTGGGGAAAAAGGAGGCGATGTGTTCTCATAGCTGGACCCCACAGACATGGCCCCTGGGCTGGTAGGAGGCGATAACAGATACCGGCCCCCTCCGTTGACCATGGGCGACAGAGGAGAGTGAGCTGCGGACTGGCCTCCGGGAGGCTTCATGGCGTCCGATGAAGAAGGCTGAGGGTCATCCATGACTAGAGAATCCATGATCTCCTGGAGGTCCCTCTCAATAGAGCTGACGATAGCGCTGTGCTCGGATTGGACTTTCTCTCCAGGAGCTGGGGGACACTGGGCTGCACTGGGCTGGTGATTCCCATTGACCAAGCTCTCTGTGTCTAGAGGGAAAGCAGAGAGAATAAAACGGGCATCAGACAGGTATTCAAACAGAGTCAACGATATCCTGCACCTCAATAACTCCCCCAGCTCCACCACATGCCCCGGCTCATTAGATATCACACAAAGAAAACATTTGCAGTGGGGCAGCGACGGCATTTTCATAATTCTAACAGCAGCAGCAAAAACAGACTGTTCAGGATACACTGTGCATCATGGCACGACTTAAACAGCAAAGCAGCAGTGATGAGGGTCCTTCAAAGGCTGACTACGACATTGCAAATCGCCATCAGCTAGCATCGCACAATGTTTTGGTTTTTTTAGTGCAAGGCAGGAAAAACAAAAGCACGCTCTCATTTGCGTGTGTACACCGACAACAGGAAAAAACATACAGCTCTCCACAGGCTTCAGGTTCTGGTTAGTTTTGCCCTCGAGCTCAGCAGGTTTTACAAGGACTGCTGTAACCTGTGGCAGCGAGATGACTCGGGAGAGCCGAGTGATGTCACTTGGCTCTCTGACCGGCACCGACCTGACAGCACGGAGCGACGACACGGGAAGAAATGAAGCTCCAAACTAATATGAAAGACTGTGATTGGTTTCCTGCTGGACAGTCAGTCCCGTCACTGTGTTAGATGCACATCTTTGTTCTGGGCGGTCCAACCAGCTTTAGTATAAAAAGCCTCTGTGGGTAACGAGCTTTTTAATACAACTACCTTCAATGACTATGAGAGTAACACTGTTGGATGATCTCTTTCCCCTGAACAGAAGAAGACACTGCCTTCCTTTAAGAGTCTTTAACCCTGATAACTTTCCATTATTCCTGTGCGGTTGTGTCACAGCGTTCCTTACTGTGCCGAAAACATCCTACGAGCCTTAGCCCCTCCTAACTCTTCACAGCCGCACTGAAATGAAACTATTTAAAACATGTACTGCCAGACTTCCTCACCTCCCCAGAGAGCTTCACAAACTGCTGAATTCGAACCTGTTATTTAAGATGCATTCAACGTCAATTTTCCAGCCTACTGTGGAAGACAGGTAAGTACAAGGCCAGAGAAGGGATTAGTAGTGAGGGGAAAAAGGAAGGAAGGACACACAGACGGCACTGGATAGGAGAAAATGTGCCTACATAACCCAATTACTGTATGGCCCGAAAGCAAACGTAGGACACAGGCCAGGTAATCTCATCTTAATCATCTTCCTCCAATGTCAGCACAGTAGATTATAACACCAGAAACACACAGCCACGTGGCTCTGAGGCAGGGAACACTCCACAGATCAGGTTTTATTCACCTTAAATGAGGATTATTGTAAGGTAGCGTCATCAGTGCAAACACAGAGGTAATAAAACAGCTGTCGTGTCTGAGAAGCAAATAAAAGAGTCAGTTTTGTGTCACAGAGGCAAATCCCATCAGTGCAAGTGCTTTAAAATACAGAAGCTTCACAAATAATGCATTAGCTGTGCCTGCTCAGCTGACACCACAGCAGCTATGCCTGCTTTTTCTCTAATAACGCCAAGCTCTGCCCACGTGACAGCCTCACCACAACTGAATATGAACGCATCTGCGTGTAAATAACACGGCAGTGAAGTAACAATGCTAGTGTCACATCGACCGTCACGGATCCTGATGTGAGGAACACACAATACGGGATAAAGGCGGCCGTTTGCTGAGGGAAAGCCCGTGCAATGATGTCATGGCATACAGACCATCGCCTCCAGCGCATCGCGACAAACTTCATTTAAAAACTGGCAATTTACGCCGGCGTGTTCGCGGGTAAAGACGAGCGCCGGCTTCAACATGACGGCGTGATATTTTATCACACGGAGCATCCTCTGCTTTTCGGCACCAATTCCATCATATGGAAGCGCTAGCTAACAAACACACGCTTGGTTCATCTGCCATTACCCATTTCTCCCCCTGACAAGAACGCCGTATCATGCTGTTAGCAAAGAAGATCAGATGTATTTAGAGGAAATCACACAGTCGTGTTTATTAATGTGATATGATCCGAATAAAGATGCAAAGTCACAGTGATTGGTTCGAGTGTGTACCGCTGCTCTAAGACGTGCACACCTTCTTAGATAAATGCACGAATGAAAAATCGACGTATTGTTAATGGAGTTTGGCGTGTGACCGCTTGGCATCACTTTTCTCAGGCGCGGAGAGCTAGGGTTACTCACATGAAGGAATAAAACTGCGCCCCGGTCAGTTTCAGTGCGGTTCACCTGCTATATGACCCACACATGAGGCCACGTCCTCCGGACAGCGCTGACAGGGCGGCTGTGGCAGAGCTCCGCCGTGTCTGGCTCCACACACACCGAAGAGACACGGAGCTTCAACGCCGCGCTGACAGTTCAGCCGGGGTGCTGGGTACCGCTGCGGACCGCCGAACCGCTGGCGTCAGGTTACGCGAACAGTAACACGGCATTTCCGGTCTTGACTTTCAAAGTAAATCTATTAGCGTCAAGGGAACGTGCCACTGTTGAGAACATTTTCACTATTAAGGCCGATTTTAACTGAATATGAAAGTCCATAAAATACCTTAGAAGTGCAGTTTTACAATTAAACCCAGTTACGAAAAACAAATCGCTCTGAACTCCTGGTGACAGGCATTTATTTTATTTTGAAGGTACATTTGTATGACTGACCGTGTCGTGGTTTACTTAACGAAGCTTTTCCTGCCCGCAGTGATGAACCACTGCGAGATTTGCGAGCAGTTTGTCACGGCAGCACATTTTATTGTTCGTCACTGTTCTCTGTGTCAATAATGCAGCTTAGATGCGACCGAGGAGAAAGTATTGAAACGGCCCGTGTCCACGTTAAAGCCAGGGATGGCGGTGAGAGAGCGATGCAGCTTATTAGTTTACCCAAACAAGGCCAACCTCAAAAAGATAAACTTTGGGACAAAAGTCAGAAATGACAAATATCCCTGTGCATCCACCGTCTGTCTGAATATCTTTCCACATAAAAACACTCACACTGATCGAGCATGGTGAAATATTTAAAGGAAAATCAGAGAGGTTCTTCTGGGATGGAAATGTGGGTTTGGAAATGGAAAACAGGGGCAGGAAATATGTGGCGGTTACCCTGTTAAATGGCAAAAAGATCCCCAGTTTGACGTCCTAATAGTGCTTTATTAATAAGCACTTGCTTTCATCTCATAATAGTGAAAAAAAGAGATTCAGCATGCAGCAGTGCCAATCTAAAACCACAACTGCATCCCCAGCCTTCAGCCTTGTCCTCAGAGCTGTCCAGCAGCCAAGTCACTGGGAGATAAAGGCCTTTCACTGGGAAGAATACAGAAGGCTGGGGAACAGGGACCAGAGGGGAAACCCAGGCAAGGAGGGCGCAGAGATGGGAGACAGCACACTGGAACTGGGAGCTTTATAAATAGCCTCTGAAAAGGATACTGTAACCCCAGCCATCAGCCACTTTAAGGAACCACAAAGCCGTCTGCTGGCCTCGCACCGAGATACAGGAAGTGCCAGCTGGATGAAAATCCAGCAAAGCTTGCAGAAACTAAACGAGACAGGTAAATGCGACGGACGCCGCTGCAATTTGTGACTCTTTGCTGGTCTTCAGTGGAGGATGTGACAGTGTGTGGCTGTCTGTCTCTCTGTCTTGCACAGAAACTGATGACATGTCCTCTCCGCCAGCGCCACGTGGGACAGGCTCCAACCCCCCTCCAAACCTGATAAACAGCTAAGGAAATGGAGGGCGGACTGACAGAGTGGTGCAAAGTGCACACGACTCTGGAGAATTGCATGAGGTTTGATTTTGCAAGACAATCGTTACAAAGTGATGCAAGTTTTAGGATTCACAGAAGTAGGCCATAAACAACTAATATGCCAACCAGCGCCACCAGGCTGCTGACAACACCAAACGTCCCCTGTCTGCAGGACTCATTGCAGTGTTACCATGTATGTGTGGCAGCATGGTCCCGTTAGGGAGATCAGAAGTCCTCAGGAGCCCTGGACCAGCAGAACTGATTTAAAGCAGACTCAGAGATTTCCATCAGTAATTTTTCCTTCATTCACGTGTGTATGGAAAACAGACTGTATACTAAAGACAGAAGCAGGATCACCCATTGTTAGCATTTCCACACTGACCATCTCTGCGTTTTGCAGCATTTTGTGACGAGGAAATAGCAACGAGCAGCGCTGACTGTGAAACGAAGGGAAGCTGCAGACTGATGGGCCGGCGGCATGTCAATCACAAGGTCACCATGACCTCATTGATCCTCTATTTGTAATCAGAAGGTTGCCGGTTCGAGCCCCGGCTCGGACAGTCTCGGTCGTTGTGTCCTTGGGCAAGACACTTCACCCGTTGCCTACTGGTGGTGGTCAGAGGGCCCGGTGGCGCCAGTGTCCGGCAGCCTCGCCTCTGTCAGTGCGCCACAGGGTGGCTGTGGCTACAACGTAGCTGCCATCACCAGTGTGTGTGTGAGTGGGTGGATGACTGGATGTGTAAAGCTCTTTGGGGTCCTGAGGGACGAGTAAAGCTCTATACAAAAGCAGGCCATTTTTATTTTACTCTAATGGAATCTTTACCCGTTTACTCAAGTCACACATCAAGTAGGTCTGTGAGTCATTACAAAGAGTGCAGGTTTCATACTCATACAGCAGCTTCACATTTCAGACCCACAATCTGTCTCCATCTTTTGTGTACAGGTATACACGTTATGTGCTTGATGGAACGTGACATCCACGTGTGGTGCTTCAGTCTATCAGCTCTGTCCAGCCGTCACACCTGTACTGACTCTACCTGCACCATGAATCTGGAGAGATGCTCCGAGGTATCGTAAAGACAGGAAGTGACTACAGTTTGTTGATCCTAGAGCACAAACTGCATCTGTACATCGCAGAGATTCAGCCTAACCACACTCACGCTGACTCACAGCTGACACACACTAGTTCACACACAAAGATAACATGTGCCACTTTCAAGTCTTTTCAAGCTGACACGGCGGACATGCTGCGTTTATCATGGGAGTGGCATAAGCAAGCTTCATCTGAACGCAACTCAGGAATGCGTAATTGGTACGTTTCTAAACAACGGAAGGCTTTCATTAGTGGATCAGGAAGTCCAGAGCAGGCAGCGTGCCTGTGTGCTATACTTATCCCCTGGTGGCACGCCGTGTCAACTGTGGGGGAGGACGGGGGACGAGATGCTGTGACAGATCCCTGGAAGTATAGCTTGCCAAGAGAAGGTACACTTACAGCTGTGGACACACACACACACACACACACACACACACACACACACACACACACACACACACACACTTTGCCTGGAGACAGAGGAATGAGATGAAACATGCATGGTGTGAGCTCGGTCCCAGCTGGGCCCTGCTCAGGGTCTGGGCTCCAACAGACCCTCCAAGTGACGACGAGGGTCTGATAACAGAGCTGCAAACAGAACTCTGACCAATCTATGACTCTGCAAATATAAAATGTCTTTTTAATGAAACACCAACCAAAGTAACTGAGAGCAGCTGACGTTTGAAAAGCCAACAAACACACAAAAGTCTGCTGCTCCACTTGCTCCACCCTTGTGTGGAGTTTACTGCTGTACAAGCAGCCACCTGTAAACTACACCTCTCCACCTCCAGCACCCGCCTTTTTACCGTCTGCTCCTTTCATCCGTGCAGGCCGAGCTGAAAATGAGATTTCTTACGGGGGAAACGAGGTCTTTCTGTTTCCTGGACAAAGTGCCAGTGCTGAGCTTTTCAAAGTGATTTGTGTTTGCGAGGTGTGGAGTCAGTGCTCCCGAGTAATAACAGTCAGGATATACTACGTATGTATGTGGAAACCCCACAATAACGGCACAGTACCTGCACAGAGTCTGTAGTCCCCAGCAGAGACACTTCCTCCTTGGGGCATCATACTCTTCATCCTGAAGGCTTCCTCAGGGTGGTTGAAGCGAAAGAAGGCTGATTGGCCAAAACACAGCATGCAGCCTGGAACAGAAGCACATACATTTCATTTTCACCTGTGCTTAGTCATCACATCCCTGTACCCTGTAGCTCTGCCACGGGAAGCTAGCAGGTCACAGGTGTGCCACAATTATGTGCAGTTGTTTTAGGGTAGGTGGGGCTACAGGGGTGGGAACCTTTGGAGAACCGTTATCATTGTTATCATTGAATACTGTAAAGTATTTTTGCCCGAAATGCCCACCCCCCACGTCACCCGCCATGCAGGTCGAGAATCACAACCAATGTTTGTCTGCAATATCTCTGAAAACTCTCCAAAAATGTCTTTTATTGAACAGTTTCTGATGTATAAAGAACTCCTGGTCCAGCTATGAGAGGAAAACGCTCAGCACAGCCACACATGCTTAGTGCGACCGGGACAAAAAAAGCAAGAGGTTTGCTGTTTGTTTGGGAACAAAGGCATCACTGCCATTCAGTAGATGGCACTAAGGCTTTAATGTGTGTGCTAATATGATGCTAAAGCTCAAAAACAAGTACCAAATCTTCATTTAAAGACTATAAAGAGCTAGCTTAGCAATTCATTAGCAGAAATACTCACTTCCCCACACTAACCAACAACTTTTAGTTTCTGACTGTTTCCTGTCTTATTTAAGACATGAACATTACAGGAATGAAGTGGACTGCTAACCATTTAGGAAGAGCCAGCATAGTTTTATTCCACATTTACAGTCTTTATGCTAAGCTAGGCTAAAGTGTCAAATTCCTTAGGTAACATAAAAACCATCCATCATCCATCCATCTTCATCCACTTTATCCGAGGCCGGGCAGCAGCCTAAGCAAAGAGGCCCAGACCTCCCTCTCCCCAGCCACCTCCTCCAGCTTGTCCGGGGGAACACCAAGGCGTTCCCAGGCCAGCCGAGAGATATAATCTCTCCAGCGTGTCCTGGGTCTGCCCCGGGGCCTCCTCCCGGTGGGACATGGCTGGAACACCGCGCCCAGGGGTCATCCTTGTCAGATGCCCGAACCACCTCAGCTGGCTCCTTTCGATGTGGAGCAGCAGCGAAGTAAAAGCGAAGCTCTCAATTTACCGGTCGATCTACGTCCCTACCCTCACCTATGGCCACGAGCTGTGGGTAGTGACCGAAAGAACGAGATCGCGGATACAAGCGGCAGAAATGAGCTTCCTCCGAAGGGTGGCTGGCCTCTCCCTTAGAGATAGGGTGAGAAGTTCAGCCATCAGGGAGGGGCTCAGAGTAGAACATAAACACCAATCTAAATTTAAAAAGTAAACAACATTTTCCTCAAATATATTTCCTTTGACATGCAGTGAAGTACAGGAACAAAGTAGTACAAACAGTAAGCATATCTGTGTGTGTACTAATAAATATGCTGCGACTTTCCACCACAGCCCGACTCATTCCTAATATTTCACATACAGACGTGAGCAGCATCGTAACGCTCACAGAGACTGGAAACAAACTATCCCTGAGAAACTGCTGATGCGTCTCATAGCAGCATCCAGTCTGAGCACAGAGCGCACATGACCGTTTGAATCGCCAACACAGACGTAAGTAAGGTGAACACGAGGCGTCCGAGTTGTTCTGACAGCATCAGGAACGAGCTCACAGACGCTGTGCTGACTCAACCATCATCCACACAGGGCAGAGGGCACACCGTCCTCTGGCACGGTGCAAACGGGCCACTGATGACACTTAAACCTGATATAGCTGGATGAAGACTGCAGAAAACAAAGTACAGAAAAGATCTGAGACATGTCCAAGTTCAGGAGACACATCTGTACAAACTGTCAGGACGGTTTCTCTGCTTTCTGGGAAGCAGGAAGGCACATCGGAACTACAAAGATTCAAAATATATCTAAATAGTTCCCAACTTCAAAACGTCTGACTTCTCGTCACATCGGTTTACACAGCAGAACAATCTGATCTGCCTCTGCCTGACATCCTGTTTCTGCAGGAGCTACGTCCAATTAAAGAGATAAGATGATAAAATGCCGTTTCAGCAGATCCACGATAAACAAAGTCTGGTCAGAATAATTCTATAAAGAAAACTTCACAAAATTCACATCCATTGCCCTGAGCAGCTATATTCTAGCTGCAACACGCTACAAGCTAACGGGCCGGTCACAAAATGTATGAATCACAGTGCAGTCCAATAAGCTTTAAACACAGCGGTACCTCCGTGTCCTGGTGAGAGCTCAGTGTTGCTCTCACACTCACTTTTTAATGGTTGTACTGGAATTAGTTGAACCTGCTGCAGGTTCTGGCTGGGGTCCGCGTCCTGCCTTATAAAGGACGTCCATCACCAAATGGACTCTTCTCCAGGAGACACTTGTTGCACAAGTTAATGTGTGAAATGCTGTGTTAGAAAAGACTGAACGAACACTAGTCCTGCTGAACTCTGCAGCTCCCAGGTGGCTCAGGACTAACAGGTGCCTGTCTAATGCATTTACACAGATTTCCATTGTCAGAGTAAAAATGTGCAGCAATGGTTGTTTGACTTTGTCCACCAAACTCAGAGCCGTCCTGTGTTCGGGTGAATGTGTCTGCTACAGTGTGATGCAGCGTTTCACTCAGATGGAACCAGCGCCACACACTCCCCAGCTCTGTGTGGTGATATCAATCACATCCACCTATCTGGTTTGAACATCAGAGTACATCATTCACAGAACCCATTCAGCTCCTTCATGTGCCATGAGCCCGATAACAGATCAGCAGTCGCACGTTTATGGTTTTCTCAATACGGCATCATTATGTCCTGCTGACATGACGAGGGAAAGGTCTTCCAGGCCAGCCGGAGATAAGATCCCTGCCTGTCGTTGTGAGGCCTGAGGTAAAAACAGGAAATGCTGCTGTGATGGACGACAGAGCCAGATTGGCCTTTTATTATGGAGAGACACACACGCTGACAGCCTGGGGAAAAACACCTGATTACATCCTGAGCCGTGGGTGAGGCCTGATGGAAAACAGGTGCAGACTGCTGCTAACATGAGCTTAGCACAGAGGGGTCAATGCCACTGCAAAAAACAACAACCTGTGTAGAACGGTGCATGGACTGCTTCTTACACAGCACGCTTCTACAACTGTCTATGCAAGTGCTTCTAATATTCATACTCTGATGGACGCATCGCAGAGGAACTTGGGGTTAGCATCTTGTCCAAGATATTTGGCATGTAGACTAGAGCAGACGGGGATCGAACCACCAACCTTCAGCTACAGCCCTAGAATACATTTACTTCTCTTTTTCTCGTTTGCATGTCATAGGCTGGTAACAACTATTAAAGTCTGGCTGTAAGCCACTCGAACATGGCAGAAGCATAGATGTATATGCTGTGGTCAAGTCAACATTCATGTTTTACATGAAATAATACTGTAACGTCAGAAGCAGCCACATTTGAATGGCAAGGTGGAGTGCTAAGCTAGCAGCTAACGCAGCAAGCTTTGTTAGCTGCTGGTTATGGACCAGCCTCTAGTGGCCATTAAAGGAACTGCAGGAGGTTGCTGTTTGGCAGAAGATCCCTGTTTAACTACTGCAGCATGAATAGTACCAGTTATACTCTAATCGTTTACACACTAAATTTCAATGTAAAAACATAGAAAGCATCGTCCCTGTAATAAAAATGATTCCTGTACTGTAAAATAACGTGTTGATGCTAAATGCTAATAATGATATTTATATTAGTGCTATAAAATAAGATAAGATAAGATAACCTTTATTAGTCCCACACGTGGGAAATTTGTTTTGTCACAGCAGGAAGTGGACAGTGCAAAAGTTATGAGGCAAAAATTAGAATACAATAAGAATAAATACAGTACACAGCTGTACAGAATAGAATAGAATAAAATACTATATACAGTAGAATAAAATAAAATAAATATACAATAAGATAAAAATAGAATACAAATACAAATACTATATACAACTGAGTAAAAATACAACGATGACAGAAAGGATTATTGCACTTAGTATTATTGCATATGTGTGGATGTGTGTGTTTGATCAGTTAAAGTCTTTGTTGTGGAGTCTGACAGCAGTGGGGAGGAAAGACCTGCGAAATCTCTCCGTCCCACACCATGGGTGCCGCAGTCTCCCACTGAAGGAGCTGCTCAGTGCTGTCACAGTCTGCTGCATGGGGTGGGAGATGTTGTCCATCAGGGATGACAGCTTAGCCGCCGTTCTCCTGTCACTCACCACCTCCACTGGGTCCAGAGGGCCTCCTAGAACAGAGCTGGCCCTTCGGATCACCCTGTTCAGTCTCTTCCTGTCCCCAGCAGAGATGCTGCCGCCCCAGCAGACCACACCATAAAAGATAGCAGAAGCCACAACAGAGTCATAGAAGGTCTTCAGGAGTGGGCCCTCCACTCCAAACGACCTGAGTCTCCGCAGCAGGTACAGCCTGCTCTGCCCTTTCCTGTAGAGGGCGTCTGAGTTATGAGTCCAGTCCAGTCTGTTGTTCAGATGAACACCAAGGTACCTGTAGCTGTCCACAGCCTCAATGTCCATACCCTGGATGTTCAGTGGTTGCAGTGGAGAATGCTTGTGCCTGCGGAAGTCTACCACCAGTTCCTTGGTTTTACTGGCGTTGATCTGGAGGTAGTTCAGCTGGCACCAGTCCACAAAGTCTTGGGTCAGACCTCTGTACTCCTTGTCGTCCCCATCAGTGATGAGGCCGACTATTGCAGAGTCATCAGAGAACTTCTGCAGGAAGCACTGGGTGGAATTGTGGGAGAAGTCTGCAGTGTAGATGGTGAAGAGGAACGGAGCCAGAACCGTTCCCTGTGGGGCCCCCGTACTGCAGACGACCCTGTCCGACACACAGCCCTGAGTCCTCACATACTGTGGTCGGTCGGTGAGGTAGTCCAAAATCCAGGTAGTGAGGTGATGGTCCACTCCAGAGTTCACCAGCTTGTCCTTCAGAACCGAGGGAAGAATAGTGTTGAAGGCACTGGAGAAATCAAAGAACATGATTCTCACAGTGCTTCCAGCGGTCTCCAGGTGAGCGAGGGAACGATGTAGGAGGTGAATGACGGTATCATCCGCTCCAATGCCAGGCTGGTAGGCAAACTGAAGTGGGTCCAGTGATGAGCTTATTAGGCGCCGAAGCTGAGCCAGGACCAACCGCTCCAGGGTCTTCATCAGGTGGGATGTCAGAGCCACCGGCCTGTAGCTGTTGAGGTCCTTGGGGCGTGAAGTCTTTGGCACTGGTACAACACAGGAGGTTTTCCAGAGCTGTGGGACTCTTCCCAACCTCAGGCTCAGGTTGAAGAGGTGCTCCATCACCCCACACAGTTGGTCCGCGCAGGACCTGACGACCCTCGAGCTGATGCCATCTGGACCCGCTGCCTTCTTGCCATTAATCCTCCTCAGTTCCCTCCTAACCTGGGTGGTTGAGAGAGACAGGCTGAAGCCTTGTGTTGAGTGTGTATTGGATGCTGTTGTTGGGGGTGGGGGGGAGTGAGCAGGGTGAATAGAGGAGGTGTGAAGTGTCTGAGGTGGAACAGCAGCAGTGGGGGTGGATTAGCAGTCCAAGAGCAGAACTGTGCTGATTCACATTAGTATTTATTTCTGCCACCCGTCTCTGTTTCCACCAGTGTTACAACACCGTCCTCTGCATAGTTTTGGTATTTTGCACAGTTCAGTATTTGCAGGATAATGAGTGCACCCTCAGTCTAGTCACGAACGAGGAAACACAAGAACTCGCTGAAAAGGACGTTTAAAAGCAGCCGTCGGTACGCTGCTGGTGCGGCCCTCAGAGCCACGTCGGCTGAGCCTCCATGCCTTCACGCGCTCCACAACTTCAGCGCTTATCCGACTTTTCTGCCTCCCTGCTGTGTCCTCTGGATTCTGTCCACTTTCACTGAATCACACCCCTTCCTCTGACTTGCACGAACATGATCTCCCTGGTGAACATCAACTTAGGCATTTAGGAAGCTCCTGGTTAAAACAATGTAGCTTGAAGAGGCATGTATCTGACACTGTGGTGACACAGTCATCACTCACTCTGAGCCTACAAGGGTTTGGTGATGCCTCTGCGGCCTCGTTTTCACGCAGGAGTTCTGTGTTGATTGGAACAACAGTGACGACTGAGGCTAACAGCTAGCTGCAATAACAACATTTCTTTAACATACTTACTGCTTATACAGTCCTGCTCTTAGAATTTAATCAGTATTAAATATGTGCTAGTGTGCTGTATTTTGGTGGTTAGCTATTGGATTGGACATGGAAAATATCTAAGCTAGAAAACATAAGGTATTAGCATTTTCCGAGCCTTGGCTATGCTAATTAGCAAATGCTAAATCAACACTTACTGAAACCAACAGGGCACCAGTTTCAGCTTTATTCAGTTTCGATGTGCTGATTTATCTTTAGAAATGAATATTGAAGTGTTTCACCTTTATGTCAGATGTGAACAGAACTAATAGCAGAGGACTCGACGGCTGTCACAGACCTCTGTTTGTCCCACTGCCACATTTTGCTGGTTTGGCCACTTTGGAGGTGATAACATATCTTTTGTGTAGTATGTTTACCGTCATCATGGGGCCTTTATTACTCACTGTGTTTCATGGGCAAACATCTGTGGCTAAATGGAATGTGGCCACATTAGTGATTACAGTGTGTCTTTGTGAGATACGATGTACAGAGTCAGGTTTATGCCTGAGTTCATGCTGGATGATTCACATTAGCAGCCACTGCTTTGTTGTTCTTGGCCTTAATGCATTAGTCTCACTGCAGTTTGTGGTGTGAGCCAGCTGAATTAGTTGTGCAGTTATTAAGGATGATTCTCGCTTTAGGGTGTAAGCTCCTCGCCTGCTGCTTATGTACGTCTGACAGTGTGAGATTTACTCTGACTTTGTGTTTTTAATAGCACGGCTTTCATTTAACTGTCACTCAAACAGCTTATTTAACTGTTAAAATACAAAATTGTGATTAAGATTCAACTTTGATAAACTGTGCAGCTCTAGTAGCACGTAATCTCAGAACGACAACCTGTTAGTGACAAACTGTTTGAGCATCTTAGCTAGCTCAGCACACAGCAGACAAAAATACCCAAAATATGTGATTCCAGTTTGAATGCTCTAACCACTGTGATCCACCACAGCAACATCTTTGTGAAATTTGCAGATGACACCACAGTGGTGGGGCTCATTTCCAAGGGAGACGAGTCTACGTACAGAGACGAGGTGGAGCAGCTGACGTCATGGTGTAAGGCCAATAACCTCCTCCTCAACACTTCAAAGACCAAAGAACTCATAATAGACTTCAGAAGGAAAAAGGCAGAGATCCAACCACTATTCATTAATGGGGACTGTGTAGAAAGGGTGGCAAGCTTCCGCTTCCTGGGAGTCAATATAGAGGAGAACCTTTCCTGGAGTGTGAACACCTCCGAGCTGCTGAAAAAGGCCCAACAGAGACTGTACTTCCTGAGAATTCTCAGGAGGAATAACATCACACAGAGACTGCTGGTGTCCTTCTACAGAGCCACCATTGAGAGTGTTCTAACTTACTGCATATGCATCTGGTACACTAGCTGCACAGGGGCTCAGAGGACAGCACTCCAAGGGATCATTAACACCGCCCAAAAGATCACTGGCTGCCCTCTCCCCACACTGGAAGTTCTACACAACACCCACTGTTTTAAAAAGGCCCAAAACATCATAAAAGACACCTCACATCCTGGCCACTCCCTGTTCGAACTGTTGCCCTCAGGCAGACGGTACAGGGCAATCAGCGCAAGGACTAATAGACTCAAACACAGCTGTTATCCAACTGCAATAACACATCTGAATACTACAAAAAAATGTCCATCACGCCACTCTTGTGTTAATCTATGCACGGTCTGAAGCATGTGTGTGGGAATGTATGTGAATGTTTTACTGTTATATCTTATTAGTATTTTAAGTATTCTATCTATTTTATTTATTGAATTTTATTGTTTTATTTATATTTTGATATTGCTAGGGATGATGCAATGATCGGGGACCATTCTTCATTTCGTTGTTCTCGTGACAATGACAATAAAGTTTCTGATTCTGATCAAATAAGCAAAAATATCAATAACATGTAGGGCGACACAATTTCACTGACTCAATCATAAGTGAAGCTGTTGTGTTAAAGGGCATCGTCATGCCACAAAGGCCCGTTTTATACAGGACAACTGATATTCAACGTCTTTTTCTTACTGTGAAGTTGACATTAGGACAGCAGATGTGCAGAGTGGATTTAATCTTTTATAGCTGTCAGGGTTTGGTGTTTGTAATCAGCTATAACAGTTGGTCCATGAAACATGGCGTCACTGTTAGTCTAAACTCCAAAAACCACATTCCTGTTCAAAGCGAGCCTCACTGCCCATCAGGAGACTTTTACCTCAGCACGTTTTGGAAAATGATTTCACTGGATTTGAATTCTAATGGTCACCAGTTCATGTCCAGAACAAGTTCTGCTAAGGCTGCAGTTGTACTTCTAGCTCCATCTTTGCTCAGTCCAGGACTCTGAGTGCCACCACTGCGATATGGAGACCTCCACACATCCACGCCCAGCTCAGGCTGAGAGGAAGCCAACTTTACAGGATGTAAAGGACAGCTCACTGGTTTGTCATGGACGACACCCGGACAGGCTGCACACATGCCTGTGAGACCACTAACTGCCACAGACTGTGAATAAATCCCACCAGTGTGGGGCTGTCCCGTGGACATGTGGACATACGGGACACGGTGATGGACACGGTGATGCAGAGGCTGCTGGAGTGTGATGGACAAGAGGACATGTTTCTCCTCCTCGGTCTCTCAGCACTAACCTCTGCTGGCATTGACTGTGTGTGCGCGCGTCTGTCTGTCTGCGTGTGTCCGTGCGTGTCTGTGTGTGCGTACGTCTGTGTCTGTGAGTCTGTGTGTGCGCGCGTCTGTGTGTGTGCGTGCGTCTGTGTGCGTACGTCTGTGTGCGCGCGTCTGTGTCTGTGAGTCTGTGTGTGCGCGCGTCTGTGTGTGCGTGCGTCTGTGTGTGTGAGTCTGTGTGTGCGTGCGTCTGTGTGTGCGTGCGTCTGTGTGTGCGTACGTCTGTGTGCGCGCGTCTGTGTCTGTGAGTCTGTGTGTGCGCGCGTCTGTGTGTGTGCGTGCGTACGTCTGTGTGCGCGCGTCTGTGTGTGTGCGTCTGTGTGCGCGTGTGTCTGTGCGTCTGTGTGTGTGCGTCTGTGTGTCTGTGAGTCTGTGTGTGCGTGCGTACGTCTGTGTGCGTGCGTACGTCTGTGTGCGCGTGTGTCTGTGCGTCTGTGTCTGTGTGTCTGTGTGTGTGCGTCTGTGTGCGCGTGTGTCTGTGTCTGTGTCTGTGTGTCTGTGTGTGTGCGTCTGTGTGCGCGTGTCTGTGCGTCTGTGTGCGCGCGTCTGTGTGCGTCTGTGTGTGTGCGTCTGTGTGTCTGTGTGTGTGCGTCTGTGTGCGCGCGTCTGTGTGCGTCTGTGTGTGTGCGTCTGTGTCTGTGAGTCTGTGTGTGTGAGAGGCTGCCCAGGATCAGCCCGACAGAGATCACACAGTTCATAGATGAGCGTTCAGAAACAGTGGCAGGCTTGTCCCACTGTGGGAGTGGGCTGTCATGCTGAATGCACTGGAAGCTCTGACTCTGTGCAGGATAAGAAACATGACAGCATTGTCCATCAGAGGAGTGGCTAATAATCGACCTGTGAAACTTTCACATTCACCCAGTGATTCCCAGTTTAGGCACATCTATGGTTTCCTTATTGTTCTTCATTTATACTGGTTTACACTGTGGATGCTCACATTAGACTCATGGAAATAATCCTCCTCACTTCAGATAGTGTCTGTCTCCTGAATCCAAACTGGAAGTCCACAGAGGAGGGGCCTGAAAACTGAACTGCCTCCCATTAAGTACTCTGGGAACAACAGGTAAGCTTTACTGGGCTGGTCTTTATTGTCAGGGCGAGTGGGGTCTGATAACTCAACACTCCGTGTGTGAGGATTTAACAGGGGAGGAGCCGGTATGGGACAGACGTGCTCGCTCCGTCTGGTCCCGGTCAGTGATGTCTCCGTCTTCTGTTTCTGGCTCTTTATGTCCCAACAGAGCGTTTTCCACGCTCACATACATGACATAGTAAACACACGTGTTCCCAACCACGCGTGTGTGTCTCCGTTTCATGTCAGAACCCTGCTGTGACAAACATCTGTTCATTTAACAATAACCCGAGCACGCTGACATTTCCAGGGATGAAGAGACGACGACCTTTAAAGGGAAGTTTGTCCTCATTTATTCCTGAATCCCAAAGCAGAAGTGATGTGACATTTACCAAACCGCTCCATCTGCTGAAACGCTGCCGGTGAAGTCCATGACGAGAACTCTCTCTGTGCCAATCAGCACTTCAGTGCAGCTTCTCATCGGAGGGATGCTCCCGCTGTGTGGAGCATCAGATGGTCCTCCACCAAACAGGTACAGATTTATGATCCAGGGACACGAGAAGCATTCACCCGGGTGAGGTTTACACAGATGCTCTAAACGGGCCGTGGATCCCACTCAGTGCAGACGAGCTGGGGCGAGTCAGGGCGATACATCACGCTCCATAAGGAGCAGCCACACGGTGACACTGACAAAGTGCTGCGCTTCATTGGGCAGCTACAGGAACCAATGGTAATTTAGGCTCATTGCAAAGCCAATAAAAAGGAACGACAAATGTTCCTCTGGGAGACGTCAAACTTTGGATCACTCGGCAAAAAGAACGAGCAGGACACGAGCTTATCTCTACTGTCTGCTCTCAAACGCCAGCCTCCACCCGAACGCCGAGGCTTTCCATCTCATCTCCACCGCTAACAGACCTTCCTTCCTCATACTGAACACAGCACAGGGTGGGACGATTAATGAGGCAGCAGAGAGGCCGAACCCTGACCACGCAGAGGAATGAAGCACTCCTAAAACCACACAGTCTGTTACTTAGACGAGAAGGGCTCTGAGGGAAAGACTTCAGGATGGGTCTCCTTCTGACCGCAGCTTCATCTTCAAGCGTTAGCCATGAATTATGCTAATGACACAGAAATATTTCCAAGAACAAAACTTGTATGTCCCCAGGTGGCCCAGGACGACTCCACAGTCCTGCTTAGCTGGGGTGACAGGGAAGATGAACTGAGGGGTGATGAAGGTCAAACTCTTTGGTGATCAGCTTTCCTCTGAGCCAAGATGGTAAATGGCCTGTATTTATATAGCACCTTACTAGTCCCTAAGGACCCCAAAGCGCTTTACATATCCAGTTATCCACACATTCACACACTCAGTGGTGGTCCACTGAGTGTGTGAATGTGTGTGTCCCTTTTGTTGGGTCTGTGTTTCCACAAGCCCCGCTAGTTTAGAGACTTATCATGAAGAAAACAAGACATAACAGAACATCTTCAACCCGCTAGCGAGGGAAGTCTTTGGTCAAGAACCAGGTCTTGGAGCTCACGCTGCTAACCTGTGTCCAGCCCAAAATCCTTCAAAGAGCAGCTTCCCTCGCAGCTATTTATTGACAAACTGTTACAATACACATCACAGCACAAGCACCTCCCACCGTAAAACCCCCCCAATGGTTCTAAGACAAGGCACCATGTGTGTGTGTGTGTGTGTGTGTGTGTGTGTGTGTGTGTGTGTGTGTGTGTGTGTGTGTGTGTCTGTCTGTATGCATGACTTCCTGCATAAAAGCAGGAAGCAACATCACAAGGAACAGATCTTCCAGATAGGATGTATCTGCAATAAAACCTCCCCCAGCACAGAGAGGCTGGAGAGGTGGTCAGGGACAAAGGAATGTCTTGATCCTATAGATTGAACTCAGACTTACAAATTTAAGAAGCCCAATGACAACATTCAACAATTAGACTTAACACCTTTGACTAACTGTACAATCAAAAGGTTTACATCAGCGCTGTAACTGCACTATTTTATCAACCTGGGTTTGCCTCTTATCTGTATTTCATTTTATTTAATTTTAATTGCTGTACAGTACTCTGTTTTTGGTAACTATTGTCCATGATGTAAATATGTAAAAAATGTATGTTTCTGTTCTGTGTCCTGTTTGTTTGTATATGTGTTTTTCTTTTTCTTTGCCTGTCCCATTTGGTTCTTTAGCCGTCAGAATTGTTGTCTGAAAACCAACAAGGAGACCCAATGGATTTACTTTGCCAAATGGATCATCATGGCCTTGCCGTATTGGTCCATTTGATCGACCTTTGTTGTTATTATTTATTTTATTTTATTTTCAGTTGTTACAGACGGGACAGACATGACTGAGGAATAGGAAAGGTGATAGGAAAGAAAGATGAAGGAAAAGAAAAACAGGAGGGAAGAGGGACAGTGAGAAAGGGCACTTAAAAAGAGAAAGAAGAGAAAACAAGCAAATAAACAGAGCAACATACTAAACACAACACCATCAGGTTAATCTGGCTAAGTGTAAACAGCAGTAAATACTAAAACACCACACCGGCTGCCTTTACCCAGTATTTTCCTCGCCAATGTCCGTTCTCTGGCAAACAAAATGGATGAGATACGGCTTTCCATCACTAACAACAGACGGATTATGGACTCAAATGTCATGTTTTTCACCGAAACATGGTTGAACAACAGCTGCCCAGACAATGCTATCGAGTTAGCAGGACGCCACACACACCGAGCCGACAGGCTAGCAGATGACTCCGGCAAGACCAGAGGTGGAGGTTTGTGCATTTATATTAACAATGCTTGGTGCATGAACTCCACTACTACTGAGAGTCACTGCTCACCTAATGCGGAGTTTTTAATGGTCAAATGCAGACCTTATTATCTCCCCAGAGAACTCACTTCGATCATACTCACTGCCGTGTATATACCCCCCGACGCTAATGCTAGGTTGGCCATGAAAGAACTTTCTGCAGCCATTAACAAACACCAGAATAAACACCCCGAGGCTGCTTTTATTGTTGCTGGCGACTTCAACCACACCAACTTAAAGACAGTCCTCCCCAGATTCCACCAACATGTCTCCTGCCACACCAGAGGAGACAAGACTTTAGACCATGTGTATTCCAACCTGGCTGGAGCCTACAAAGCCACACCCCTCCCCCACATTGGACAATCGGACCATCTCTCCCTGTTCCTCACACCACGGTATTCACCACTCATCCAACGTGTGAAACCTGCTGTGAGGACAATTAAAGTGTGGCCAGAGGGGACAGACGCAGTGCTCCAGGACAGATTTAAAAACACAGACTGGAATATGTTCACCCACACAGACCTGGACCAGTACGCCTCATCTGTACTGGATTACATCTCCGAAACCACAGACAGTGTCACCACCCAGAAACGGATCACCATGTACCCCAACCAGAAGCCTTGGATGACCCGGGATGTTCGTCTCCTCCTGAAGGCCCGCAACACCGCCTTTAGGTCAGGAGATGCACACGCCTACAGCACAGCCAGGGCTAATCTAAAGAAGGGCATCAAAAAGGCCAAACACCATTACAAAAAGAAGGTAGAAGAACACTTTTCCAACTCCAACCCCCGACGCATGTGGCAAGGACTCCAGACCATTACAGACTACAGGACCACCAAACCCTCCCCCGCATCCTCTGATGTCTCCTTCCTCAACGAGCTCAACAACTTTTATGCTCGTTTTGAGCGAGGGAACCCCACAACCACAACCAAAGCAGACATGACGCCAGACCACCAACCTCTGACTCTCTCCCCCACCGATGTAGGAGCGGTGCTGAGCAGGATCAATGTCCACAAGGCTGCAGGTCCCGATGGCATCCCCGGGCGTGTTCTCAGAGCGTGTTCTGGGGAGCTTGCAGGAGTGCTCACAGACATATTCAATCTGTCCTTGGCCCACGCTGTGGTACCGGCCTGCTTCAAATCCACCTCCATCGTCCCGATACCCAAAAACTCCAACCCATCTTGCCTCAATGACTACCGCCCAGTAGCACTCACCCCCATCATCACTAAGTGCTTAGAGCAGCTGGTCCTAGCACACTTCAAATCCTGTCTCCCCCCCACCCTGGACCCCCACCAATTCGCATACCGCCAGAACAGGAGCACAGAGGATGCAGTCTCCATCGCACTGCACTCTGTCCTCTCACACCTGGACAACAACAACACCTACGCCAGAATGCTGTTTATAGACTTCAGTTCAGCATTCAATACAATCCACCCCTCACAACTCATCAAGAAACTGACAGACCTGGGCATCAGTTCCCTCATCTGCAAATGGTTACTGGACTTCCTGACCAACCGCCCCCAACATGTCCGGCTGGATAACCACTGCTCATCTACCATCACAATGAACACCGGTGTACCACAAGGCTGTGTGATGAGCCCTTTCCTCTACTCCCTCTTCACCCACGACTGCAGACCTGCTGATGGTTCCAACACCATCATTAAGTTTGCAGATGACACCACGGTGATTGGCCTCATCAGTGACAACGATGAGGCCGCCTACAGGGAGGAGGTGGATCGTCTGGCTGAGTGGTGCGACACAAACAACCTGCTGCTTAACACCGAGAAGACCAAGGAGCTCATCGTGGACTACAGGAGGAATGCTGACCCACATCCACCCATCCACATTAAGGGGACGGCTGTGGAGCGTGTGAGCAGCTTCAAGTTCCTGGGAGTCCACATCTCCGAGGATCTCACCTGGACGACCAACTGCTCCAAGCTGGTCAAGAAGGCTCACCAGCGCCTCTTCTTCTTGAGGACTCTGAGGAAGAACCACCTGTCCTCAGACATCCTGGTGAACTTCTATCGCTACACCATCGAGAGCATCCTGACCAACTGTATAACAGTCTGGTACGGGAACTGCTCTGCCTCGGACCGGAAGGCGTTGCAGAGGGTCGTGAAAACTGCCCAGCGCATCGCCGGAGCACCACTTCCTGCCATAAAAGACATCTACAGGAAGCGGTGTCTGAAAAGGGCTGGGAAAATCATCAAAGACCCCAGTCACCCATCACATGGACTCTTCACCCTCCTGCCCTCTGGGAGGCGCCACAGGAGCCTCCGGACTAAGACCACCAGGTACCGGAACAGCTTCTTCCCCACAGCTGTCAGACTCCTGAACTCTGCCTCCTGACATCTGACCCACGTTAACATATGGACTGAACATACACACACCCACAATGGACAACTGTACCCTCAAACACACAATAATAACATGGACTGAACCACCACTCACAACCACTAGCACTTTATATAGCCTCTGTAGAAATTATCCACACCCTCACTTATCATAACTGCACTACTGTATAGCTCTGTGTAAATAATCATTCTGTACATTCGATAATCTTTAATTCTACAACTGTTTACAACTTCCATAGTTCACATTTCTGTATAGCTGTAAATCTCAGATTTCTGTAAAGTTATTTATTTCATATTCTGTATAGTTTTTCATATTTATATCCTGTTCATATCCTGTACATAGCTTGTACTCACTACAGCCTGTACATACTTATAGTTATAGCATATTCACAACATACTTCATACCGTGTACATTATAACATACCATAATAGACCCATTTCTGTAATATACTTACATATCTATACTATTGCTAATATATATTGTAATATATCTATATCACTAAAGCACTTCTGGATGGATGCAAACTGCATTTCGTTGCCCTGTACCTGTGCATGTGCAATGACAATAAAGTTGAATTCTATTCTATTCTAATTCTATTCTATTCTAAATATTGAATATTGTTGTGTAGCAAGCAGGACCGACAGCGCACAATGTGCTTGGAAATAGCAGCCAATAGAGGTGTAGTTTATGTCTGTGCACACCCGTGTGCACACCTGTGTGGATCAGCGCACTTGTATTCGAAAAGTTTCTCCATGTAATGGTCTGCTAGAGAGTGTAGAGACCCATAGCCCCGTCCCCCAGGGCATGAAGCAGGCATGGAGGAGATCCAGGCCCCAGACATCCAGAGGCCCCAGAGAGCGAGAGCCCAAGGAGGACCACCGGAGGGGCATCTGTGCCACCCTCCTGGGAAGAGCTGAGGAGAGCCCCAGACGAGGGGTCACCCAGTAGCCATGGAACAGAAGCCAGAGGGGGTTGCAGTGGCGTGCCCGCCGGCTCTGCCGGCAGCCAGCTGTGCCAGAGTGAACCGAGCCACAGGCCCAGAGGCCGGAGGCCCGAGGGCCCCCTTTGCCCCGGAAGAGGCCTGACCGAGCAACAGGCGCCAGGCCCCGCCAAGTAGTCACCGGGAGTGAGCTGGTACATACCTGAGCGCCCAGCCCCGGACACCAAGAACCACCAACGCACTGACCCCTGAGGGCATCAGTCACCGGCAGGGAGTGTGGTGAGGGGAGATAGGCCTTGGAGGGCCTGGGAGTTCCCAGAGAGGTGGAGTGTAAGACCCGACCTGACATATAGACACAGACAAACAGGCACACACAGACACAAACATGCATTCCCACCCTCATGCACACATATACAAACACTCAGCACTCACCCAACGTAGGGATAGACATAAATGGACACACAATCACACTCCCCAAACAAACTCTATAGCCCAGGTCCAGGTACCCTCGCCCCTGGAGGGGGAAACGGCACCTAGACCCAGGAGATGTTACCCTTTCCCCCGGGGTGGAGGCAAGCAGACCGCCCCAGGCTCCGCAGCAGCAGGGAGGCCCCGCATCCCAGATCCCAATCGGACGGTCAACACATGGTCAGCTACCTTCTTTCACGGCGTCTTTAACCCTTTAGGACCCACCATAGAGCCAAGTCCGCCAGAGCTTACTTCATATTTTTACATGCTGTAGTTCCATTTTGGGGAGCATTTCAAGTTGCTAAACATCAATACAACTGTTATAGCCCAAAGTTTAATAATATGTATGCATTAAGTCCATAGTAACTACATAAATTGCAAAAAAGTGCAATAAACTACAAATTGAAATTTTTTTTTTACATATATTTCTACTTAGAGACATTTCAGAGGTTTATCCCTCAAAACTTTAAATACAAAAAAGTTGCATAAAATAGTTTCCAACACCAGGAAATTTATTTTGAGTGTCTTCATAGTTTTATTTTTGAGATACACCAATTTTTATATTCTGCAGGAAAAACAAAAATAAATCTTATAATGCAAATTTGCAAAAAAAACAGCATGTGCATCAAAATAAACTATTTTCAGCAGCGCAATTTGAGTTCTAAGCATCCCAGCAACTATTCAGAGAAGCATGAAGTCAAACATGACTTTTAAAAACACCAGTACCGGCTTATAAGGCCCCAAAGGTTAAAAACTACATTTTCCGCAAAAATGACATCACTTCCGGTTTCGGGCAGGTAATGGTGGACATGCGATAGTTCGCGCTGACGTCTATTCCAATGTAGGAAGTGTTACGAACAGCTGATCGGATCGGCAAAGCGTGTTTCTGGATTATTATGTTTTTGTTGCTGCAAGTGTTTTTTTGCAAAGCTTTATGTGGAAGGAAACCGTGACCGAGGACAAGCTGATGGCATAAGATGTAAGTACAACTCCTCCGGTTTCATATGCAAAACAAATTATTGGGGTTAAATAGCAAACTGTTCAGCAAAGCCTTGATGATGTTGATCCTCTTCAGGAAATGTTGGCTGCGCTGCACCATTTCAAAGGTTTCACAGTTTTAGGAAATATGCAGATGTGTTTGATGTAAATAGCAGCACAGCACCGAGCCACGTCCTTCCCAGCTCTCTTTCACTTTCCATCAGTCAGTCACCAACACTTCATTAGCAGCGGCTTGGCTGAGGGCTGGCTTCATGTGCAGCACTAACACACAGTACGTAGCTTTTTTTAAAACGCGGCAGTATTTCCTTCTTTCCCTCGTTCAGAGGAACCCTGTGACCTGGGAAAGGCAGGGATTCTTCCAAAAACCAACCAAAGGCTACGCTCAGCAAAACAAGCTGTGGTAGAAACTGAGATCGCTTTAATGGGGAGGTAGCCTTCCAACACAGTCCGGGGAAATCTAACACATTGGCACTTTTCATAATTACAACTGCCTCCAGTTAAAGGACGGGCGATTGGAAGTGCGTGCATACATGAGTGACTGAGATTGATTACCTGGACAGAGAACGATTTCTCCCTCAGCACTGCAGAGACAATCTGCATAATCACTGGCTTCATCACAGTGAGTGCTCTGCACCCTGCAGAACAGTCACAAAGAAACAGCCAACAGTGAAGGAGCTTTGAAAGTGCTGAATCAGCTTTAATTATGGCTACACTTCAGCAGCGAGGACACTTACTGCAAACACCATCAGCTCCGTCCACAACGGGACTACAACCCCACTCTCTAACAAACCTGTACAACACTTCAGTGGGTTACAGAGCACACGAGAAACGGTAAACATTGGCCCAAGATGACATCACATACATTTATAATCTCAGTCAGCTCAAAAAGCACATGACCAGCAATCTTTATCAAACAGAGCAACATGATTCGCAAATGAAATACCATCTATGAAATGAAGGACAGTATTTTTAGATCATTTATAATTTGTTAGATTTAGCAGATGCCCAGCATTAGCTAACATTACCCATAAATAACAGTTTCGATTTCAAAAACGAAGCAACTTATCCTTCACAAATTAGAGCGTCGCTTTTAATTTCCTTCATAAAACTGAATTTTTTTAATGCTAATGTTAGCTAACCTTAGCTCTAATGCCAAGGTTAGCATTAAAGCTAAAGTTGGTTAACCTTAGCATTAAAGCTAAAGTTGGCTAACCTTAGCCAACTTTAGCTTTAATGCCAAGGTTAACCAACTTTAGCTTTAATGCCAAGGTTAACCAACTTTAGCTTTAATGCCAAGGTTAGCCAACTTTAGCTTTAATGCTAAGGTTAGCCAACTTTAGCTTTAATGCTAAGGTTAGCCAACTTTAGCTTTAATGCCAAGGTTAGGTAACATTAGCTTTAATGCTAAAGTTGACTTCCCAGCACAGCAGAAAGCTAACTTAGCTTACCTTCTTGCCAACACTGTCACTAGCAAAATATTGATTTAATTCTCATCGTGCATTTGTCTCTATGAGGATCTATGCTGCTATGCTATGCTTTCAGTAACCAATCAAGAAGCAAGGAAGGGGAAAAATAAGAAAGGTATTTGGGAAGGAGTAAAAATAACACAATCCTTCGAATTTATAATAAATATCCTTAAAGTATCTATAAGCTGTCAGAGAAACTGTTTTTATACAATAGGATTATTATAAATGTAAATTTATAAATTTTGTAACAAAATCAAGAAAGATTCAATAAAACCATTGACTAAATACCAGAGCCGCCAAGAGTAATCTTTGTAAAGCCCTGTGACTACTCCTTTGAGACCACTCAGGCCAGTCAGTGTTAATGCCACATCATGCCTCAAGGGTATTGTGGCATTAAATGGAGATGTGGTTAGTGGCCCCGCTACATCCAACCTATCAGAACAGTTCCATTCCTTCTCTTATATATCTGAGTTTGCTTCTTTTTCCCTCTTTTCTTTGCACTGGTGTGACCACATTAAATCTTTCCAGTGTCTCAGCTTAGCCTTAAGTAGTCTTCCCAGAAGATTACATCAGAGGACCCAGAGGTGGTCAGACACAGGATGCTTTACATTCTACTGGAATAAGTGCCTGCAAATTTGGTTAGAGTACACACACGACAAAGAAACACTGTTATACATTTACACGCTGCTAACACTGGCCTGGCACATGCTCCCTCAGGACCATCCTGCCTGTCAGAAGCTGCAACAACATATTTCATCTCATGCAAACACATTCACAGCAACTCCCTCGTCCACAGCCAAACGAGCACAAAGGAAAGAAACAGGGAGAATACTCTTGTACTAGGGTGTCTTTTTATAAAGGTTCAACAGCCTTTTGCCCAGCTGATTAACAGCTGTATCTCACAGGCATGGTCAGCAAACTAAATGAGTGTGTCACACAAACATACAGCAACCTACAAATACTCTGGAATGTTACGTGTTGGTTGCATGTGGTCAATTAGCCACACAACATATTAATTTTAGAGATCCTCCCAAAGACACCAGCAGCACTGTAGCTGCAGGTGTCCAACTCCAACTCCGTCTCCAACTCCCTCTGGATAAAAACACGTGTCAGTCACTGTGAACTGTTCAGGGTAAAACAGACACCACCACGGATCTAAAATTCCCACCAACAGCTAATCTAGTGAAATGTGAACCGTTTGCTCAGGTGACCGATAAACTGAAAAAACTGGTGTGGAAATATTTGGCATTCATCCCCTCTGATGAAAAAGCGTGAACACAAACCATTTTGGATGTTAAATGTTACACGCCTACTTTTCAATCCGTTAAACACGAGCACGTACCCACGCCACAGTGAGACGTCACTGAAATGTGTAGAGGAGCTGCAGACAAAGGCAGGCTGGCGGTTGCTATGGAACCCTGATGGTTTACGGCCTCGGCAAAGGCCGAGGAGTCAAACCTGCTCCAGTTAATCAATGACCGCCTTTCGCTGAGCCGGGGCAATCAAACACAGACGTGCATACCAGAGAATGAGATGGAGAGAGAGCGGGGCTGCGGAGGGCAGCAAACATGTGGGAATGTCTGAACAAATGAGAGGTTGGAAGAAGTGATCGCATGTTGGAGGCACGATGACATCAGACAGACGCCTTGATATGAGCTATCAGGAGACGGCGGCTGCTCTCAGGGAGCCGTGATCCTGCCGTTATGTTGTGCAGCTAATTCACACGCAACAGTCAAAACATGATGTCCTACTGCATCCACACTGCTGGGACAACATGTGGAATACAAACAGAGCAAAATGGGAATGGGACCCCGTGTAGCTTTTATGAATTCAACTGAAAGCTGAAGGCTCCGCCCCCCTGTCTACTCTGAAATAGCACCACAGTGTGAGAGTGCTGTGGTGGGGTGATGTGGGTGTTCCCTGAGAGCCCTGCAGAGCCACATCCATACACGTCACTAAGTGTCGGGTCAGCTACAATCTGACCCCCCCCAGCATCCGCTGACCACATCATGCACACGGTCAGCTGCTGCAGTGGGAGCTCATCACAATAACGTGTCACAGGCCGGCTACAGCTTGTTCCAACAGATGTTCTCTGCTTCGCTCCCCCCACCTCCACGCCACCCCCCCTCCCCCCCCTTTATGCCAGGACAATTTGGGCCAATCCCCCGCTGTTAAACACGCTCCCAGAGGCACGAGGCCCAATCCAACACGTGGCTGGAGGTGGACTGGTGCTCAAAGCAGCCTAAACTCTGAGTGGGATTTTTGTTTTCTTAAATAAATGCAACACCAGTGGGTCATCATCACCTGATTTACACAGACAGACTCTGTATGGACTGCATCCATGAGTGCTAACCTTTAAATTATAAAAGCCTCCTATTTTAAGTAGCATGCTCTGCACTAATAAAGTATTCTTTGTTGCATTAGTTTAAAGTTTCCACCTGGAAACTTGAATACGCAGTTTGAGCTCCACTCGTGCAGCCGTAGCACGGGTTATATATAAATCTATCTGCTATGGCTGATGTACCCTGTTAGGAGAAAACAGCTGTAGCCTTTAAGGATGTTTTCTCCCTTTATAACAAGTTTCCAGAGTTGATCTTGGAGCTGTACTCACAGGGCCGTAGGTTTGGTTGCTTCTTTGAGCAAACAGCCAAATATAATAACGCTCCATGAAACGCAGCTTTCTGTTAGTGCACAGAGGCTGAACCACACAGTCAATCCCTCATATACTTCAAGGTGCAAAATGTTTTCTCAGTTTTTATATACAATAGAGAAATACTACTGTATTGTACTGTATAAATACTACTGAATGAAATCTGAACATAGCTCTTGGGACTTGGATCGTGTGGTTCTGTCAGCTCAGAGTCACTTCTACTTAGAAAATACAAGGTTTTTGTTCATTCACAGGAAATGTCCTATATTTTCACTGTGGACTTTTTTTATTCTAAAGTAGACAGGCAGATAAAACTGGAACTTTTCTGTCATTAAATGGTTTAAATTGTTTTGTTGTAACAGGAATGGCCAACAGTTACAGTTACCAGTCCAAAGCTGTCCACTGGAGACCATCTGTTTGAGACCCACGTCCAGGATCGATGCCTCACCTCCACTTATTCAGTCGCTGAACTGGACCTGACTTCTGTCTTTGTGGGAACATCTTCAGTGGAATTATCTGACATAACTTTCCGTGTTGTACAACAATGATTATACAGTTATTTCGTCATCATTTCAGCTGCTATAATAGAAGAATTTCCCACATGTGGGATGAATAAAGTATTTTAGATCCCGCTGTAGTAAACGGAATCATCATGTGACGTTTCTGGACCGACTCTTCATTTTTGAGCCCCACAGGTTGTTGCCACCTGGTCCGCCTCACCAACTATGTCTCCAACCATCAGAGGACCTTATCATATTCTCACTGCTATTTCAAACTGTACATACAAATCCAGCCTTGAAACTGAGCCTTTTGCTGTGTTTGCCGTTTGCTGTGTGGCTCACTTAATTTGTTCAAGTAAGGATGTTAGTTTTTGGAAAAATATAAAGAAACTTATTCCTTCAAAGGCTTCATATACAAACCAAAGGAAACTGAGCCAAGCTACATAAACATTAAGAACAAACTGAAACTGAGAGAAGCAAAGAGGAGACTGTGTGAACAGCAGCATGCAGGAGCACACTGGTATGGCTGCCAGCTGCTGCCAGCACAGGACTGACCTGTGCTTAGGGGAGCACACAGCAGCCTGATGAGTGTTTGCAGAGGGCTCTCCCACATCCTCTCTTTACAATGGGGTCGACGTATTAGGTCAGAGACGGCAGATGCTGAGGAGCAGCAGGGATACACTGTGGGAATAATGGCTCTGCAACAAGGTCCTCAGTTTGAACTCGAGGCCCCCAAAATAAGCAGAATGCATGAGAGGGAAACTCTCACTGTGTTCCAGTAAACAGCCCTGGTTAGGTCACATTGGCACCCAGGAATAGCAGTGTAACCGTAGACAGACAGGTCTGGTCACGCCAGCCCGGACGTGTATGCGTTTGTCGCCTATAAACAGAACTCACACGGAGGAGAGGAAGTGAGGACTCAGCACTGAGAGGCTGGAGACAGCAGGTGCTCTGTGTGCGGACTCACAATCCTCTGCTGTGTCCCAAAGGTGTTTGGAACACCTGGGCTTAACCAGTTTACCTGCCAGTACTGTTTGTTTCACTTCTTTAGGATTTTGCAATTTGCCAGCACAACTAGCAGCTACCCACCAGAGCAAACGAGTTAACGATGATAAACTAGCAAGAGCTCAATTGAAGTTGATTTTTGTAAAGAAATAATTGTTTCATATATGCCGTATTTTG
>NC_140539.1:857626-1007626 GCF_057382185.1 Mchenga conophoros | reverse complement strand
TACCAAGAAGTGACTTTCCAGCTCATAGTATATTTACAGGTGTTTCAATAAAGTGCTGCACCTGTTTCACATTGAAGAAATGTGGCTCAAGACTTTTACACACTTTCAGCTCCCTTTGGTCCAGCCAGTCTGTAGGGACTCATGTGGCTTCTGCATTAAGTATCTACAGTAATATGTAGAGTATCCCGACTCGCCTCTCTTCCAAAGATTGGCCACATTAATGTACTGGTGTGCGACACACCTTTCTCTAAGGATCTCATAGTCGCGATGGTCCCTTCAGTTGTGTTACTACTCTATGTGTAGACAGACGAGCTAGTTAAGCTGTCCAGTTAACCCTTGTGTTTATCTTTCGTACACACTCAGTTAACTCCCTAACCCGGGAACCTCGGGGTCCTCCTCCTTTAAAAACTCACACTGAGCATTTGATCCAACAGACCTGCAGCCAGACTCTCTGACTCACAGTTACTGGGATTGTGCACATCAGCAGGCCGCTGAAAGCGCCAAGTTAAAGAGAAACCATGGATCCTTTACTACACTGGGAAACATCAATCCTACTAAAACTGCACCAAAAGCAGAATGTATCGTGGGACGTGGCTGAGCCGGCTCCTACCTTGTGACAGGCGAGTGGGCTGTCTAATCTGGATGGCATCAACAGCACAGAGGTTCCCACAGGGGTGCAGCGTGATAACCCCCGACCTGTTCTCTATGTAGCAGTGCTGAGCTGCCACACCAGGACCCTGGATGCTGATGTCCATGGGACCATGACCCAGAGTGGTCCGGCCTGAGGGAAGGAACAAGTATGAGGCTTCGATTTCATGCTGTGCCACAGTGAGAGTGATCAGTAGTAGCACCGACAGATCGTTCAGTCTCATTTCACATTTTTACCACAGTTTTAAAAAACTCCACTTTTTAGGCTCTCCACCCTGCTGCTCCCACGGCGACCGCTCTCATGAATGGCCTCCATTAGGGCATTACAGTAATCAATGCGACTGGTAATAAAAGCATGCATCAGCATCTCCGTGTTGGCCCGAGAGAGAATAGGGCGGACTCTGGGGATAAAACCAAGCTCAGAGTCAAAAATAACACCCAGGTTTTTCACTTGTAGCGAAGGACATAGTGAAAATGCCTCTAATTTAGACAAGAGTTTCTCTCTCTGAGCCTCGGGACCGACGATTAAAACTTCAGTTTTGTCCTGGTTAAGCTGTAAAAAGTTTTCTGCCATCCAAGATCTTATATCTAAAATACAGTTAAAAAGGGCATCCATTGGTCCGGTGTCATCAGGAGACACGGAGATGTACAGCTGCATGTCATCAGCGTAACTGTGGACGTTCACTCCATGCCTCCTGATGACACCGCCGAGAGGCAGCATATACAAATTAAAAAGTACAGGGCCTAGAACCGACCCTTGGGGCACACCTCATGTCATTTTATGGATCTTAGAGGAGCATGTATCCGTACTCACCATAAAAGATCTGTCTGAGAGACAGGAAGTGAACCAGTTGTGTACAGCACCAGAGAGGCCCACCATGTGTTTCAGTCTGTTTAAAAGAATAGCGTGGTCTACTGTATCAAAGGCTGCGCTTAGATCCAGTAGCACCAGCACTGAGAGCTTTTGGGCGTCCCAGTTATATCTAAGATCATTTAAAACCTTTAGGAGAGCCGTCTCTGTGCTGTGGTTCACCCTAAATCCAGACTGGAATATCTCCAGGATCTGTCTGTCATTCAGAAAGTCAGTAATCTGAGTAAAAACAAGTTTTTCTAAAATTGTACTTAAAATGGTGAGTTGGATACAGGTCTGTAGTTATTAAAATCATTACAATCCAAACTGCTCTTCTTCAGAAGGGGCCTCAGCACCGCCATTTTACAGGCAGCAGGGAAGACACCCAACTGAAGAGAGCAGTTCATCATGTCTAAAAGCTCAGCTTCTATGGGAATGTGGCATTAACGCTACATCAGTGAAGAACCAGTTCTTTATGAACCAAACATAAAGTTAGTGACCACAGCCTGACGACGATGGCTCTGTATGGCTGCACCTCTGCACACCTGCTGTTCAGGTACCCTTTACTCCCACTGCTAACTAATGTGACGGTTGGTGTTAAGGCAGTGCTCTCACCCTCAGGCAGGGGCAGCAGGGTGATGGCTGTGCTTAGCCGTCCACTCCCCAAGCTCACCAAGTGGGGGCGCTCTGCTTGGAACTTCAGCCCCTTTCCAGTCTCGATCAGGTCCAGCGGGGTGCTCTGCAGACAAACATTAACAGTGTGTGATGACTGTTTTTGGCACATTAAATAAACATCGGTCATGTGATTTAAAAGCATGCTCCTCGCCTCATGCTGCATGTTCTCTATCGCAAGAAGGGATTCTGATTGGCTGCTAGAGGTGTAATTAATTATACAAAATGCCATTACCATTCCATCTTTGAAGCGTCGGTATGTGTGGCCATGTGAAAGCACGGCAGCGTGCTGTGTTAGCCTGACAGAGCCGACCGTCTGTACCTCTGAACCCGAGGAGGTCACGCCGTGGCGTGTGTGTGGATGATAAAGTGCTGTGACTGGGACCTAACGGGAGATTGTTTCTCGTCCATTAGTCAAACTAATTGGTTTTGCACGTCACATAAAAGCACAGACGTGCAGCATCACAGGGGGCGGCCACAGAGGAGAGATGGCTCTTTTTGTTGCTTCACTCAGAGCCACAGAGGAGGCTGCTGTGGCTGTTTACATCATCCTCTGAGGGAGGTGTGCGCGTCGTCTTCCCCTCACAGCTCAGGCTGAAGCGGCTCCGTGCGCTCAGCTCGGCGAGGGGGAAGGGACGTCACCATGGCAACAGCGCTCCACAATTAAGAGACACGAAGCTCCTGGAGGGCGTTTGGCGAGCAAACCTGTGATGAGCACTTCAGCGCAGCGCAAGTGTCTTCTGCTCTGTAACCGTTAGCAGCACGGAGGCCTGACTGAGAGGCAGGAAAGCGCTCAGGCTCGATAGACGAGTTCTCACGGGACAAACCGAAGCTGTTGCGTGGAGCTCTTAGCTCGAGTTTTTCTGACAAACTCCCATGATGGAGAACTTCCTGCTCTGGTTCCCACGCTTTCTCACTGGTGACCCTGTGCATGGATAAAAATTCAGGTCCTGCTTTGTTTGTAGTGGTCAACATATTTGATGCACTGTTTGTTTAAAAGCATCTTTATTTCCCATTGGCTCATACATGTTCATGAAGGCCTGTGCAGAAGGATGTGCGGCTGTTTGGCACTATGTTTCTGTTCCAGTGTCATGATCAGCCTCGTGCACAGGAGCTGTAAATCTCGTAAGCGTCCCCGCCTGACATTCTTCTTCTCTTTGTCTTATTTTGGTAAATTGAACATTTTTCACTTCCTGCCTGTGTGTGTTTCCACTGTGTTCATTAGTTCATCCCAAACCTAATTACTTCTTTTCGTGAACTACATGTGACTGCATGAAACTGTGGGAGAAGTGATTAAGTGCATGGAAGCTGATGTTGGGCAAAGCCAGCACATCATGCTTTCATGATTGAACACATTAACTTGTCTGAATGAGTGTCGGTCCACAACACTGTCCTTCACTGCACACAGAGTTAGTTTGAAGTCCCAGACACTGGGACTGGAGCAGTCCCAGTGTCTGGGACTTCAAACTAGCACAGGTGGAGCACAGGTGGAGCACCTGTGCTCCACCTGTGCTCCACCTGTGCTCCACCTGTGCTGACAGGCAGCGTCTGACGTTGTTTTCACGGCTCTGTGGCAGCTCCAGTGTTGAAGGAGCTGCAGGAGTGTGGAGGCATTTACTGGCATTGATTTGCATTTTCAAACACTGCTGTGTCTGCATCTTTGTGTCCCACTTATGAGGCTGTGTGTTGTTTTTTTCATTCTCAGGACGAGACGAGTGACTCGCCGTCCTCTCGGCTGGTTAGCTAGCCAGGCGTGTCCTGATAGGATTATCTGATGGCGGGGGTCGGTGGGTAGAGTGGGGTCAAGTCTAAGAGGATTGCTGAGATAGAGGGCATCTTGCTTACGGCACTGGGAGAGCTTATACTGGGAGTGATGGGATGAGAGGGGTGGAGTCTGCAAGATGGCTTATCTGCTGTGTGCTGCTGCTTCCATGTGGAGCTCTCAGCTTCCTGCCTGCATGTGCAGGACACACTGTGATGTAATCTAAGAAGCAAATATGTACTTCGTCTGTACATTAGTGAAGCTGTTGTGAGGTACCGCTGCTATCAGCAGACGTCCGCTCATTATATGGTCACATGTTTATTTGGGGGATTTTAAATGGATAACCTTGTTTACGTCTCTTTGACTTATTGATTTCTTTACTGCCTTTGAAGAGATGAATTCACTACAGGATCACTTTGTCACAGCAAATTCAACTAAAAATGACAAATCAAAAAAGTATCATCAATATCATCAGATGTTGGATTAAACTCATAAAATCTCTCTCAGCTCAATTTAAATAGCAGAAAAACATTTTTTCAACTGTGTTCAAAATATTGTTTCCTGGTTTTTGCTCATTTTTCTGTGAATTAACAGAATTAATTATTGTAGAAATGTGGAGACTAATGCCAACTTGTCTGAAAGGACAGTTCGGTTTCATTTCATTGCCGTGTCCTCTTGGAGTGATGATGAACGGTCCTGCACATAGTGGCTGCAGCCTCTGCAGGCGTCTCTGTGAAACACCAGTGCAGGACCTCAGAGCGCACAGGGAGAGTGCTGGGAGCTGTAAACTTTGGAAAAACCAAGACTCAGAGATTTGTTTCCTGCTTTGACTTCTTTGTTTCCTCTCCAGCAACAAAGCGGTTATTTGCACTCATCAGCTTTGTTGCAGAGACTTTAAGGAAAGAGGAGTCACACCGTGCTAATATCAGGCTGACACCCCCCAAACCAGGAAGTGAAATTCAGAAGTATAAGAAGCTGTTTTGCACAGGTGGGTGACATCGGCCCAGCAGCAATCTGCTGCTCAGTTTGACTGAGATATCTGCTGTGACGACTGTTTAAACAGAGATCGGCGTTCACGCTGCTGTGCTGAGCTGGGTGCTTTTGAAGAAATAAGAGATGAGTTTCTTGGTGGATGCTCACATTAAACATAACCAAAGTTTGAAATAATGTACAAATAACTGGGAGCCAAAAGCTCAGCCTTACACTGCTCATGGATCTTTATGATGTCATACAGAGCAGATATGAGAGGCAGCAGCCAGGCCCAGTGTGAGATACATGAGGAGTATTTTGAATGTCAAAGCTTCTGAAAAGATCTGCAGATGAAGACGAGTTCCCTTTAAACGTCTCTCATGTCTGCGGAGCACGTCTGCAGGAATCACTGAAGTTTAATCTCTAACTGGATATATGCACAGAAAAAAAGGAAAGAAGAACACCCCCCCCTCCTTAATGCCTGCAGGATTTTTAGAAGCAGCAGGTGTGAAGCACAGACATCTAATCTGCGAGTCTGTCTAATTACTGCTTTACCCTCGCCAACATATGTGCTGCTGGAGCCGACCTCAGTGACACGGCAGCCTCTGTGCTTACGCTCTGTGGAGTCTCCATGCCAGGACACCGTCCCATCGCCCAGTGTGCCGACATTCAACATCAGAGGACGTCAGACGACGAGAGCGCCCTCTGTGTGTTTTTAAGAAGCTGCCACGTCTAGAAGAACGGTGTCCCAGGCCACATTACAAAGACTCCGACTCTAAACGGTCTCAATGCATCTCTGGCCTTAACAGCGACTAATAAATATGGCTAAATGAAGACTTTGTTCAGCAAGTGATCGCATCTAGAAAATGGCACTGAGGCTGTATGGTGTAATCTAATTACTACTTAAACGATTATGTTCTTGTGCTTCAAGTTCTTCAAAAACAAAAACAGTCTTTAATGCTCCCTGGAGCTACAGGACACAAATGTGCTCATTCAAAACTATCAAGTGTTTGGACTCTTCATGCTCACTCCTGTAATTATTGACCTTATTATTGACGTCCTCACCAAAAAACACAGTCCAGCTCGTTATGGCACAGCTGAACCCTGAGCACAGCACTATGAATGATGCATAAATGACATGGGTTTGCCTCTGTTACTTCTTTGTATGTTAGAAGCCCCAGTGATGGATACTGCGTTACTGTTTAGTCTCCGATCGGTGCGCTATTTGAAGTCGTGCAGTGATGTGAAGTAAGGACTTCCCACAGGTGTGTTAAACCTAAAGTAACGAGCCCGTTTTACGACGTACAGATATTCGTGTAAAACTGTATGGAGTGAAAGGAAACAGTTGTCAGAAAAAACTACTCAAGTAAAGTACAGATTAAAAACAAAGTTCTACTCTGCACTTGCACTTATTTCCCAGCTCTGGTTGTTTGTGGTTGGACGCTGTGGAGCTCCCACTGTAGGTCACAATGATAACACTGGATCTCAAGGTTAGTGTGGAGGTAAGGCGTCTACTTCTGTCTAACGTGCATGACACTGAATGAACCAATGAACAAAAATAAAACTCTGACTGACTCTTATTTCCATCTCACAGCACACACACACACACACACACGCACACACACATTTACCTGTAACACCTGGTGAGTTTGCCGTCCACACTCCGGCATGTTCCTGTTCAGGCGGTCCATATCCACTGAGCTGTCCACGGCTCCCTGCGACACATGAAGATCCTGAAAGAGGAAATGAGAACATGAGTAACAAACGTCGTCACGGCTGAGCTCATTTCTCAAACGTTAAAAAAAGGGAAAAACATTTCTGTTTTTGGAGTCCATGTCTAAGTAAAAGCTAAAAGCTTAAAAAGGTCCCAGACTCACACTTTGTTTCCACTACAGTTCATGAAAGTCTGAGCGCGGGAATCCCCATCCCAACTCTGCCCTCACACTAATGCCTCTATAGGTGTGATTCATACTGTCAGCACACACACACACACACACACACACACACACACACACACACACACACACACACACACACACACACACACACAACAGATGGTAACAGATGGTTTAACACACACATTTAAACCTCTTGACACATTAACTGGAAATCTCCTCAAACACACACTCATCACATTTTATTCACGTCACTTTTGGGGTATTTCCATCAAGTCAGCACAGGATGGATGTGTATAAATAACGCTCCGTGTCTATATTAGTGTATGTGTTAGACACTGCAGTCATTATGTGAGAAGCACAGAAAACCACACAGGAAAGGTTAGAAAACACATAATTATCCCAGAGTCTACAGAGCCAACCAGAGTCGTATGCAAGCCTAAAATGTTGTGCGTGATACGCTCTGCCTTCAGGATAACAAAGCACTGCTGCATTATCAGCGTGTTTGCTCTCCTGACAGACTGCGCAGCCTCGAGCGAGCCATAAAAACAGTAAATCACAAAACAGGCAGAAAATAAAAATAGCAAAGAGCTCTCAGCAAAGAGCTTTTGTGTAAAAAAAACAAACTCCTTTTTGAGCCTGAAGAAACACTTTGTTCCTCTTTTCTTGTTCGGTGAGAGGAACCAAGCAGCGTTTAAGTGTTCACCTGTCAGTGGTTGGCTCCAAATATAACCACTACCTTTCTCCAGTTGTCCAGCAAATGCATCGCCTGCATGGCACCACGCTGCTCCAGACTGACCGACCCAGCAAACCCAGCAGGGACTCGACTGTGAGCGGGACACCTGTGGCACTGCTCGTGACTTTAGCTTCTTCAGACTGTCTTTTTGTCCTGATCGTGGTCTTTTGTTTAAAACTTCCCTTCACATAAACTCCCATTCAGAAGATCAGACCTGTTGCTGCTTGCTCCACTAAGCGAAGACCTACATTCCTGACTGGCAGCACCAAAGTTGAAGATAGCAGGTAGATGAGTGTGTGTGTGTGTGTGTGTGTGTGTGTGTGTGTGTGTGTGTGTGTGTGTGTGTGTGTGTGTAAGCAATGATCAAAAGAACGGAAGAAAAAAGCAGAGAGTGAAGAATAATGTTTTGAAGTTGTTGAATCATAAAAAGTGGGGATGACTGTAATTATGCAAATATACCGTAATCCCCGACTGAAGAAGCACGAATAGAACAAACAGAGCGTGAAGAGCAGAGTACGGACACGCAGTCTTCAGTCCCACTTGAAGACACAAACGATGGCTTCTACATCACAGAAGTATAGGTGCATTATTCTGTGCAAACGCATAAGCTGCTAATGAGACTACGTCCAACCACGTCCACAGCACTGGGGTCAGGGCCTGCTGAAGAGGAGCTGCAGCCAGCAGTTTCTGAGCTAAAGCTGTGAGGAAGAATCCCAAACGTGCTGCTGGTTATGTGGAGGACGGAGTGCTGCCAACTCACTGTGCAGGTAAAGTGAATGCAGCCAGTGATAACTGTGCAGAACACACCGCTGAGCAGCATGCATGAGCTAAAGGTTTTTCTGTTTGGTATAAGTATCAGAATGACTTCATTCTCTGTAATGTAACATGTTACTTTCTCATTAGTTACCCTGTAATGTAACATGTTACTTTCTCATTAGTTACCCTGTAATGTAACATGTTACTTTCTCATTAGTTACCCTGTAATGTTACATATTACTTTCTCATTAGTTACCCTGTAATGTAACATGTTACTTTCTCATTAGTTACACTGTAATGTTACATATTACTATCTCATTAGTTACCCAGTAATGTTACATATTGATTTCTCATTAGTTACACTGTAATGTAACATATTTTCTCATTAGTTACCCTGTAATGTAACATGTTACTTTCTCATTAGTTACCCTGTAATGTTACATATTACTTTTTCAGTAGTTACCCTGTAATGTAACTAGTAACTGATTACTATAGTGAACAGCTGGTTAGAGTTCAGGGAACATAATGTTTGTTTCATCCTTCCTCTGCACAGGTGCAAACCATCTCAGGTGCTGATACATTCCTGTTTCTAATCCTGTCCATTCTGGTCACCATCTCCAAACCACACCTCAGAGCAGGTCATGTTACCATGTCAACCTTAACTTTCTTTGTGTCAGAACTGGACACTCGTCTCCACCCTGCCTGAACTTTCTTCTTCACCTTTCTCATTTAAAGCCATCCACCTTCACCACCTCTCACCCTTGTACCTTAGCTGTTACAGATGTCTCTCTCTCATTCATACACATGTAACCTGTCATGTTTTTGAAAAAGAAAGTTAAGTACAAAGCTGTGTTAACCTGTCCATCCGGCCCCACCTCCTCTCCTTGCCATCACATGACTAACTCATTTATATGTTCAATTTCCGTTTCTGTTTTTCCTATTTCCATTTCCGTTTTTCCTATTTCCATTTCCGTTTTTCCTATTTCCATTTTCTTTTTTCCCCATTTCCGTTTTTCCTATTTCCGTTTTTCCCATTTTTGTTTCTCCTATTTCCGTTTTTCCTATTTCAATTTCCTTTTTCCTCATTTCCGTTTTTCCTATTTCAGTTTTTCCTATTTCCGTTTCCGTTTTCCTATTTCCATTTTCTTTTTTCTCCATTTCCGTTTTTCCTATTTCCGTTTTCGTTTTTCCCCTTTTTGTTTTTCCTATTTCCGTTTTTCCTATTTCCGTTTCTGTTTTTCCTCATTTCCGTTTTTCCTATTTCCGTTTCCGTTTTCATTTTTCCTGTTTCCGTTTTCATTTTTCCTGTTTCCGTTTTCATTTTTCCTGTTTCCGTTTTCATTTTTCCCTATTTACGTTTTTTGTTTTTCCCCGTTTCTCCTATTTCCATTTTTCCCTATTTCTGTTTTTGTTTCTCCTATTTCCGTTTTTCCTATTACCATTGTGTTTTTCCTATTTCCGTTTTTCCTATTTCCATTTCCGTTTTTCCTATTTCCGTTTTCCGTTTTTCCTATTACCGTTTTCCGTTTTCCCTATTTCCGTTTTTCCTATTTCAGTTTTCTGTTTTTCCTATTTCCATTTTTGTTTTTCCTATTTCCTTTTCCGTTTCTGTTTTTCCTATTTCCTTTTCCGTTTTTCCTATTTCCATTTCCGTTTTTCCTATTTCCATTTCCGTTTCCGTTTTTCCTATTTCCATTTTCGTTTCCGTTTTTCCTATTTCCTTTTTCATTTTTCCTATTTCCATTTTCGTTTTTCCTATTTCCGTTTTCTTTTTTCCTATTTCCGTTTTCATTTTTCCCTATTTCTGTTTTCATTTTTACCCTTTTTCCATTTTTGTTTTTCCCATTTCTGTTTTTCTTTCTCCTATTTCCGTTTTTCCTATTCCCATTGTGTTTTGTGTGAACAAGCTGTTGCCACTAAGAACATCCAGTTCACAGTAGTGATTTAACAGGGACGCTCTGATAAAGACCCCACACAGACCATCACAACGACCGACAGATGAAACCTCATCAGCGATGAAGAGTGAAAACTGATCGTCTCATTAAGTTAATATTCTACTGAGTGCTGGTATAGATGTGGATGTTAATCTGACAAGTACACAATAACACAGTCATGCTGTTATTGAGCTCAGCCAATCACAACACTGCGAGTCTTCAAATAAAATACCACAGAAAATGTGGAAAAGTACAACAACGTATCGTCATTTACTTAGATTCTGACAAGATTTCCTGTTTCGTTGTTACATTTTCTGCTCTCCATTTAAATGCCACTGTGGAGCATGGTGTTAGCTCCCTCCACTTCAAAGGCCATTTCTCTCAGACCGTGAGATGTGGGGGGGACACAACAGCGGCTTTTCTTTCTCTCGAACTCTGAGTGGAAACACAAAGAACTCTCCATCTTTCGATCCCTCACTCTTCCTCTCATGCCAGGACAGAAAGGCTGACATTGTTTTCTGATGAGCAGATATAGCTCTCACACATGAGGGAATCTGGTTTTTGATGAGGTTGTAAAAAGTGGGGGAGGGAAGCTCCCCAAATAGCTGGAATACAAAAGTGTCAAAGCATTCACAGCATGCCAAGTAGATGGAGGGTAAAAGTATGAAATAGGTAGACGACATGCCGATACATAATAGATGAGAAAAAAAGAAGGTAAAATACAGCAACGCTGGAGACGAGCTATTTTCACACTGCAGAGTTTGGCTGTGAAAGAGTTCGTCCTCTCGGGGGTGCAACTAACAATCTAGCTGAGAATGGTGGCGCTAAAAATATGGCCAGGTTTACCAGTATCACTCAGTACAGTGTGGCTAGTAGCTAACTCAACAACAGTCTGGGCTCCTCTCCAACAAACGGATGATTTAAACAGTCTGGGCCTTCTCTGAGAATGCAGAGATAATCAGGAATGTGAAGACTGACAAAGGTGAGGGGGGCTTTATGCTCATCAAAGGACAGCGTCCATCCAGCACTCTGTTAGCCTAACATCACGTAGCAGATATTACTCTATGAACAGACCCGCGCTCATTTCATCCAATAAAAACAATTTCCCTGTGGTTATGAGCCATAGATCAGACGTCTCTGACAGGTTTTTCGCTCTCTGCTTCTGTGTCACAACACTTGATCTCTCCACTTAAAAGAAATATGATACATTTCATTAATTGTGCTGTTTCAGTTTATTGAGTTGACGAGCTCTTGAAAGACATTAGTATTTATTATGTCCATTAAACACAAAATTGCAACAAAATGGGAAATGATACAAAAAATTGTTGCTTTCTGTCAGTAGTTGTTTTTGTTGGTTTCACATTAGCATTAGCTATTTTAATGCTAAAGCTAATAAAGGTTAGTCAAAGCAACAACAACAAGCTGAAGGCTAAAAGTGAGAGAACGATGCAAACATGTTTTTATTCTTTCATCTCTGTCATGCTGTGCACTATGGGGCGCCGTTTATAAAGTGAAACATGCTGAAATTAACAGCAACATTTTTCCACATTTAGCTCAAAACCTTACAAAAACATATTTTTTCGAGTAATTTTTTACAACATTTAGTAAAATATTTGTAACTTTTCATCAAATGTTAAATGTTAAATCTAAATGTTAAATATTAAATCTAAATATTATATTTAAATCTAAATGTTAAAAGTTAAAATGTTACGAGACGGTTGGCAACTCTACTAACTAACCTTATGAACAAAATAAAGTTCAACATCAGTAACATAGCACCACCCAGCTGTATAGAAACCCCGTCATGCTAGCTAGCACGCAGTACGAAAAAGTCAGCATAACAAAAATAAACTCCACCTAAACTTGATTTATATCTGACACAGACTGCAGGTCATAACTTCTTACCTGAAGTTCACCTGACACTCGCACCGCCGGCCGCCTCGGGTCTCTCCTCCTGCCTCCCCTGAATACTTGATACTTGAATACCTGTTACTGAATCTGTGGAAGCTCCGCGATGCCACCACACGAAGTAACGAGTAACGAGCCTATCTAAATCCCAGTAACGAGTAACGCGTTCATGATTTTGGCATAATAACTAGTTACCGTGCTCGTTACCACAATAATAACGTAGTTACTGTAACGAGTTACTTAATAACGCGTTAGTCCCAACACTGGTGAGGACACCTCGAGCCCTCTGTTTGGGTAATGGACGTTACAATGTTGTTTCTTTAACAATGTGATTACCTGCTGTTTGTAGCAGGCAGCAGCAGTTAGGAGTAAAGTCCCCTAACCCGTCTGTAGGACCTTTCTACAGGTGTTTAAGCTACATCTGTACTTCAAGGGTAACTTTATTAAAACTAATGTGAAGGAATGCCAAGCAGTTGATATGGAGGTAGCGAGCTAGCAAATGATATAAATTGTTCTCACCACTCAGTCTTCTGACCACAGCAGGACTAAGCTAATCAGTTCTGCCACATCAGTGTAGGACCTGATTTCAATAAACACATTCATTAGGGGAAAAAAACAAACTGCAATGGAAACGGACAGGATGTCTGACTCAAGAGGAAACTGAGTATAAAATGAACACTTCTGTCTGATGTCATGCTAAGAGTGGGAGGAAGCTGTTTTTAAAGTAGTTGTTGATACGTTCTTGTCGAATGGTGCGTTACACATGCTAAAGTCAGAATAACGCTCTCTCACTGACTTAAAGACCCTGTTTTCAGATTTAAACCCAGAGGGTGCAGAGACTGACACCTGCCTTTGATTCTAACTACACTGACAGCTCGTGCTACACACAGCAGGTTGGATCATGTGTTTGAATGTGTTGGCTTGAGAATAGATGCAGTCTGTAGCCACAGGCAAGACACTGTGCTGAAGGGAAGTTTATGATCACGTGTTGAAATGCTGGAAACAGCAACAGCACATAAATGAATGGAGGGGAAGGAGTGCAGGTGTGCCACAAACATCCTTACAAACACACCTGGTCGCTTTGATGACAAAGTATCCAACACCACAGTAAAGACAGCAATAATCCCATCCAGTCCTTACTCCTTAAGCAGCTGTGCTCTGTAAACCAAACTCTTTTCATAATCTGAGATCAAAACTCGCTTTTTGTTCTCTGACCTACAAAAGACTTCTCCAACATCTTTATGCATGCTGCACACAGCTACATACCACTGCTGCCTCCGCTCAGAGGTAATGTCAGGTACTTTTGATTGTGAACTTTACCAACACATAATAATAATACTCAGTTATTTACTCAGCATGTTGTTGTGTCACCAGTCCTACAGCCTTGACAAACAGCTCATTTTTGCACTAAACACTGATAAACAATTAAATTATTTACCTCCTGCTAATGTTCGACTAACAGGTTCCAGTGTGGGCTGGACTGGACCTACAAGATTAACACATAACACACTTATGATATACTGTAATACTGGCTCATTTATATAGTGCTAGATCACAGCAATAGTCACCTTTGACCTCTATGCCAATTACAAAGAGGAACATATAATACTGTTTCATTCGTTTACGTCTGCCCTCTCAGTGACAAGCAGCCTGCTGTAAAACAGACGAAATAAGGAGCTTGGAAAGAAAAGCATCTGGACTTCTTTACGTTTGTTGAAGACGTTTCATCGAGATGCTTCTTCAGTTCAGTGGTGGAGAGTCCCAGATTTAAGCCCTATGGGAGTGTCCCCCCAGGAGGGTCATGCACCCCCTGTTGGTCCTCTGTCTAATCACAGGAGCCAAGGTGTGAAAACAGGTGTGGGTCACAATCAGCCAAGGTTTCAGGTGAAACCTAGCCCCGCCCTATCATGTGACTTACTGAGGTCAGACAGCTCAGGAAGTGAGTGGGCGTTTGAGCCCATAATGAATATTCCACTTGTATAAAAAGCTGACACTGTTATGTGCTGAGGGTGGTGACCAGTGTAAATCCTGTGTGAACATAACAGCACACATGATTCTGGTTTCCCAGAGCTGTGGGCTCCAACAGCCAGAGGACGGAGCCCATCGGGGGCCTGATGGACTCCGTATGAGATGAACGAATGAGGGCAGATGAGGAGCAACGTGAGGAAGAGATAGCAGGATGTCATTTCTCTCAAGCCTCTATCTTGTTCAGCCAGCTGCCACAGCGCAGCTCTGCTTCTGTCTTCTGGGCTCTGATAATGGAGTCAGCTGGCTAATCCTCCCCCTGCAGGGATATCCTTCCATGTCTTCTCTGTCTCTCCACCTTCCTTCACTAGACGCTCTCTTAATCATCTTTCCTTCTTAGAATGCTCTCAGGTTGCCCCTGGCTGCATGTTCTCTCACCTTTTCCTGCGTGGTTTATGCTAACTTTATATGTCATATATCTGAGAAATAATATGAAACAATACCCAGTGCAGTGGTTCTGCATGGTCTCATAAAACCTGCAAAAAGTCATGTTGCAAAATGTAGAGTTGGTTTTAGCAGTCGCATGAAATCGTCCGTCCTCAGGAAACCGGCGCTCCAAGATCACTCATGCCACTTCAAGCTGTTTACATGCTGTGGTGTTTGCTCTGCTGGATGGAGCCCAAGCCAAATGACACATTTTGTTTTTGGAGAGAAACGAAGGGCGGATCCAACGGCAGCATAAATGCTGTATAACAATCTGCAAATCAAGAGGAAAACTCCCTAAAAGGTTGACGCCGGCTCCACCGGACCCTCTTACATAACTGACCTGACCACTGACCATTAGCATCACAACAACAACGACAGTCTGCCTTTGTGGACACGTTATGTAACCAGATGTAACGTGACGTCATCTACAAAAACGTAATGAAGAGTCCACTTGAACTCTAGCTGCTCTGTTTGACTGAACAATTGTCCATTTATGCTAACAGGTCAAGCAGCTTTGCTAACTGCTGATAAAAGTGCTAATAAAGACAGAAGAGCACAAAGCAGGTCAGCACAACAGAGCAGACGTCCTGCCTAACATGTTTTTAACATGATGTGTCTGTACACTGGCACATGTTATGAAGAGGTCTGTAGACATAATAGGTTTTATTTCATAAAACAGACCAGCCTGCACAGGCACCACAGCTCCCACTTTGGTGCTGGCATTCAAACCCAGACCTAAACATAGCATTTACAAGTTTTACAAGGCGATCCTGAATAGCTCTGGTTAGAGGCGTCCATACTTGTGGTGTTTCAGGGCTCGAAGAAACGACCGCTACAAAAGAGCTTCAAAGCGCTCTGATGGCTTCTGGAGCCACCAAACAACACAAAGGCTGAAACACCAGCTCAGTTTACACTCCTTAAAAATACGACACTTTTGGTGATGCAGACAATAAAAGTAATGAACTTTGGTGGTTTATTCAAACAGACTAACAAAAAGAGCTGCTCTGCATTAAAATGATCTCCGCGACTGTCCAAGCTTTACTTCTGAACAAGTAAAGCAGTGTTTGTGATGAAGGGCATGACGAAGGAGTTTAAAGACATCAGCAGCAGGAAGCGTGTGGAAGATAGAGGAAGACAAAAATACACAGAGACGCTTGGTTCTGCTGTCTGAGTGTCACTATATGTAGACTTCCTGTACAGCGAGACAAGCCAAGGTCCACTTCCTGTTGGTGGCACAGGCCAAGGTCGGGGTTAGCCTCTGCTGTGGGACCAGTCTGACCTCAAATATGAAAGTTTGTTATAATTTGGTTGGAGCTGTTTGGAAGAGCCGCTGCAGGGGTAACAGGGATCAAACTGCCTCCACGTGGTAACGATGCTTTTGTTTTTCCTCTTATGCTCACACTGGAATTACGGCCTTCTGCTGCACACGTCTGAAAACCAAAGTACAGATTACACCCGTGTGGGTGCAGAGTTTCTGAGCCTGAAGGTTGTTTACTTGTTTCTGGATTCTTGGTTCATTCACACAAATGAAAATTCACAAAGTGTTGTTCTGTTTTTCCTTGTTTTCATTTCTTTATTATTCTCTTATCTTTGGATGCTTTTTATTGGCAGCAGTTTGAGTTCTCTCTCGTCTTCCTGTTGGTGTTTGCTTAGTTTTCTTCTGAGTGTTAGTTTTACTGTCTCTGTCATCGTCTGATTGTCCTTTGGCATTTTAACTCCTTTCACTTGTGCCTCCCTCCCCTCCGATTGTGTATAAACAGTCCTGTCCTGGTTCTGCTCCTCCAGGAGCTGCCTTTCTTACCCTGGGATCAGCTGTTTTTATCCCTTTCTGTTTGTGGGGTTTTTCCTTGTTGGACTTTTTCTTGGGTTTTTAATCCACGGCTCTGCCCTCCTGTACTGGCCCAGTGACAACAAGTAGCTGGTGGTTTTTACGTAGTGGTGAAAAAGCCTCATGCAAAGGCACTTAGGAGAGCATTCAGTGATGGGCCAGAGCACGGCTGACAGAAGAGTGAATATCAGTCTTACATTCATCCGCGCTCCAAATACATTTTAATGTTACTCAACCAATATTTTGACGTCGAAAATCTGCTGCTGGCAGTTTCTGTAGGCTTCTAGTCGTGGCTGAGAAACGGCTCCAACATGAAAGTTGAACCGAGGCCTTCAAGGTACTTCTTAAAGTAGTGGACCAACTGTTTCCTACAGAGCAGAGATTTCAGCACAGTGTTGGCCACAGTCGATGTGTGGGTAATGTTAGCTCATTTATAATCAGCACAGCCTCAGGTAGAATTATATTCAGCTGTTTCTCTAGAGTTAGATGACATAATGTGTGACTGCAAAGTGAATAACACTTGCTTCGTTTATGAGCACAGTTTCTGCCCGACCTGTGGCAGATACGTCTTCTGTCGTTATTTTTCACTTTGGTCGATAACGTAACCACAGAAATCTCATCTTTGAGTCACTGTTGGCTAAGCTCTGCCCCAAGTGTCATAAATATATTTAAACTGATGACTGTTTATTATATCTGAAAATAATTTAGAAAATAAATTGTCTCACAGGTTGTTCCAGTGCCCCCAAGAGGCCACAGCAAATGCACTTCAGTTTGTGGAAACAGAGTCGTTGCTTTTTCAGTGTTTTTATTGTAAACATGAGGCTCAGTTATCCTAAGCAAAACTTAATCTGCTTAGACAAGCTCCTCGGTGTCCTTTCACTGGTACAGCAGCAGATTTGTTTGTTTTTTAAAATAAGATTTGGTTTGGAAACCAAATGTGTGAGAAACTGGCTTCACAGCCCAGTGTTGTTCAAATCAATGAATCGAAAACAACAACGCTCCAGGGCTGATTTTTTTTTGCAGAATAAAGATCATTCATATTTATCGCTTGGCCAATGGCACGTCCCATTTTTGGTCTAAATGATATTGTTCCACAGATAAAACCAAGCCAAGCGCCACACATATTAAAATGTAAATCTCTGCACACTGAGATCCTGCTGTAGCCCTTGTAGTCTGATAGCGTGCGTAAACACAGATTTATTATTCTGGCATGAAACGCTGCTTGCTGGAGGGACGCCATCATCAGCAGGCAGCTAAACACACCAGCTGTCGTGTGTTACCACAGAGCGGTAAGAACACACGCAGACACACACACAAGTGGTAGAAGATGAGGGCAAAGTGAAAGAGTCTGACGTAGTGCGGCGGCTCTAAATGCTCCGTCATTCCCAAAGAAAACAAACCAATAAAGGTGACGCTATGGCTGCTGCCCCGGTGGGACAAGCAAAAAATGAACGCGTGTTCATGCTATAGCTAGCTGCGGCTAGGCTAACAGAGAAATGATGGAGATGTGGAATCAGGGTTAAGTTGTTCTCAGCCTAAAACCAAACTTCAGTCACAGGAATATGAAGGATCCACAACATGAGGCTGCTCACGTGTTTCTGAGCAGCTCGATGTCCACAGTGAAGCTGAAGAGCCCGAGACTGACAACCGCAAAGGGTTTTGGGGATCGTGTCCATTAAAAAAAGCACGAGACACCTGGATGCACAAACAGGGTCTTTATGTCATCGTGCATCTACCAGCGTGCCCTTTGGCACGAACACCATTGTACCAGCTGACGGTGTTGCACAGCCTGATGCTCAGGTGACTGCAGATGATTGCTGGTTACACCGAACAAACAGCAGACATGAAAAACTGTGTTTGTCATCAAAGTGTGAAACTGCATCTCAGCAGCTGTGAGGATCAGAGGGCTGTCATTATCACGTGCACATCTCCAGTGACAGCAGCGATGATACCTCAGGGCATCCGTGTTGTCATTATCCAAACCACTGATCCAGCGCTGCTAAAAGGCAGCTCTGACTAAGGTGCAGAGCTGGACCCACAGCACAGATGACTCAGTGTCTCTGGCTGCTGCTTTACTCCAACGTACGAGTGGAAGCAACTGCAAAACAACACATTTTTTACTTCTTTGAAAAGCGCCCTTGTGTTTGCTGCAGTAAGTTGTTGATTCATTGCCATTGTCCCACCGAGTTTGTCGGCTCATATTTTCCACTTGCTTGCGAGTTGTACAGGAATACTGCACCGGATGCTGGAAAGGTTCAGAGAGCTGAAAGTTTCAGTGAAACAACCGAAACGAGGAGAGAACGTCTTCCATTTAGGGCAACAAGGCTCAGGGATTGGCTGAAGGAGTACAAAAATAGCTCTTAATCTGTGGTCCTCACAGTCACAGCATTGGAATAACAAATTACTGAGGTGCCGTTTCTTTAGGTACACTCTTCTTTAGGTTTCCCACGGGCATGTTCCTGTAACTCCACAGCAAGAAAAAGCTTCCATTTTCAGCATTTAAGACAATGAGAAATTCTCAGCTTTGGAAGCTGTTTGAATTACCAGGAGAGCGTAGCCATGCATGCCTGCTTCACTCAACACAAACAGCTGGTGACTGACAGAGACGGGCTTTTCCACGAACTCCTGATTTCTACAGTTTAGCCCTACACGAACAGCCTGCGTCACACAGCCAGCGGTCATTAAATGACATTATATGACAGTGAAGGCCTCTGCTGAGTGTGGCTGGATCAACATGTGTGCAATGTGACAAGCTTACCTTCACTGTTTTCATCATTTCTTCTGCTTGCTTTAGTGACTTTTAGTCTGTTTCTTCCCACCAAATCAATGCACAGATTGAAACTGGTTGACTAACATAACCAGTTCAAATATCCTGCTGCACGCTCAATCATCCAGGTAAGCAAATCCCAAATGGTTGATTCTGTTCATCTGGATAGTTATAGTTACTGGTCCAAGACGTCACTCATCCAGGTGACGTCTTGGACCATTCTGACTTTTTGGACCATTGATCAATGATCAATGGTTGTTGATCAATGCCAATTTGCATCTTAATGATCATAAGCTGACCTCCCAGCCCATCGTTCCTTCAGTGGGCTGGTTTCAGTTATTGTGTAAATGTCCTGTTTATAAGACTGGAGAAACCTGCAGTCAGCTGGATGATGATGAAACGTTTGTCCGAACTGAAAACGTCAGAATCAACCTTTTGGAAATGTGATTTTAGCCACATTAGAGTCCTAATAATAATTAACAGAACAGGATGCTCCTCTCCTTCATATTAACACAGACTTCTGCTGCCCAGCAAAGGTTTTAATGCAGTAGTAGAGTATAGTTAAAACATCGTAAGATATTTCTTAGTTTTGATCATATTTATTCTAGTAAACATCTTTTACACTCAGATGCTCTGTGATCAGGATCCTTTTTAGCTCTGATACCTGAGTATCTCGAGTCAGGTATCAGAAAGTAAAATGGTAAATGGCCTGTATTTATATAGCGCTTTACTGGTCCCTAAGGACCCCAAAGCGCTTTACATATCCAGTCATCCACCCATTCACACACCCATTCACACACTGGTGATGGCAGCTACATTGTAGCCACAGCCACCCTGTGGCGCACTGACAGAGGCGAGGCTGCCGGACACTGGCGCCACCGGGCCCTCTGACCACCACCAGTAGGCAACGGGTGAAGTGTCTTGCCCAAGGACACAACAACTGGGACTGTCTGAGCCGGGCTCGAACCGGCAACCTTCCGATTACAAGACGAACTGCCAGCTCTTGAGCCACGATCGCCCCATCTGGAGCGCTCATGTCCAAGGTGGAGGAGAAGAGGGGCGCAGGGGGAAGATCAGCGTGGTATTCCTTTGCTCAGTGGCTCTGCTGACTCTTGGCTCAGTGTTTCCCAAAGACAGGCATTCCAGGCTTGTGGGGACAAAGAGGCCCTTTGAACCGCAGTAATCCTCAGGAAGAGGATCGAGAGCGCCGCCGCCTGCTGCAGCGCGCTGGACGACGCACACCGAGGGTCGCACACGCTCAGTGGAGCACAAAACACGGAGCAGAACCACGTATGTGTGGCTGTGAGACTTAAAGCTGTTTGTTTAAAGCACCACAAGTTTGTTGATTTTAGGCATCTTCCCATTGCTTGTTATTTCAGTGCTGCTGTATCGGAACGACCAACATGTTGGTGGAGTCACAGTCGGGCTGGGGCCAATGGATGGTTGGCATGGTTACACAGAAGTGTGTGTGAAAACAGCCCATCCATCAGCTTATCTGACTCAGGGTCACAGAAGGGCCGGAGCCTATCCCAGCTGCCATGGGGCGAGAGCCAGGTAACACTCTGGACAGGTAACCACTGACATGCTCACCATGTTCATTTTATTAATCATAGACCCCACTAGAGTCTGAATGAAGGATGAGGCAGGGTCAGTGGCAGTACTCCAGTACTTTATGCTAACAAGACCTACGTGGATCTGATGACTTACTTTGTATAGTAACACTGTACAAATAAAATGTGCATCAAGTAATCAAATACTAATGTAATCTAAATATTACTGCAGGTAATAATTTTACTTTTAAAGGCAGCTTACACAGTAATGCATCAGTAATCAAACGACTATGGTATTGCACTCCTGGCTCAGTTTTTCTGGAGCATCTAATAAACAGTCTACATGACACCGACATCACAGCCTCACAAACAAAAAGCCTTAATGTCTGAAGGCCGACCCAGAAGCACCACCATCTTTAGGAGCAGGTCCAGACATCTTCCCGTTCGTCACCAGACAAACGCCACACCATGTGTCCGTCCCGCTGCCAGTCACTTCAACACGCATACATTTGCAGTGTCACTCACCCTTCCCTCCCTCGCTTTTGTCTTCGATGCTGTCCTTCACATGCTCACTCAAAACAAAGCTTCAAATCCATCCGGGAGCCGCGTCTTGAAAAGTCCTCCACCAGGCTCACTGTGAGCGAAGAACATTGTTGGTGGTAAACTATGAAAGGAGGGAGTGACACTGAGGGGGTGGAGGCTGGGGTAGGGTGGGGAGGGAAAGGAAGGGCAGCGAGCAGGAGTGGGGGTCTGGAGGCGGTGTGGGATATCCCTTTGAGTCATGGAAACTGATCCAAAGAGCAGACGAGCTCACACACAGCCAAACAGCTCTGTGTCTGTATTGTTCAGTCCTGCAGCCCCGCTCACTGTGAGACGCTCTGGAAACACTGACTGGACGCCCCTCAGTCACTCAGTGGAAAACATGGATAATGTGCTAATGAATGCACACGTTCTCTGTGCACTTTCTTCCCTCCTCACATATTAGATTAAAACAAAGGACTTTCTGTCCTGCATGAAGCAATGAGACATTTCTTTAAACGTGTTCTTAAAGGAGTTTTGCTTCAGCCTCTCACGTCTAATCTCACCTGTAACATGAACAGAAAGCCTCCTTTCACACTGTGGCGTGCAAACGCTGGCTGCTCTGCAGGTATGACAGCTAACGCAACTGTTGATTGTACATTTTACACCTGTGTGCAGAGATTATCAACACGTCTGAAACTCAGTCCAGTCCTAACTCATGCACTAGCATCAGCTAATGTCTAAAAGAGAAGAGCGACGGCTCGGACTCCACCTGCCTATAAAAAGCAGATATGGACATTTTTAAACCGCACGCGTACGTCCTGTTTATTCTCCTCACTGCTTTCACATTAAAGTTTCATGTTGAGATCTCAGACACACCCTTCAGCATCAGAGAGCCTCACATAGGCAGGTGAAAGAGAGGAGCGCCACGAGCTCATCTGTGTCAGACAGTGGCCAAAAATCCTTTGTTGCCATGGTAACCCCTGTGGGAAAACTGCACGCGTGGGTTACAGCTGCAGCATGTTTCTCCCAGCTGGTCAGGAGAAATAATTATATTAGAAACCAACAAAATCTGTTCACGTCTGAGCATGCGAGCATCAGAGCGAGAGGTAAGAGAAGAGAGAGGAAGCTGAAGTGAGGCGAGCGGGCTGAGAGTGATCATTCTTTGTTTTGGGATGAGCCGCTGGCCTGCAGGCACGCCGCACACAAAAGACAAAAGACAATGAAGGGAGGAGAGAAAGAAAGGGAAATTTGCAGAGGTCGTATCGCAGGCTGCGTGCATAAACAGCAGATCACCGAGCTGTGGGCGTAACCTCTGCCGACTGCTCTGTCGGACAGTCCATCATGTTAAACTGAAAGGCCGGTGCAGGTTCCACTGTGGTGGGTCAAAACGCTGACCTTTACGGGGTCATTCGATTCGACTACAACCTGGATCTTACCCGGGCGTCGTAGGTGTGTATGTGTGTAACTGGACCCTACCTCCTCCGTCATGGCTGCGACTAATCTGAATGAAACTTGGTTACACATACAAACACTATTAAGACACCTATGTTTTTCAGAAGCATTTGTTGTAAATGGCAGTTCTGTTGACTCTCGAAAACATCGTTCCCCTGCGTTTCTTCCACATGTCACATTCAACATACATCAACCACACGTAGCTTAATGGTCACACATGGTGGAACTTTACTCAACTCGCCACTAACTCTGGAATAAAGACGCAGCTTCCTCCACACTACTTCCTGTCAGTGCCGATAGCATCACACTGTACGATTACCTGTTACGATGGGCGGTTTGATCAAAGGTACTTTAACTGATCTGAAGATGACAGTCCTGGTTTACAGAAGTAAACACAGAGCCTGCCTCAGGAGGTTGATGTTGGTGGCACAGGTGTGTCACGCAGGAAGTCGTGGTTCGAGTCACGCTGGGACTGCTGCTTTAGCCTGCTCAGCCCGTGAGCTCAGCACCCTGGAACTTTCTGTTTTCAGCTTAATTTCACATTTTTCTCTTTCTGATTTGTTTTGTTGTTATTTGCTTTTTTACAGCTGTTGTAACTCACTGTGTTTTAGGGCTAAAGACTACTCGGAGAGGCGCCTGCGTTCCCCTAAACGTTATTTTTAGGCCTTCAGTTTAATCTGAGCAGATGCATCTCAGTCAGTTTATACTGTCCCAGGGGGTTTAAACCATGCTGTAGATGCGCCATTACCACAAACCCCTCCAGAAACCTGTGATGTAAACTGCTCGTCATATCTACTGCCATTGGCCGGTTCAGTGTGGTTGACTCCTCTGATGTACTTTTTAAATCCCTCGGTGAGAGAGTAACAGTTATAGTTACTGTTACTCGGTAACAGTTATTGTTACCGAGTAACAATAACTGTTATTGTTACTCAGTAACTGTTACTCAGTAACAGTTACTGAGTAACAGTTACTGAGTAACAGTTACTGAGTAACAATAACTGTTACTCAGTAACAATAACTGTTACTGAGTAACAATAACTGTTACTGTTACTCAGTAACAGTTATTGTTACTCAGTAACTGTTAATGAGTAACAGTTATTGTTACTGAGTAACAGTTATTGTTACTGAGTAACAGTTACTCAGTAACAATAACTGTTACTGAGTAACAGTTATTGTTACTCAGTAACTGTTAATGAGTAACAGTTATTGTTACTGAGTAACAGTTATTGTTACTGAGTAACAGTTACTCAGTAACAATAACTGTTACTGAGTAACAGTAACAGTTATTGTTACTCAGTAACAGTTACTCAGTAACAGTTATTGTTACTCAGTAACAGTTACCGAGTAACAATAACTGTTACTGAGTAACAGTAACAGTTATTGTTACTCAGTAACAGTTATTGTTACTCAGTAACAGTTATTGTTACTCAGTAACACTTACTGAGTAACAGTAACAGTTACTGAGTAACAATAACTGTTACTGTTACTCAGTAACAGTTACTGAGTAACAGTTATTGTTACTGTTACTGAGTAACAATAACTGTTACTGTTACTCAGTAACAGTTATTGTTACTCGGTAACTGTTACTGAGTAACAGTTATTGTTACTAACAGTTATTGCCTCACAAATGTCAGCAAATTCCTGAAATCAGAAACAAAAGCGTGAGCTTTGTATTGTTTCTGTGATTGTGCAGCGTGTCTGAAACACCTGGACACGATCGCCAGGTAATCGACACACACAGATGATGCTAACTGCTAACACAGGCTCTATAAATCGGACTGAGGTCGATTACACTCAAGAAGCTTCCCACTGAGGAGCGCTCTGATGCTAACGGCCTGAATGTAACGGATGCTCTCATCACTGCTCCAAATCTGTAACCCACAACAGGCAGCATTCATTAATCTACTCACACGGGGTCTTGCACTGAGTTGCCACGAGACAGTATAATTTGTATGAATTATAAGGCTGTTACCGTCCTCTGCTGGTGAATGCCCAGCACAGTCGTCTCCTTCCACAAAACAAAGAAAATAAATCCAACACAGATCACGTTTGAGGTCAGGAGTATCGCTGTCAGCAAGAGTAGAGCTCCAGGAGCGTGTTCAGGTCCAACACGGCTGAAATCGGTATGAGAATGGGACTGGGTGGATGTTTGGGGGTGGATAGAGTGCCTCTGTCCTGGCCTGATTATGCTCTCCACAGAATGAGCTCACATAACAAAGGATTTATTATCACTAGCTGGAGAGTTGCTGCAGTGTGGGAACCCCGCGCTGCCGTTTCCTCTGCCAGGCACCCAGAAAGCTGCGTTCCAGCTCTGATGGGTTTGACAACAGCACAGCCTGTATGCGTCTCTCTCTCCCCTTTGGTCCATAAAGCAGCCAATGTTTCAGAGACAGCTGCCTCTCACAGGCCCAGGCTCCTGCAGGTACAACTGCAACTTTGTGCTAAGACACTAACTGGCTGGACACAGTATTGACTCGACACTGTGTGTTTCACTCTGTGAAAAGACGCCTGATGTTCAGTTTAGTTACATTTCCTGAGCTCAGTGCAGGATGTCTAGCCTGTGGTAGGATCAGTAGCCTATTCTGGCTAATGTTAGCTAGCTTTGGCACTAAAGTATAAGTATAGAGTCCACTTTTTTCAGTAAACATGTCGCCTGGTTGGCTATGTGAGCAGGTGATTGCTGTGAAACTAAATCCTGAGAGTCACAGGATGAAAGGATCAAATGTATCTGTGGCTGTTTGAAGCTGCAAATATATATGCATGGGATCAAACACAGAAAGCTGCATTTGCATCTGGTTAAAGTTGCATATGTGCTATTTTTTTGTTTTAATCTACACATCTGATCAGCCAGAATTGGGTCCTTTAGCTATTACATTAGCAAGTAGTAATCCAACAGTTACTCTCATGAATTAGCCTTGAGACGCTGAGCTTCACTGTGTCTGTGAAAGAAACCAAGAGAGGAACTGTGCTTCTGCAGGAGGAGGTCAGGAGTGTCAGAGAAGGATGTGAGGCTGCTGCAGGACATGGCTGAGGGCAGTGACACAGTGAAGTCGTGCAGTAGGAATAACAGATGGCTCTGAACTCCTTATTTGCAGTGATGATGGACAGGTCAGCAGATGGGGTCATGCATGAGTCCCTGCGATCTGTGGTGAGAGTGGGGAGCAGGTGGAGGCAGACCATATGATCACGACAGGCACCAACTTTGACAGAGGGGAATTCAACTCATTTCATTAAAGATAAATCAATAAAATAAAAATGTGCTCGAGTTACAAAAGTGCAAAAATGTGTGTGTCAGATTTCAGAGGCAAAGCTGGAGACAAACAGGACTTTTCTCCAGGTCCAGATGTGCGTCGTTGAACTGGCCACACACCAGCACGGCTGACTGTTTGCTTCAGCAGACCCAGGCTTTAAAACGATAATATATATATACACACATCTCTTCTGCTCACTCGCAGCAACAACGTGAGCCTTCTGTGTCTTTGTCAGTGCTACCGTCTCCAAACCGAACAGCAGGTCTCACTGCCATCTGCTGCCCTGAACTTCACCTCCACGCTCTCTCTTCCTCACCTGTCTTGTGCACTCTCCGTTGCTGTGGATGGTTGACCCCAGGTATTTCATCTCATCCATCTTCACTATCTACTCCATGTGCGTTCACCTTTCTGTCTCGCTTCTGTTGACTGTCATTCTTCCAGAGCATGCCTCCACTTCCCCAGTCTCGTCCACCTGCTCCCTACCACAGAGTGTTAGTGGCCTGAGAAAAATAAAAACCAGCAGTCAGTGCACGGTGCTGATGAGAAGATGCTCCGTCTGGTCACATACTCTGTGTCACTACAAGGCACCCTTTCACATGCACACAGTCATTTGATGGAGCAGAGCAGCTCTGAACGCAGCACATTCACATCTGGATTAGTGTAAGTGCAACATGTCAGCCAGCGCTGCTTGTTTGGCTCAGGCTTTGCAGAGAACAGGTCCCACCGCCAAGCTCGGCCTGTTGAGTCTGTATCACAGACACTAACCGTGCAGGCAGGACAAAGACCAAATCTGAAGGGAGCAGCTGCAGCAGGCTCAGCATCAGTGTCTCTGTTACTGGGTTATAAAATCTCATATGGATGTCTTCCAGTACAAACGAGTAGCCAGGTACTTATGAGAAGTGTTTTCATAAGATGATGTCATACAGTACCTCATTTATTTTCGTCACTGATAGTAACGTCAGTGTGAGGCGCACAGCTGGAAAATGTTACCAAATGTCGCTCTGGTGTTGCCAAGAAATATGAACAGCCCCTTCTCTAAGAAATACTGAAACCACAGAGAGCTGATGAACCGCCTCTCACTGGAGCGACGCCACCGCTCGACTATCACAAACACACCTGGAGCGCCATTTGGTTCAGAATTGATCCAGTTAGCAAGACTGCAGCTCCGACTTACTGTAGACGTGTGACGTCACAATAACCACATGAGCTCACACGCCGTGAAGTCCGTCACCACGTTTGCACCATGTTCTGCTTCCCTCTGCTCCAATGTTAGTGCTCATGTTGAATTTACCTGATGCAGATGTGGGAGGGTCTGTGCAGTGGGAGGGTCCAGTGAAACCACAGGTCTAAACAAACATGTCGCTGATGGTGTGACAAAAACCCCGAAAAACAAAAAAGCCACAAACAAAGAACGTGAGCAGGATGCACACAGGAAGCTGCTCTCTCTCCTTTCATCAGGGTCTCTCACTCACTGTGTCTCCTTGATGCACACACACACACACACACACACACACAGACGCACAAAGACAGAGACGCACACACACACTCTGTGGCTGTCATTACACACACTGGGCTAAAGCCATGTGCCAAACACTCTGCTGACACACACTGTCTGCCTGTTTGTCTCCGCCCTCTCGCCCCCTCCTGAATCACATGGTCACTCTTTCATTTTCTCTCTCACACACAGACACACACGCACACGCACACGCGCGCACCCTCACCCCCTGAGCTTGCCCCTCCTCCCAGCCGCGCCCCAAACAGCGACACAAGGCGCTCCTTCTTCTGGGTGAAGCGATGCAGTTTTGTTCCTGAGCTGCAGAGAAATGAAACCTGACTCGGAGGTAAACACGCTGCAGTCCTGAGTGGACTACAGTGAGCAGGCAGCTGTTCACTACAGAACAGCCATTCATTCTCTTCCACTGTAAACACAGCCTCTCCGAGCACAGGTTTGTGCCTGTGAGAGCGGCGCTCTGGTCCAGTTTGTTCAGCACAACAATGAGCAGAATCCAGGGAAGACGAGTCATTTACACTCCGTCTCACTTGTCAGTATATTGGACTGATTTGGACCCAACAGTAAACGGGCAGAAAAGAAAAAGAAAGCGTGCCTTTAGGTAACGCCGGCCTCACCAGCTAGCTTTAACTATTCAAAATTGGGGAAAGTACCTCAGAAACGTGTAGCAGCGAACCTGAGAAGGTCTAAAGCATCCGCTGCCAAACTGGTGGGATCACTTCAAAGACACATCAAAGACTCCAAACACCAGGATTTGGGCTCTAGGAATACAAACGGCATCTGAGGAATTCCCCATGATCACTGATCCATAAATAACCTCCTCACCCTGTCATCCTTTAACTCACGACTGTTTTTCACTCTTACATGTTCTTCGGTGGGTCACCAGTTATTCTAGCTAACTTGAACCAAATGTGAAGGAAGCAGGGATGCAGTGAATGTCCACAGACTGAGTCTTTGTTAAATGTGCCAGTCGTCTTCATGGTGGTGCTGTGTTCGATTAGATCACCCAGCTTGTTTGGTTTGCCCCTCCCAAACACCGCCTGTGTTATAATAATAAAACTAACAGTGAAATGAATGAAAGTGAAACAGATCATTTACAAACAAGAAAAACTGAAATAAGCAAGCAAATAAGAAAAACCAACGATGGTCAGACTGAGGGACGCCGTATGCTCTCAGCTGTTTTAATGTCCTGGCACAGAATCAACACATGTAGGATGTAAATGCACAGTATGGAAAGATGTGAGTGCAGTGGGCTCTGAGCTGTGCTTGTTGTGCCAACAGTGTGAAACTGACTCACCTTAATGAAGACAATCAGTGACAGCATGTTGTTTGTAGAGCAGAACCCCTGCAGGCTGTCATCTACAGCTGCTGCGTCTCTCAGCAAACTGCTGATTTGGACGTGTGCACTGAATTGATTGAGTACTTTTATGTAAAATGATCATCTGTGTTGTTGTTGTTGACCAAAATAAATTTCACTTCAATTCCAGCCTGAACCACTGCATCCATCCAGAAACTATCTACACCCTCACTTATCTTAACTGCACTACTGTATAGCTCTGTGTAAATAATCATTCTGTACATTCGATAATCTTTAATCCTACAACTGTTTACAACTTGCATAGTTCCCATTTCTGTATAGCTGTATATCTCAGATTCTGTAAAGTTATTTATTTCATATTCTGTATAGTTTTTCATATTTATATCCTGTACATATCCTGTACATAGCTTGTACTCACTACAGCCTGTACATACTTATAGTCAGAGGTGTGGACTCGAGTCACATGACTTGGACTCGAGTCAGACTCGAGTCATTAATTTTATGACTTTAGACTTGACTTGAAAAAATGTTCTAAGACTTGTGACTTGACTTGGACTTTTACACCAATGACTTGGGACTTGAATTGGACTTGAACCGGTTTACTTGAAAAGACTTGATATTTTACCCCAAATATAAAATTTAACATGCATATTATATAGAGATTGAAAATGTGACGTCATTCACGGGTAGAACCGCAAAGGATTCTGGGAACTCGTGGCAAGCGGTACTAGCGCACGCAGGCTTTCAATTAAAATCAGTTATACAGCGATAAAAAGAAACACAAAAATGTCAAGAAGCTGTTGTATTATTAACTGCAATAGCCGGTCGCATGACAGCCACGGGAAGCCGACGGGTAAAGAGATCGGTTGTTATCGGATTACGTCGTTGAAGAGAAATTGTTCGAGCCATGTTTCCGAAGTAACAAAGACGCGACGGATGGTCTGGATTGCAGCCATTCAAAGATCAAATATAACATCCCAGAACACTCCAGCTCACAGGTTAGTCTGCTCCAAGCATTTACACGAAGGTCAGTGTTTTTTAGTAGTTAATACGTCATTTTCATAACATAATTGGTGATATAGGTTACAAGCAAGTCTGGCGCTGAACAGAAATTGTCGCGCTATGCTCCTGTGTTTATTGTGCATAAATAGTGAATTGTCCTGACACAATATTGCGTTTCGCTTCTGTTATTATGGTACATTGACAAAAACATATACTTTATTCACAGGATAAAACAGGTTTTTTGTATCACTAATTGCCCAGTACGATTACAGCATACAGTATTATTGTCACTGCTACATTTCTGTGATGCTACCAGAAATTATTTCCACTACTAATTAACTACCGTTGAGCTCAAAGGTCCTATTAATAAACGGTTAAGGAATGTGTATTTATGACGACGATTTGTGAGACTGGTAAACTTATGATACGTACGATGGTCTTTCGTTCTACACGGTGCATTTCAAGGTCCTGCACCCATCCGTCGGTAAACTGTACCTGGGCTTGTTGCAGTGACCTGAAGTTACTAAACTTCATGAGTGTATGCACTCACTCCAAGAACCGTATGATTATAAATATGCATATAAATATGCCAAGATGAGATAGCTGACTTCATCTAACTAGCAAATGTTGTCCAGGCTACGTTGGTGATACAGTTTTTTTTAATGTGTATATTTTTGTCATGCGATTTTAAAGCTGGTCCTACAACCGCATCCAAGAATAACATGCAGCTTATCTCAGAACTGTCGGTGAAAATTATTCTTGGAGCTAGGTTTAATTGAGCTGCATTTTAAAGAGGTGCAATTTCACAATTTGTGTATATTTTCTAAGTTCACTATTTTGTCATGTGTTGAGAAAAACACAGATTTTAAAATTACACGGTCTAATATTTACATTTAGCATAACTGCAACATTATTTTTTCGTTGTTTTTTTTTTTAAAGACTCGAAAGGACTTGAAATTCAAAGTTTCAGACTTGTGACTTGACTCGGACTTTTACACCAGTGACTTGAGACTCGACTCTGACTTGCCTGACATTACTTGAGACTTGACTTGAGACTTGAGGATAAAGACTTGAGACTTACTTGAGACTTGCAAAACAATGACTTGGTCCCACCTCTGCTTATAGTTATAGCATATTCACAACATACTTCATACCGTGTACATTGTAACATACCATAATAGACCCATTTCTGTAATATACTCACATATCTATATTATTGCTAATATATATTGTAATATATCTATATCACTAAAGCACTTCTGGATGGATGCAAACTGCATTTCGTTGCCCTGTACCTGTGCATGTGCAATGACAATAAAGTTGAATTCTATTCTATTCTATCGTGTGTGAATACACTTGCCTGCATGTCTGCGTCCGGAGAAAGCTTCATTTTGAATTATATGACAAAGTGCACATGCCTAACATTGCTGCGAGGCCGTGTGGGATTTATCATGATTTGTATAAAGCACACTATCAGCCCAAATCTGTCCGCCTGGCTGTTGCAGAGCACATTCAACATGTTTATCCAAAGAAATGCTGATATGGCTCTGGCAGCTGCTGGGAAATCGTCTCGCAGACACACAGCTGTGATCTATCGACACGGGCCGATAATCAGCACTGAAATGCTCGGCTATCAAAACTCCCCGTTTGTCTCATACTCTGTTTTGGAAACCAGCTTAGCGCCGACTCCCACTACCATCACACACTCGCATTATCAGCTGTGGCAATGCTGTAACAGTGCACATACGCCTTTTCTCAGGCTGTAGCGCTGCAGGTGGCTTCACAAGCCTTTTTTACTAGACATCTGTCTTGGCTGTAATCAGCTAGCCAACATTCCTAGTTGGTAATACTGTCCTTTGACATGGTATGTAGTAGGGCTGCTCAATTAATCGAATTTTAATCACGATTACGATCTGGGCTTTCAACGATCATTAAAAATGACTGAGCCGATTATTAGCCCCTCCCTCATTTATCCGCGACACCTTAAAGGCCGGTCCGTGAAAATATTGTCGGGCATAAACCGTCCGTGGCGCAAAAAAGGTTGGAGACCGCTGATTAAGAGGACCCGAGGGAAGCTCGGAAAGCTAAGCAGAAGTTATTTGGAGAGGAGAGTGACTGCTGTTGGTTGAAAAGAGAGGTAAAAAAACTTCAGTGGTGTTGCACACTATTTTATATTATTTTCTAAAGTCATTGTTAACCCTTTAAAGCCGGTCAGAGCAGCACGCTCCGTGTTGTGTAACTATTTTTAAATCCCTGTAGAACTGGAACCGTGTAAGCTAGCGCAATAATTTGTTTTGCATATGAAACCGGAGGAGTTGTACTTACATCTGATGCCATCAGCTTGTCCTCGGTCACGGTTTCCTTCCACATAAAGCTTTGCAAAAATTGCATAAAAAGCGCTTGCAGGAACAAAAACATAATATTCCAGAAACACGCTTTGCCGATCCATCAGCTGTTCGTAACACTTCCCACAGTGAAATGATGCACCTGCTGTTTTCTTTGCAAATTTGCATCATAGGATTGTTTTTTGTTTTTCCTGCAGTATATAAAAACTGTATCTCCAAAATAAAACTATGAAGACACTCAAAATAAATTTCCTGTTGTTGTAAACTATTTTTTGCAACTTTATTGTATTTAAAGTTTTGAGGGATAAACCTCTTAAATTTCTCCAAGTAGAAATATATGTAAACAAAACAAAAGCGATTTTCAATATTTTTTGTAGTTTATTGCACTTTTTTGCAATTTATGTAATTACTATGGACTTAATGCATACATATTATTAAAATATGGGCTATAACAGTTGTATTGATGTATAGCAACTTGAAATGCTCCCACAAATGGCACTACAGCATGTAAAAAAAATAATATAAGCTCTGGTGGACTTGGTTCTATAGTACCTGTTGCCTACTGGTGGTGGTCAGAGGGCCCGGTGGCGCCAGTGTTCGGCAGCCTCGCCTCTGTCAGTGCGCCCCAGGGTGGCTGTGGCTACAATGTAGCTGCCATCACCAGTGTGTGAATGTGTGCGTGAATGTGTGGATGACTGGATATGTAAAGCGCTTTGGGGTCCTTAGGGACTAGTAAAGCGCTATATAAATACAGGCCATTTACCATTTACCATTTAGGTCTTAAAGGGTTAAATAAATATCGTCAAATAATCGTGATCTCAATTTCAGTGAAAATAATCGTGATTATCATTTTTGCCATAATCGAGCAGCCCTAGTATGTAGACATTAGCTTTAGGCTACCTAGCATGAAACAACAGTCTGTGTGGCAGTGTAGGTCAAGACCTGCGGCCAGCAGATCGTATGGAGGCAAAGGTGAGCCGTTTATCCTGGCTGATTGGGAAACAGAACAAAAATAAGAACAGCAAACTGAACGAGGAACTAATCTTGAAAACCTGGGACAACACTAGGAACCAGGAGACACACTGAGGGGCGATCAGGGAAGTGGAAACACAGCAGGAACAAATCAGACGTAATGAGAACACAACGACTATCAAAGTAAGACAGGAAGTAGCACAAATACCAAGACTGAGACAAGGACGCACGAGCTTGTCAATAAGGTAAAGATCAGTAAACATGGGAGAAGATAACAGACGAAACTAAGTCTAACTGACTGACTAAAAGGACGCTAAAGACAGAACTCAGAGACAACGACGATGACAACCAGACTGAGATCCACACGACTCATTGAGAACAAAACACAGGGAAACACTAAAGGGAACTAAACCAGAACCACAACAATCACAAAAATCAGAAAGCTCATAAACGTAAGAAAACTGAATGAGGAAGTATAAATACATATAAGTCACTCTAGGAATACAACAATGATTACACAAGACCCAAAACCACGACAGTGTCGCCTTCATGTGCTCCACAGAGGGCCAAAGGTGCAGAAATTAAACTAATTATATTAAATCCTAGTTAAAATATTTATTTTAAAAAACATTTTTAGTCATTTCACTGTTTGTATGATTGTTTCGTGCTTCTTGTGCTGCAGCTCATCATGAAATAATTTAAACTGAACTATGACTCGTCAACAAACCCTGAGTGGATGGTTGTTACACTGCTGAAGTATTACTTTAAAAATGTAACTATGCATTTACTGAGTTAATAAGCTGGTAAGGAGCTCTTCACATTTTGAACGAGCTGTTGCAAACTAAACACCGCTCCACAGCACTGTTCACAACACTAGCTAGCTTGTAGCTAACGCTGCCAGCGTCGAATAAGTTTGGTACGGTAGCCTACACCCCCCATCATGTGCAAGCTAATTGCTAAAGGCTGTTTCTTTCTGGTAACTCAACATTACTGTAACAGTTTCTCCAAAGTAACTGGATTACTTTGACAGCTAATTTTGTTATGTAACCAGTAAATTGTAAATAAATATCCAGCAATGCTAGAACTGCAGTTTTGGATGGTCTCTAAATACTGCATATCAACCACATAGCAAACTGTACGGGCGCCAGATAATCGTCCCTCACTGACAGAAGCTTGTGCTTCTTTTGCCCCCACAAATGTTAATGGTAAAAAGCTGCATGTGCTCACTAAATGTAGTGGAGTGATCGGATATATGAGCTTAAAATAAAAGCTTGAGGACCTGAGAAAATGTCCACCCCAGTGAATATGCGCCCAGTGTGGCACTGAGTCACATCCACTCCACACATGACTCCAGGTACCCTGTGTGGATGAGCCTGTAGGTAACTACGAATGAGTGCGGGGGTCAGAGGTCAATTTCTCCTTTCTGTAAACACACACGTCCTCACACTTGGCATAAATGTCTGAGACAGTAAAAGCTCCCTCTCCTTTCATCTTTAATGAAGAACATGTTTGCTCCCCTCCCACTGCACCAGCACCCACGCACACCCATTCACATCCTTTACAGAAACATACAGCACAGCGCTGCGGGGCTGAGCTGAGGGAATCGCTCATTATGAACATCAAAGGCCTCGATGGGCGCCGACTCGATCCTTTGAGACAAAGGGAGCGTCTGACTCGCTGAGCAAAAAGCTCGGACGTCTCCTCTTACACCATCGACCGGGTCTAAATTCAAATAGCAGGACCGGCAGAGGAGGAGGAATGTAAAGATGTGATGGAAATGGGTCATCGCTTTTTGCCAGGATGTGCTCGCAGCTGACGGGCGGCGAATCAGACTCGTGTTGCCCCTGAAGCCCGGGGCCACAATGTGCCGCTGCTGGAACGTTTGATTGAACAACACTATCGCTGAGTGACAATAACGTCCACGTCGGTTCTCATGTCATGCTCTGTCTGTCAGAGCCGACATGTTCCCGTGTGACGATAGCGAGCACTGGTTCCTTTGAAACATGTGTGATTGCTGAGAATCTGGCTTCAGGCGTTTTCCCTTTCTGTCGTTCCGAGGCAGAGAGGAACGGCAGAGCATCAGCGCCATCTAGTGCCTCTCATGGACGCTGAAGCTCTGCCAGCAGAGGCGCATACAAACTGGAGCGCAGAGTCATAAAGGAAATAAATGGGATTTAGATTTTCACATTGCACCAGTGGGTCTGCTCGTTTCTACTCCGACGTGTCTCATAAGTGTTTTACACCACTTCACATTTTTACAGTGAATTTTCCTTTCTATCCTTAATATCTGCCCTGTTTTCAGATACTAATGCAAGAGTACGGGCAGGTCCGAGTGTATTATGTGAACAGCTTCAGATAAATTAGTTACCATTACTTGGGGATGGCTGTACCTCAGCGAGGTAGCGCAGGTCATCGATTGGTGGTTCGATCCCTTCAGTAGGTTTCCAAGTATCTTTGGGTAAAATACTGAACCCACAGTTTGTCTCCGACACTGAGTGTTAAAGAAAAAAGCACTCAGGTGTATGCGAGCAGCTCTGCATTGCAGTGATGTGCAGAACCCAACGCAATATGATCAATGCAAACACAAGTCACACATCAAAATCAAAGCATCATTATGACAAACTCTACCTGTGGAGCTGCCATGCAAATATGTGCCCACATAATAACTGGTTCTGTTGGAGGCTTCTTTCTGTCAAAAGGAAGTTTTTCCTTCCCACTGTCTCCAAGTGTTTGCTCACAGGGCACATGTTACTGCTGGGGTTTCTCCCTTTTATTGCAGGCTCTTTGTTTATTAAAATATTCTTTCAGTTTTCAAGACAGAAACTTGTTACTGTTAGAATGAAAAGTATTAAGAAGTCAGTTAAATGTAACAACAAAACACTTTGATTCAAGCTGAAAGGTGACAAATTCCACGAGGAAGAGGTGGCGAGGAAACAAAGAGCAGCACGGGTTCACCGAGCTGTTTGAAGAGTCGCAGCGAGCACGTTTCACACGTGGACACGGAATTCATCCAATGTGTCACAGTCGGTGAAATACTTTACTCAGTGCAAACGGCTCTGTGTAAGTCAAAGACGAATGCTTCCTGGTCATACAAAGGTCATGGCAAAGCATGACTCGGAGGTTACACACAGATTTATGTGCTCACAGGTTACCATAGAGGTGGTGCTACAAAAACATGCACTATAGCCTTGATGCCAGGAACAGGGGCTGCAAAGCAACCAGCCATGATGGAATTAGTGAGTAACACGAGCACAAAGACACCTGAAATAACACAATGATACAACCACAAATCCCCCTCAATACCCTCGAAGAAGTCAAACATGAATCACAAGGGAAGACACAAATATGAGACATAAAATAACAACTGTAGAAGAACAGCACCATGAAGCTACAATCCAATGAAACACAGCAACACAGCCTGCATCATCATAATTAGATTTGTCCAGGATCAACCCGATCAGTCTGGGGGGAGTATTTATTCTGGAAGAGTTTTATTTATTCAAGAAATCTATATTAAATAAATAAAACATATCATCAAGTCAGATTTGCTGTTGGCCAGTCCTGGTGCCAGTTTCTTATTTCATTAGCCAAATCCTTGGATTCTTGGCTAATGCTAGCTGACTGCTCAGGCACCTCATGGGTCCGTTGCAGTGGAACAACAGATTGTGGACGAAGCTCTGCTTTGATGCTGACCGGTTGAAACCACAAAGAAAGGAAGAAGTGTGGGACAAGCACACATATTAGCCACGGTGGCTCTCCACACTTTTAACCCACACAGAACAGAAACAAAATTATTTCACAAATACCAAAAGATGGAAATAAATGATTTGCTCCTCTGATGGCAATCCCTGCCCGTTCTACTTTGGCAAATCTCTCAAGCTTCTCTAGATTTCCTGACATGGACGTGCTCTTCTGTTCACCCCACAGATCTTCAATAGGAGCGCTTTGTGGAGCCCACACAGTAACGTTCACTTTGGACCTCTAGACGAAGTTCTTCACCAGGAGTGCCACATGTTTGGGGCCAGAGCAATGACTCAGACCCAGTTTTGCTGCCTTCACATATTTTGATTCCTTTCATCTTGATGAGATTCCCAGTTTGTCAGTAGAGCTGGGCGATAGAACGATAACGATATGTATCGCGATATAACTTTTACTCGATAGAGAAATTAAGCTATCGCGATAGACTTCGCCGCTCTTGTCCTCAAAAAAAAAAAAAAAAAAAGGTCAGCCGATCCAAATGAAGTAGCGCAGAGCCGAACCAATCACAGCCGCAGCGTCACGTCGCGTGACTTGTTACGTACAGCACAAGTGCCAAGCCGCACGTGTGTTTGTTTGGGAAGCAGCCAGCGGGTAATGGAGGAAATGAGTGTGCCGACTAGAAAAATCAACCGAGCGTGACCGGAGAGAAAACAGATGATGGTTCCAACGCCGGAGAGATTGTCGAACGGAAGAGCCATAGAAGCTCCGTAGTGTGAAGGTATTTCGGCTATTTCAAGTCTGACAAAAAACAGAGTAGCTGCACTGTAAATTGTGCCGAAAGCAAGTCTGGAAATACAATAAACTGGTGCATGCGTCACACTGTGCGCCACGTTATTGTTTCGGTGAAATGAATTTCTACAATACTGTTAATTCTACTCTCTGCAGTGTTTAAATGCTTACATATACACACAGTTACTGTCCCTCCACACATACGACTCGGTTCTGCTTCTATGCCCCAGCTTTGTTTACTTTTTCCCACCGAGGCTTCTAGACTTCTGATTGGCCAACATTTCTGCACGGTTAGGAATCTAGCGCCACCTGCTGCTTTGGCATGTTCATAGCAGCGTTTTCCTTCATTTCTGCCTTCATGTGTGGACGGGATTATTTTTTAAAACGGAAAATCTCCGTTTTCAAAAATACCCGTGTACGTGTGGACGTAGCCTCAGTCTCTGACTGGAAGCGCTAATTCGTCATTCGGCTTTTGTCAGACTAAAGTAACTGTTAAAACTGTTTGAAAAGCTCAGCTATACAACAAGGAGAGATTGAGAATTTCCTTTTAGTTCTCAGTTTATTTGATATTGACAAAAGTTAGTCAGTTTTGTCTGTTCTTCTGTAAAACAAACTAAGATTTATTTTTAGAATTAATATTTTGTTTCTAAGTGGAATTGACAATTTAGTCTGTTTCGTTTGTTCTATTTTGAAACTTAAACGCTTTAGCGGCTGCCTTTTGTGTAGTTTGCAATATTTGCCTTTATTTATCTGAAAAAGTCTCATGTTCCTTAAGTACATCTACCCTGTTGAACTTATTATGGGAAATAAATATTTAAATAAAAACAAGCTGCTGATTATTTCACATTTTACTTGTGAGCAACGGCACATTTAAATCTTACAAATATAGTTATTTGGCTGATATCGTGATAGATATCGTTATCGCCTGAAATGAAAAAAACATATCGTGATATGAAAAAATCTCATATCGCCCAGCTCTAATTGTCAGTCTATTCCCGTTTAGGGTTTTTGTGATTTTCTTCTTTGAGACTACAATTCCCAACTTGGCGAAGTCATTCACTCCTGTCTTCTGGGGTCTTTAAACCCATCTCTCAGTAGTTTGTTCAGTACTTTCAGCTCTCTTTGAATTTCTTGATGATCCTTCTCACTCCAGTTTTTGGAACTTGGAAAACTTGTCATAACGTCATATATCCATATCCTGATTTTCCTTTGTGACAATCAGCAATCAGTGTGTGTGTCAGGGGGCTGATAATATTTACCCCCATAAGTTTCTTTTTCTGAAATAATTCTGATATTACGTGCCATCCATCCATCCATCCATCCATCCATCCATCCACTTCCGCTTATCCTTTTCAGGGTCGCGGGGGGCACTGGAGCCTATCCCAGCTGTCATAGGGCGAGAGGCGGGGTACACCCTGGACAGGTCGCCAGTCTGTTGCAGGGCCAACACACAGGGACAGACAACCATTCGCACTCACATTCACTCGCACATTCACACCTAGTGACAATTTGGATTATCCAATTAACCTATCCCCACAAGCCAATTACGTGCCAATAGAACAGAAATATCCTTCATTGTCCCTCATTGGGGACATTCGTGTGTTCCAGCAGCAAAGACGGGCAGATGGAGCATGCAGAGTCACACAAAAGTACAGAATATAACACAGAAAACAAGAAATAAGAGACCGTACACCCGTGTGCAACTAAGAATCACTAACTAACCCCACCAAGTCCACACAGACCCAGGGGGTGGCTTCAAACCCAGGACCTGCTTGGAGTGAAGTAAGTGAAAATGTGGAAAGACACACCAGGCCGGTGTGTTTTCATTTGGCTCAGAGATTATTCTGATGTAAGCTACTGCAGGTTACCTCACAATGCTAACGTAACATCCACCTACACCTCTGTGGACCAGAGGAGAGGGAACGCCTTTGACTCCACCTGTTGGTTAGTGGAGTCCCAGCCTCACGCTGGACATTTTCTCCGTTGTCTAGCTCTGTTTTTGAAGCCCGATGAGACAAAGTGTGGATGTGAGGGAGAACACTCATGGCCACTGCGTGTTCATGTGTTAGCAACAAAATGAAGATGTTCATGTTGCATCGGCGGACTGTTGACTGAGGTCATACATGAAGGAGAAGAAGGGAGTTTCATCCTGACCTTTGATTCAGTCCAGTTGTTGAAAGATGAGTCGTTCTCTGTTAGAATTTAGTTTATTGTCTGTTTAGTTTTTATTCGTTTCAGTCATGTGACTGTGACTGTATGGACAGCATGTGTCAGAGGTAGGACACTCAGCACAGGTATTACAATAAAAACAAAGATTCTTATGCCACACTTTTAGGGCTTCAGCATCCAGAGTACCAGTGCCTCTAATGAATGCAGTGTGAGCAACTCAGGGTTTAGTATCGTACCCAAGGATACTTGGACATGCAGACCAGAGCAGCAGGGATCAAACCACCAGCCTGATTAGCAATGAGCTGCTCTGCCTCCTCCAGGCGCTCTGAGGGTCTGAGACCAGACGGGACCGGGTGTGCTTGAATTGTCGACATCCAGAGTTTTAATAATCATGTACTGATGAATAGAGTTTTTACCAAACTAAGGAGATTTATTTTAGTTGGTTTTCCAGGTTCGCAGATTCCTGAACTATAATATTCCAGCTCTGCGAGGCTCTGGTGACAACGACAATAGTTTTCGCACTACTTTGTATTTGCTCATTTCCTCATCAAATCGTAACCACCAGGGGAGACGACCCACCAGCCAAAGAAGAGAGAAAGTGGTAGCACTGTGAAAGGCCTGCCTGCCAGCAGCTCTCGGCCCGACGGTGTCATGGTGTCGGGGAAGTTGCCTAATTCTAATGCAGTGCCAAGTGAGCCAAAGAGGAGGCCAAACATCGCGTCTGAGAGAAACTTGGCCAGTTTGAAAGAGCTGATTGTATTTGTTGGATTTTATGCACAGCGGTGACGGCCTTTGAAAGAACATAAATAAAAACGTGCAGGTGACGTGCTGGATCCACAGGCTGCACACTGGTGGATTCACCTGGTGGCTCAAAGCAAAGAAAATGAAGAAGGTTTCAGACTCTGCGGAGGCTGTTTGATTACAGGTGTGCCTTCAGTGAGTCTTGAGAAGCACAGCGCTCATGGCAAACACTGATGCGATTTGTTTACACCTTCGTATTAAAAGCGGGTGACAGCCAGCGGCTGCAGCTCCTCCTGTTCCCGTCCCTGTGCTGTAATTATCACCTCCATGTCACCACCACACAGACGGAACTGCAGCCTGCGCTGCCGCTGCTGATGAAGAGCCACCAGAGGCCCTGCACAGGTCGGCTCAGTCGCAGGCTCTCTTGAAAGGGACACAAAGCCTGCGGATGAGGAGTTCCTCTGTGTGGCTCAGGGGGATGTGGACACAAGGCGATGGACTGAGCTTCATAAAGACCATTATGATCTTTGATGTCAGGCTCTGCTGTCTTTCTTACTCAGGAGTTTTCTGTGAACGCCGCTCTTTCTCTGTGCGGCTCTTTGCTATAATATTTGCAACCCCTAACCCTGTGCAACATGGTGGCTGTTAAGATGGCCAAATAAACTTGGAAAGTTAAGCTCGTGGTTTCCTGTGAGGCAGAAGAGCTCCCAGCAGTGAAATGTTTAAACCTGATGCAGGAACAGATTAAGTTGGAAGAATGTGAAGACTGGGAGCAGGTTGTGTCCATGACAAATATCTAGATATGTAAACAGTCATGTATCAATTATTCAAGAAGAAGAAAGTATTTGCACAAAGCCTCAACGAGCTTTAACCGAAACATACAAACTGCAGGAGTCTCCTACCTTGAATCGTACTTTCTTGAGCATCGTTACTCCAAGTGAAATTAAACGAAACTAAGGGTTAGAGAATTCCAGCCTCCATTCAGGAAAATCCACCGAAACTCCAGCCAGAAGATCCAAAAAGAATCCCAGCGTGCTCTGCAGCGAGGCGTCCGTCTGCCGGCTGTGTTTAACACGCCACAGACAACAGTGCTGCTCTCCCCTCAAACCTTCTGCAGAGCTTATCAGCTCATTCACTCGGAAAACAGACACACCCTCCTCCTAATGACTGGAGGGCCACTATTAACACCCCCGCCCCCCAACAACGCCCCACAGGCTAAATAAGGCGGGTGGTAAGCTCTCTCAAACACCGCCCCACTCCCCAACATTTACCCATCTGCTGCCCACAGCAGCTCAACATCAGACTTCATCTTCACAGCTGTTCATCTTCGTCTGTCAACACAACGCAGTCAGACGCAGAACGAGCTCCTGAAACTTAGCGGGCACGTTTCCATCTGTAAAGGTTTTTAAGGACAAACATATGATCCAAACACAGCATCAGTGTGTCTGCTGGACTCAGAGTTCTGCGATGGACAGACTTTAGTGGAGTCTGGTGGCAGTACCGGCTCTCAGCTTTGCATGAACATCCTGTAATGTGGCAGTTTTACTTTGCTTCACCGTTCCTTGGACCACTGAGGGAAACTGTATCGATGTTTCCAGAGCTTTTAATACATCTCAGTGGAGGAAACATGCTGGCCATCCATGATACGCTCAGCCTGTAAATCTGTTTTCTACACACAAACTGACTTGTGTTGGCTTACATGTACATTTACAAACAAAGGCCTGAGAAAAATGAGCAAAGCAGAAAAGAATCAGGTTTGTTTTAAAGAAACCACCTCTCGTGCTAATATAACAGAATCTTACACAGAACCTCGTAGACTCGGCCCAGTGCTGCAGATGATTTGTGCTCACTTACAAATACAACTGCTGCATTCAACTTTTAAACCATTGTTGAAGCACAAACACATTTGCAGGCTGTGTGATGCGTCACTGTACAGGCCATGCTCTGGATCTTTACCATCAATCATTAGTTTTAATAATTATATTGGCCACGGCTCCAACACCACTGTGAAGTTTGCTGATGACACGGTGATGTTGGGCGCCATCTCTAACAACAATGAGGCGGCCTACATGGAGGAAGTGAAGAATCTGGCATCGTGGTGCCAGGATAACCGCCTCCAACTGAACGTTGGCAAGAACAAGGAGCTGGTGGTGGACTTCAGGAGGAGTCAGCACAGAGACCACAAGCCCATTATCATCAGTGGAGCTCCAGTGGAGAGGGTGCACAGATGTCCACATCTCCTCAGACCTGACATGGTCTGCCTACATTCAGGTCCAGTCCAAGAAGGCTAGGCAGCGCCTGTATCATCTCTGACAACTGAAGAAGTTCAGGTTCTCTCCAATGATCCTCAGGACTTTCTATGCAGGTGCTGTGGAGAGCATCCTCACACAGAACATCACATCCTGGTATGGAAACAGCTGTGTCAAGGACAAAAAAGCTCTTCAGAGAGTGACCCGTACAGCAGAACGCTGCTGCAGGGCTGCTCCCCCTCCCTACAGGACATCTGCACGAGGAGATGCTGGACCAGAGCAGCTCAGATACTGAAGGACCTGTCCCATCCCAGCAGTGAACTGTTCCAGCTTCTGCAATCAGGCAGAAGGTTCCACACCATCTGGGCAAAAACAGAGGCTGAAGAGGAGCTTCTATGCTCAGGCCATCCCTCCTAAACCAGAACTCCCCTGCATAAGTGACCGAGACAGGACTCGTTCTTAACACACCCCAGCCTGACGCTTCTCACCTTCACCACAGCACTCGACTCTTTAACACCCACTCGCACAACGTCAAATTTCCAGATTGTTTTATTTTATTCAATGTATATAATGTTGTCTCTCCAATGCACAGGCGAGGAGCGTGTGAGGACACATGACCTGCTGAAGTTCACACTGAGCATCAGAATGAGGAGATTGACGGCACAGCTGCTGGAGCCAGGCAGCCTGGTCTCAAACTACTCATCTACTGAGATGTTCCCACACAACCAGCTCTACAAGAGAGAAGATCCAGTGAGCAGCAGCGCTCCGGGTGAAAATGTGTTGTTGATGCTGCCTCCAGCTGATAGGAACAGTAACAACCACTCAATAAAAAAGCCACACAGAAGCTGCTGTGACCCCCACTCATGATCCTGATGAGTGAAGTCCTGTGGGATCAGAGCAGCTGGGGGCTTAGAGGCAAACATTGATCATCAGGAGAAAAACGCCTCAAATGCCAGCAGACTGAGTGGGTGTGGTTAATCTGATTGTTGATAATAACAGGCGTGCTGGCTATTTCTGTTTCACACAGTAACCAACGCAGTGAGCACTACAACACAAACAGGACAAACACGATTTCTTCTTCACACAACGACCTAATTATGACAGGCCCACTGAAACAAAAACCCAAGTCAGACTTACATTTTCCATAATACATTTTATTCCATTAAAGATTCTTTTTTTCTAATTGTACACTGGAATGTCAAGATTCCCCTTCAGTAATGTAGTTAAAAACGCTGCGTGTCGTCAACTTCCACCTCACGTCTACGAAACCACTGCGACAATTTGGTGAGTACAAATTTGGGGAAAAAAGGAAAAAACCCATGAAAGACAAACTCATTACGGTGAATAATAAAGTAAAGGATGACTGTGAGAACAGAAGAGCTGAGCTGGGATGTGAGCGCAGCGAGTGGAGCATCAGGCTGGCAGCCTCTGATCTGTGTGCCAACTTGCACCCACTGCCATCGGAGACGTGAGCGCTCCTGTGGGATGGTAGATTAGGGGCTGGGGTGTTGTTTCTGGGCTTTTCTTCAAAGTCCTGTTTTTGGATATCTGATAGCTGAGAGGTGGACTTAAATGGACCAGAGGTTAACACACAGTCTGTTCTTGACAAAATAAGGAGTGGCTGTAATGGTGTTACCATAAAAAATAAAAAAAAACATTTTCTCCAGATGCAAGTCAAATGTATTTGCTGTTTGGTAACAGCGCAGCCGAGAGTCCCTCACAAATCCTGCTCTTTACTGTCAACCTCCAGATTAGTGGCAAACAATCAAAAACATACAGCAAACAGTAAAAAATGTATCCACGTTGAACATAAAAGGAGAACTTTGCTGATGATGACCTCACACAGTACAGGCGACATACTGAGTACAGCCATGTTTTCCTTTTTAAGCACGTGTACAGAAATCTGGGGAGAAACAAAATTCAAAGCACGAGAGAGAAACAAAAGAAGCTGAATGAAGAACGACACCAAGACATCAGATCACAACAGTTTAGTGATTAAACAAAGTCAGGCTTATAACGACTGAGACAGCTACTATTCTGCAGTTTAGAAAACGTGAAAAGAAAGAGCGAGAATCCCGGCGAGCGAGCGTTGTGGAGGATGCATGAACACCAGGGTGGGCAGTTAAACTACCAGCGCTCAGTGTAGTGGCCCGGTCTACCGCCAGGGTTTACCTGACCGCTAGGCTCTCCTGCACCCCTGCAGTCATCCTCTACTTTGTCCCATTTACAGTTCTGCTTGGCGGACACAAGTTTGCTGTGTGTGTGTGTGTTTGTGTGTGTGTGTGTATTTGCCGGTTCAATTAACTCTATATATAGATGATCCTCTCATACAAACATATAAATACACCACCGCTGCGACGCTCCACCACAGGAAGAGGCCTCGCCCCAGGGCTGACTGAGTCCTGTCGATGTTCACAGTCTCATAGTGTATGCAGGGTGGGCAGGCGAGAGATCTTCAATCTTTCTGTGAAGCATAGATTTAGACTTTTTTTTGTTGGTGATTTTGTTTTTTCAATTTTTTTTCTTTGAACAGGTTTACAGGATTTCATATTTGTCGACGACAAAGGAGGTTTCTGAAGAGAATCTAATGGAGCTGTCGTCGTCTACGTGAGTCACTTTGGTAACCTGTGGACAGAGAAACACGAGTCTGTTAGCAGCAGCTACTCCGTCTATCACAGGGACGAACACACAGCACTGTCATCTGGATTTTAAGCTCACGCCACACTCTGTGGCCTCTTAAACATCCATTCAGCTTTTTGATCCACTGAAAACTTGGATTGTTTTGTTTCTTTAGTTACAAGCAAACAAAAACCACAGAGTGACTTTTTGGGGCAGGCTAATGTTAGCCAACAGCTAACATTAGCCTGCCTTACTATGTAACAAAACAGTCTTAAGTGGACAACATGTGTTTTGTCCCAAATCCCAGGGCCACTCAGTCCCAGTTATTAATGATCTCTTCCCATCTTCCTCCCCTCACCCCCAACCACTCGCGGAAGATGGCCGCTGCTCCCTGAGCCTGGGTCTGCTGGAGGTTTCTTCCCTTCCAACTGTCACCAAGCGTTTGCTCACAGCACAGTGATTGTTGGGGTATTCTCCCTGTTATTGTAGGCTCTTTACTTTAAAAGCACCCTGAGGGGACTTGTTCTTTGCTTCTATATAAATAAAACTGAATTATGAAGTTACTGACGTTTGTCACGTATTAAACTAAAGGCCGATTCACTTTAGAGAACCGAAGACCTTCTGTGGAAAATGTGCTCCTCAGTTAAACAGAGCTTCTGTCCCTCACACTGAAGTCAGCCTCCATCATATGCAACCCACCTGGATGTCGCAGTAGTTGCGCTTAGACACAAAGGACAGGCTGACAGGAAAGAAGTCATTGGGCTGCCCAGCGATGCTGAATTCCAGGCTGCCCGTCTTGTTGTTGGCATCAATGACAGGTAGGCTCCACTCGAGGATGTTTCGCCTGCTGTCGTGTTTGTACTCGCCATCCAGATCACCGATCACCGGAGCTCCCACTCCAGACCTGAGGAGCACCGGGAATGTCGGTCATACACAGGACTGACAGGGATGTGACAGAGTAACAGTTTTCTTCTTATACACATTTTGTGAATAAGTACGTACGGTACAGGGATGCTGATGACCACGTCATTGAGCTCAAGGTTCTCCTCCTGCAGCTCATATTCAATGTTGACATCACAGCCAGTCCCACTCTCTGACGGCCAGCAGTTTACTGTGAGGAGGAAGAGTCGGTCAGGTTACAGTGAGGAGGAGGAAGAGTCGGTCAGGTTGCAGTGAGGAGGAGGAAGAGTCGGTCAGGTTGCAGTGAGGAGGAGGAAGAGTCGGTCAGGTTGCAGTGAGGAGGAGGAAGAGTCGGTCAGGTTACAGTGAGGAGGAGGAAGAGTCGGTCAGGTTGCAGTGAGGAGGAGGAAGAGTCGGTCAGGTTACAGTGAGGAGGAGGAAGAGTCGGTCAGGTTGCAGTGAGGAGGAGGAAGAGTCGGTCAGGTTGCAGTGAGGAGGAGGAAGAGTCGGTCAGGTTACAGTGAGGAGGAGGAAGAGTCGGTCAGGTTACAGTGAGGAGGAGGAAGAGTCGGTCAGGTTGCAGTGAGGAGGAGGAAGAGTCGGTCAGGTTACAGTGAGGAGGAAGAGTCGGTCAGGTTGCAGTGAGGAGGAGGAAGAGTCGGTCAGGTTGCAGTGAGGAGGAGGAAGAGTCGGTCAGGTTGCAGTGAGGAGGAGGAAGAGTCGGTCAGGTTACAGTGAGGAGGAAGAGTCGGTCAGGTTGCAGTGAGGAGGAAGAGTCGGTCAGGTTGCAGTGAGGAGGAGGAAGAGTCGGTCAGGTTACAGTGAGGAGGAGGAAGAGTCGGTCAGGTTACAGTGAGGAGGAGGAAGAGTCGGTCAGGTTGCAGTGAGGAGGAGGAAGAGTCGGTCAGGTTGCAGTGAGGAGGAGGAAGAGTTTGCAGTGAGGAGGAGGAAGAGTCGGTCAGGTTACAGTGAGGAGGAGGAAGAGTCGGTCAGGTTGCAGTGAGGAGGAGGAAGAGTCGGTCAGGTTACAGTGAGGAGGAGGAAGAGTCGGTCAGGTTGCAGTGAGGAGGAGGAAGAGTCGGTCAGGTTACAGTGAGGAGGAGGAAGAGTCGGTCAGGTTGCAGTGAGGAGGAGGAAGAGTCGGACAGGTTGCAGTGAGGAGGAGGAAGAGTCGGTCAGGTTGCAGTGAGGAGGAGGAAGAGTCGGTCAGGTTACAGTGAGGAGGAGGAAGAGTCGGTCAGGTTGCAGTGAGGAGGAGGAAGAGTCGGTCAGGTTACAGTGAGGAGGAGGAAGAGTCGGTCAGGTTACAGTGAGGAGGAGGAAGAGTCGGTCAGGTTGCAGCGCAATATTTACTGCAGTATTACAGCCATGCCAGTAATGATCAAGGTTATTATCGTTAATGAAAACTAACGAAATAACGAAAACTAGAAGTGAAAAAACATTTTCGTTAATGGAAATAAAAACAAAAACAAAAAAGGAAAACTAACTAAGACTGTAATGAGTGTTCACAAAACTAAAATTAACTGAATTTATAGCAAAAATGTGTTTAGTTTCATTGATGTGTGCGTGTCATACAATAGTCGAGGGTGAAAATAAAGTTTAGTTTCCAGGTTTTTTTCTTGCTGTGTCTCATTATGCCAGCAGGTGGCAGTACGTTAGTCGAGTCGTCTGTGTTGCTGCTCCGTCCCACGCAGAATCATGTCAGGAAAAGTCGGGAGAAAGCGCCAGAGTCCAATTTGGGATTACTTTGAATATGACTGTGTTTGGATAAAGCAAGTGTCTTGTAGTGGAACGAGACAAATTATGAGGGACAAAAAGTGAAAAAAAAATCCCACAAACCTTAAAGTGCACTTGAAAAGCTCACACAAGAAGGCTAACCTAGCTTACCTTGAGAAGGGAGCACACTCAACCCTCATCCCCAGAAACAGAAGCTAACACCAGGCAAGGCAGCATGATGCATCCCGAGACAACAGGACAGAGATATCTACATAACTGTGTGAGTCAATTGCCTTCAAAGAGTTTATCAATTCACTTGAACCAAAATTACGAACACCCGGTGCTGCGAGAGTTAATAGTCTCATTGGGGCCAAGATATACATTTTATAGTTGCCTGGTATCAATGGTTGTTCATCTGCCCTAATTTATTTATTTATTTATTTAAAGAACCCATAGGTGGGAATGTGAGTTGTCTGTCTCTGCGTGTTAGCCCTGCGACAGACAGGGGACCTGTGCAGGGTGCAGGTAGCTGGAATAGCAACATACCCAAGGATGAGCAGAAGAGCATGACTGATATGATGAAACTGGGATTTTGTTACACTTAATTATTGCAAACACGACTAAAACTATAACTGAAACAAATCAAAACTAAACTGAAACTAAGGATTTTCAAAAAATAAAAACTAAACTAGCAAACAAATGGTAAAAACTAATTAAAACTGATATAAAATTGAAAATCTGAAGTCAAAACTAAATAAAAATAAAAACTAATGAAAATTGCAAAACTATTAAAACCCTGGTAATGATAATAAGTGCCAGTGGCAATCTTCAACATTTCCCACACAGCCATCTAACATCAAGGCTCCCATTATCTAATGAAATCATTACGCAGCTACTCAGCTAACTAAATATTCACATTTAGGCAGAAATCACAGCGTGCTAATTTAACTTCTTCACTGAGGATATGCGACGCTTGTATTTGTCATACATCAACCCGAATAGCTCAGACTGGGCACACATGTACGGCTAAACACTGTCTACAGATGCCATCCTGTGCTGTGGGAAACAAACATTACTACCACTGTCAGTGTGCTTTCTTAAAGAGGACAGGAGCTGCAGACATCAGGACGTACTGGTTAGAGGTATGAGGGACTCGTCTGTGGTTTGTAGTCTCCACTTCAGCACACCCACATCATTGTTAAGAGGGAAGGACTTCTCCGGGTTCTTCAGGCCAATCACAGACTCAGCTGTGAACAACTTCTTGTCCACATTAGGATGTGTCTAAGAAACAGAGGGCGAGACGCGTTTCAATAAAGATCTTTTACTGTCAAACATCACAGCAAAACAGCCTGGGTCACTTTAAACAGAACAGACTCAGAGGCTTACGCTCTTCTTACCATTTCATCATTTCTTAACAAAGTGAAGAGCTTAAGTCTCTGGAATTGCTTTGAAGAGGGACATTTGCATTTGCAAGCTGCTGTAAACCAAAAACATGCAGTCATCCAAACCTGAAAGGAATTTCTGTGTTTACCTGTCGACCAGGAAAAACACTGCTGTGTCTGCCTTCATCTCATTTTTAACATTACACTGCTCACTTCTGTGTTTTCTGAATGCGGGCTTATAGCGCCACCTGCTGCTCTGGCATGCTCGTGACAGCGTTTAACATAGTTTGTGTGCTTTCACAGAAATATTTCTTAAAACATAATAATTATCTTTGTTTGCTGGATTGTGTTTGAGCCCCTGTAAATAGGGGACCGTGGATATAGACTCCTCATATAACTGTAGCTTCAACGTTCAGGTACACAGCTGAAATCCAAACGCACTTCAAAATTACGATTATGGTTAAAAACAAATGTAATGTAAATAAAACTGAGTTATGTGTTTAACATAACATACACAGTGGAGCACTGTCTGCTGCACACGTGTGTGTGATAAACCAACCTGCAGTTGCAATCCTTTGCCATCATTGTTATTGATAATCAGGCGGATGCGTCCATATTTGTCGTCTGTGACTCGGAGCGTCACCATACCCAGCACCTCCATGTTCTGTAGGCCGCCATCACGGCCACAGGTCAACGTGATCTTCTCCTCCACACGCAGATGCACACTGCAGGTCAAATCACCCACACACACTTTAAGAAAGCAGCACTGAGATGACACTGTGACTGAATCTTAGCATGAAGTTGAAGTTACACCAGTGAGACACACGCACGCACACATGCGCTGAGAAACAGGAGATTTGTAACCGTCCGTTTTCTTCACCTGTCTGTAAGCAGCCTGTCTGTGAGGCGTGCTGCACTGTTGGACACTTTGTTACAAATTAAAAAGCCTCACTTATGAAAATGTTACATTGTTACAATGTTAGAATTAAGTTATAATACAATTATAACAATTATAACTTTAGGACCCACTGAGAGACATCTATGAGCCTGTTAACCGCACCCAGCACACACCTGTACCCAGCATGCACCTGTCACACTGTGGGTGTGTTTGTTTTGTGTCACTAACTGGGTGGTGCATTAAAGCAGGGGATTAATTAATGTACACGCAACCAGTTTTACAACTAGGTGAGGGCGCACTGATGCCAAGCTCGACCTGTAATGACATCATCCTTTATCCTTCTGTTATTTGACTTTAACAGGGAAACTTATATATTTAAGGTAAAAGTATTGGATTGCCACAAATGAGAAGAATAAGTAAATAAATGTGTCGTGATTACAGTTCAGATGTCGTTACTGCAACAGCCTGATGAAAACAGCCAGTCCCAGAAGAATACACAGCACTGAATGATGAGGGCATACCTCTCCATGTTGACTGGTGGGGGCAGAACTTTCGAAACATCGGATCCCCTCTTTCCTGTGGTGGGCATGATGGTTTCACCCTCAGACTTGAGCTTGTCAACAAAATTGTCCACCTCTTTCCCTTTAGCCCCCAGTTTCAGAGCCTTACTGGGTCCACTTGGTCTGAACAGAAACAAACACCATGTCCCATCAGCCTAATCAGTCCACTGTTTGTGCAACCACAACAAAATCTTCCCATACAAACTTGAGTTGTACCTGACTGGAGCCGCTGTGATCTTGGGCTTCTCTGGCTCGATGATGGTGTCTGTGATGATGGTCCCTGAGGACACACTGGTCATGCCAGCGCTGCCAAACCCGCCAAAAGCTGGCACCTTCTTCCCGGAGCGCTCAGCGTCCCTCCTGGCCTGCTGCAGTTCCTTGGCCTTCCTCCTCATCTCTGCCTTGGCCTCGCGCTCCTGAGTCTGTAGGATTACAAAAGAAAGTGAGCAGGGATCAGAACAGCACGCTCAGCGCTAATACAGTCACAGCACGACAGCTGACAGTTACTCTGAAGGAGGGAAAATATAGGACTGTGTTAAATTTTAAATACTGACAGTGCAGCTGTGTTGTCAACCATGCGGGTTCATCACACTTTGCTTAGCCTGTACAGTGTGTACGTCTCATATTCTCCTTCATCTCCCTCCTTCTATTAAGCTTTGAAAAATCACTAAACTCCAATTGTTGCATTTTGTTTCTTTTACAAGACAAATAATAATTGTGTAATATAACTTTCCATGTGCTTCTTTCTAATTTGCCTGAATAATTCAACAGGAATCCAACGAGGCAGGCAGAGCCACATCTCACCTCCCTGACGGCGCGGAACACCTTCTCCTCGTGGGAGTCCATCTCTGTGAAGGTGCGGATCTGAGCCAAGTTGACGTTCTCTCTATAGCCCAGTGCAACGATCTCATCGAAGGCGAAGATCAGATCGAAACAGTGCTCCGATATTTCACTCTCCTCCAGCACACGACAGTACTCTGGGATCTGGAACAGACGGGAGGAGCGATTCATTTAAACTAATGGATAAGGATACAATAAGGACACATTAAGCACCACTGTAGCCTAGTTCTTGCTGACAGACTTTACTAACACCATTTATTTACCCATTATTCCCAGAACCTAATCTTCATTTGCACACCAGCTTCCATACAGATTAACTGGTATCATCTGCCCCACTTCTATCACCATCAACAACATGTGACTGAATACAACAAAGCATCAATTGGATTCACAGCTTTTCCCCACAATGAAAAACTGACATCTGTATGTAGATTTCCTTCTTACCGTGTCCTCACAGTTCGCAGCAGAGGATGCAAAAATGATATATGCCAACAGTGACATGTTTACCGCATGGATACTGGCTGGCCTATCAAACAGACAGCAACGGGGACCCAGGTGTTACAGCTGTTTCTCCTTATTGGAGACAGGGGCCTTTGTGCTGAACAGTAACTGTAGGTAAACAAGGCCCACAGTGGCCTTTTAAACACAGTGATGAATAAGAAAATGTGGCGTAATGCTGTGTGTCCACAGGCAGTGCTTCCTGCACTGGAAGGAAACGTGGACTCACACTCAGAGCGCTTTTTCCTAACACGTGTTGTTGCTAGGCTACAAAGACATCTTCAGTGTTTTGTCCTCTGCTGTTATTTAGTGTTTAGAGCTTCAGAGGAGCTTTGAGTCTCATGATGCAGTAACACTGATTAGAGCAGCTGCTTGCTGAGGGCAGTTTCAACGTAAGAACTTCAATAATAACTTTTTATTATTTTTTTCCTGGTTTGTACATGCAGTGTTTTTAAAACTGTATTTTAAACCTTTATATTTTTTGCTGTTGAAGCCTGACTCTTAACATCTACTGTAATACAAACGTATGGTCGTATTGCATTAACAGCCTAACACTGTTGACTTCATCACTTCAGTCAGCATGAAGTTCAGTGGCCGTGTTGCCTAAAGGCTGGCAGCAAAAGCATCGCTCCACCTCACATTTCAGCTTCTCGCACTTTAACATCATTTCAGTCATTAGATTTTTTTCTTTCTTCATTAATTCAAGACAAACGTGCCTTTCATGCCCAACTACAACAAACTGTGGGAAAGCAACAAAGAGAAGTCTGTAATCTTTCTTTGCTTTCTTTTCAGCGGCCACCAGGGGGCGTCTCCAGGTAAACAGCTGGTGAGTTTATGGGCTCGGTGACTAATTTCAGGCCATAATGAATAAAATATTGAGCCCATTATGTAAATATGAGTTATTTTGGGTGTGAGGATTACCCAAGGTATGCTCATCGGCTAATGTTTGTGATTTACATGCTGCTAGCTAGTCATCTTTTTACAGTGAGATCACCCTTAGTTCATCACAGCTGGTTTCAAAGAAGCTACATCCATCATGTACACTTACTGTAACGTTCAGAACGTACAGGTTTATACAGTGACACGTCTCTACATTTATTCTTCTTTGTTACCAGACCGGTCACCTCGTCGACATGTCAGACAACATGTACTTAAATGCTCTTTGCAAACTGACTTCTATCCAAGCCTGCCTGTGTGCGCTTACCACACGGGAAAACAGTCTGAGTGTCTCCAGGTCCTCCAGGATGTTGCTGTTCTTGGTGGTGATGAGGACCATGTAGAGCTTCTCCAGTGGCTGGTACACATAGCGAACGCTGTCTGTTTCCACAAAGGTGTGCTGCTTGCCCGTGTTCATCAGTTTAGGAAACGCAGCTAGGAGACCCTCAATCCGTGTCCGGGTCATTTCCACAAACTGCCGCGATACGATGGCCTTGCCGGCCTTGGTGCACACCGCCGCTGCCAACAGCACCTGAGGGGTACAGAGGAATTTCACTACTTTAGTTTCCCACAGACCTGAACTATTACAACTAAAGATGCAGTAATCGGACCAACATCTATGCTCATAATAACAAAAGGGAGGTCAGCAAATGTCAACATTCAATTTTTTTTTGTTTCATGTAATATTTTCTTCTTTTATTCCAAAGAAACAAGAAAAAACTAAACAACAAAAAAAACAGAACTGTTTACACTACTGCAGATCTTCATCACACTTACTGAGGATTCATTCATCAGCAGGAAATCTACCACATAGGTACACTGTGACTGCAAACTACTTGGAAACCCTACATCAGAATCAGAATCAGAATACTTTGATCCCTGGGGGAAATTATTTTTTGTTACAGTGCTCCATTTTAAACCAACATTAAGACATTAATACATCTTAACCTGATGTGCTCCTGCCTAAAAATGTAACGTCATGTTGACACAGCCAGAAACAACCGTGACTGTTCAATACCACCGATCCCTCCTGTGAATTTCTGCTACTTTTTGCTGTAGTCTTTGATTTGATTTATCAATCATCTACATATAAGGAATAATAATCATAGTAAATAAGAACACACATTTCACCAAATTACAGGAGGAAGATTGACAAAACTATCAGAGTGAACATGAGGAAATGTACAAAGAAGAGGAAAAGCTTCACATTGAAGAGTGGAGACTCAGGAGCAAAAAGTCTTATTTGCTTTCGTCATAGGTGACACTGCATATAAAACCCAGGAAACGAGCACAATGTAATTAGCACATAATGCACCAGCACACAAATGCTGATAACATTGGCCACTTGCATAGGTTACATCGTTGGCTCTTCAAATATCCACTGTAGAAGTCTAAGTCAGCCATTATCCAATGCTAGCCTGATGTGGCCTACACTCAGGTAGGACAATATCAGCTGATTCTGATATTTAGCGATACAGTGAAGTCAGAAAAACCAGACGAGAGTACTTGTCATTTGATATATTGGTGCTCTCCTGATTACACACGGCTGTAGTTGTTTGAGGACATTACTAAATGCACATGAACTAACCGCTGTTTGCCTTTCTCTTAGGTGAGCGTGTCTTACTGGTGCAGATGTTAGCACAATGGAAAATGATCTTATAAAAGAATCAGGGGTCGTTTAATATAATGAGTATAACAATGGTTGACATAAACGGACGCTTTACGTGGCTGTGCTAAATGACTGGAGGAACTGCATTGATTACACGTTGACAATAGAAATGGAAGAGCCGATCGCACCGATGTGAACTCGATAAAGACGCGCAGCAACTGGTTATCGAAGTCATCGACACTAGCTAACTATAATAACACAGTTGTACGTATAGTTGGGGTATGTCGCAGAGCCGGGGTCGGTTTAACCTGGCTTATTACAATCTGACAGCAGGCAGTGGTTGCACGGATCCGGCTACTGACAGGAGACAACTAGCGCTAGCCCGCAAAGCTAGTTCACGTCAGCACGGACTGCACAGCTAAAGCGCTTCACTCAGGTGAAATTCAACTTTGACGACTCATTTACTCGATTTTAGCACCTGAACATGTCGCTATCACTGTGGCTCCGATAAAAAAAGCACCGTTTATTAATTGTCTTCTTTCGTTCATGAGGGGGGGAGAAGCTAGTTTGCTCATACCTAGCTTTAGCTACTAGCCAATGTTATGATAGCTGCTAGGCCCGATAAAAGGCAGGGAAATAATGGTCACTTTCGACTGTCACTCACCATTGTGGTCTCTCTCTACGGCACGACGGTCGTCAGTCTCTCGCGTTTCTTGCTTTGGTGATTCCTCGTCCCTCTGGAATAGCAAGGTGCGAATATACAGCTGACTTCTAGTTGTGTGATTGTTAGCTAGTTAGCGTCAATATGGCAGCAGCGCAGAGCCACGTCTCCACCGGAAGAGCCGCTGGATCAGCCCACCGTGGAAACCAATGACGTGGGCCCCCAAATGTTGGCCTTGTTGCAAAAAGAAGTTACTCAGATTACTTCCACCAGCGTTTCTTCTTCTTCTTCAGACTTCTGACTACTGACCACAAATTACCTCCACGCGATTACTTTTAACGTTTATCAGCGTATCAGTAACCTGGCAAACACATAAATATTATTCAGAGAGGTTGTCAGAGTAGTTCTGAGTGATAGCGTTTCACGTCTGATGGGGCTGGTCTCCGGGATGAAAATGTCTTCACCCACAAAGCACACAGGGGGTCGTATAAAAAAGAATGATATGCTACAGTCCTCAGTGCAGGCAGCGCTCTCCACCACCATCGTCAAAACACCAAATTCATCCCATCTGTGTCTCCGTGATGTGAACACGTCACAGTCTAATGCAACATATGATACAATTAGTCTTTTCTCTTTGTTGTCCTCCTTACGTTCTTTATGTTACATTTTAACCCTTAATTGTAAACATAAATATTCTCGTTGGGCATTTGTCACCGGACGGGGGGCAACGAACTAACGATGGCTGTGAAGCGTGTGAGGAATGTGACTAACATGTTTAACAAAGTCAGATATATTATGGAATTGAATGTTGTCTTTTAAGTTTAAGTTACAAAAATGTTGAATTCCGTTTATTATTATTATTATTATTATTGTTGTTATTATTATTATTATTATCAATAATAATAATAATAATAATAATAATAATATTTGATAATAATAATATTATTATTATCAAAGAAAGAAAAGTAAACATACTCCAACAATCCATCCTTCTGCTTTTCCAGTTCCACGACTAAGCTGGAGCTTATTCCAGTTCTGATGGGTGAGGGTACCCTGTCACAGGGCTAACACACAGACAGACAACATTCACACGTACAATCAATTTCCAACTTCCTGTTAGCAGGTGTGACTGTGCATGGACAATAAAGAGTTATCTGATTAAACTAACCTGAGCATGTCTTTGGACTGTGGGATTAATGCCCAGACAGAAGATTAATTACTGGAGATAATTAATAAATTATTAAACATATAGAAGAAAAAAATTGCCTTTCATTAGCATGTTTTATTAGGTTAATATTAACATAATAATATTCACTTATATTTGATATTAATTAGTATGTTAATATTTTGATCACGTAGTGAAAAGAATACAGACTTCTTTATTTGCATGGGGGATGAGTGTAGCAGGAAATATTTTAGTTTATGGAAAATAATGGGTTTGATAGCTTATAGATGAGGTAGAACATTTTAAGCAGACAGTTTGAGCATCCATCCATCCATCCATTCGCTTCCGATGAACCTTTTCAGGGTCGCTGGAGCCTATCCCAGCTGTCATAGGGCGAGAGGCGGGGTACACCCTGGACAGGTCGCCAGTCTGTCGCAGGGCCAACACACAGGGACAGACAACCATTCACACTCTCATTCACTCCCACATTCACAGCTAGTGGCAATTTGGATTATCCAATTAACCTATCCCCACAAGCTGCATGTCTTTGGACGGTGGGAGGAAGCCGGAGTACCCGGAGGGAACCCACGCAAACACGGGGAGAACATGCACACTCGACACAGAAAGACCCCGGCCTGATGGTGGAATTGAACTCAGGCAATAGTGCTAACCCCTGTGCCACCGTGCTGCAGTTTGAGCAGACAGTATTTTTCATTTAATGTAAATGCACACGTAAGCAAGATGCTGGTGGCAGGAACACTTTAAGATATTCAGAATGTTCTTAGGGACATAAATCCAACATTCATATGGGAATACTGTTTACATGTTTGTCATGCGCAATGCCTGTGGCTCGGGCGGTAGAGCAGGTCCTCTACCAGTCAGAAGGTTGGTAGTTTGATCCTTGCCTGCTCTTTTCTCCAGTCTGCATACCTGAGTATCTTTGGACGTGATACTGCTGTCTGATTGCGTCACTGGAGTGTGAACACATCGATGCGTCTTTCACCCAGGGGGAGGGGAAATGGTTCTCATTTTAGACCCCTAGCATGAAAAACTACACACGTCACAGTGTTGCAGTAACTTATTTTGGTCACTAGGTGTCGCCATTTAAAAAAAGGAAGAGGAACGCGCGATCCTGTATTTATCTCACTGCGGAGGATGTTGGTTTTTCAATCAACAGATATTTCACTGTTCCATTAAATTATACAGTAACAACGTAAGAATATGCGTGTAATATATTTACTCCCAGTCAGTGAATTCACTGACGCACTGGATACGCCCACAGGTGTGTATGGTAGTTGGCATAAAAGTCCAAAGTTGACAGACAGGTTTTTATGGCCACGTCGTCAGATCACAAAAACATGACACAAGACGTCAGCTTTTAAAGTAATCATTTTAATACTACCGGCGGATATTTAGCAGCCGGAAGTCAATTATTGCGCTTTCCCTTCTTAAACAATAACAATTTTGTTTCTTTTAAACTTCCAACATAGTCACACTTGAAGTCGTGGATGTGAGCACCCACGCCCGCAGAAGCAGAAAGGTCAGGCGGGACCAGGAAATGACCTCTAGCCGGTCCGATGACATCATAGCCACCACGCTCACTCATACGCGGAGCTGTTTGAGACGAGTGCTCGGAGCTCATCCAGGAGTTTGGGTGTCTCTAATAGTCTCTGTGTCCAGAAAAACACGCTGCTGATTCGCGCAACACCGGCGGACTCAACCGAATCACCGACATGTCGGAAGAAGCTAGTTCTCAGGTAGGTTTTCTTCACTGTTCTGTCAGACTTGCTGCTCATTCAGCGTTCACGCGTTGTGTGTAAACTTCGTCATCACGTAGGGCTCGTTGATTGGCTGACGTTTGTGCTTGTCTGCGGATTCTGCTCTCCATTGGACAGGGGGCGGTGTCAAACGTGACAGACAGTAGCTGTAAAAAGCTAAACGTTTTAGTTTGATTTGGGAAGGTTAAGATCAGCGTTGGTTAGAAGCAGGCCGCCAAACAGAGTGCTGGCACCGAAACACTGAACGCTAACCTTACAGGCTGCCTGCTTGTTCATTTGCTAGCCTTAGAGTTCCGCGTGTTAGCTATAGACACCGAAAAACCCCACCGCCACTGTTTTCCCCTCTCAGACTGAAGTCACTCAGAGACACTGATACTGAGTTCACTTAAGCTTTTATATTCCTCCCTCGTGAAATGGGCAGCACTGATTTTGCTCCTGCCTCAGAGTTACGTTGATAAACTTGGAGGTGAACGCATTTAAAAGTTCAGCATTTTATTAAAATGACACTTGGCTGTTATGTCACTGGTGCCGAATGGATGTTCGCCACCTGCTAACATCGGCTACACTATAACAGGTATGTTTCTAAAGGCGCTGAGTAAATACATGACAAATTAATCGATTTTTGGACGCAGTTTTCGGACAGACGGCTGGAAATTCAGTCTTTGTTTTACCCTTCGTAATACCCAGGGTTATGTCTGAGACGTGCACGGGTCAGGTGAAAAATAAATGAGTAAAAAGAAAGAAAATGTTACAAATAATTCAGATTTAATAGTAAGAATAATAATTTAACGATGTAATCTGCATGTAGCGCGCACAGAAATGAGTGAATTATCAGTTATTTTCATTAATAATTAAAACGTGTATAATAAGTCATCTAGTCAAAAACAAACAGTCAAATCAAACATCTGGTGTGCTGTTGAAGATTATCATTTATTTTTATTAAACAACATTTTTAGTTTTAAACTACATCATATTAGCAAATACGGAAATACTCCCGTAAGTATTACTTTGTTTTACTCGGCCACTGCTATTAAAGTCTGACCAGGATCACAAGGAAATAAAGACTTCCGGTGACACGCTTAAGATCAGTCTTTACTCTGAGCAGTGTTTGCATCTTTGCATTTATTTCAGCCTTGTGTGTCCCTGATTAAAAACAGCCAGCAGTGTTATCTGGATATTTCTGTTTGAAGAGGAACGTTTCCACTCACACTCTTCCCTGTGACCACACCCTGTAACCAGGACCCTCCTAAACTGCCTTTTGTAACGGACTCATTGAAAAGACACACTTATCTGTGGGAACCAGAGATATTAGAGGTGGAGGTCCTTAGTGGGGGAGGAGTCAGCTGGGTCCAGTAAGAAAGGACACTGTTTAGTAGCAAGAGGCTATATGACCTCAGCAAAGCTCCTTACCAGGACGCAGCAGTCAGTCCCAGACACACAGCACACAATAGCCTCTACAGTGCAGAAGCTCAGTGTGGATCATGGAGGAAGGACCTTACAAGTACATCAGGGTGAGGCCAGCAGAGAGGGATCATTCATTCGTATTTTAAGTCAGAAAGTGTAACAGTGTTGTGCTGATTGAACATATGAGGAATACATCTCGGAAGCGAGCGAGTGTTTGTAAAATCTTGTGGCTGATCTGGTTTTATGTTCCGGCAGGATGGAAACGGCAAAGTTAGCCGAGTCATTCGAGTGGGAACCCGCAAGAGCCAGGTGAGTATTACATTATTATCCAATCAGGAGCTTCAAATTCAGGCAGGTTTGACTCTAATGTAAAGCTGAACTTACAGATCCCGAGTGTCGGTTGTGAATTATCTGATTTGAAAGCCGCCTGGACCTCCTTTCCACAGAGATAAAACAATCCTGCCTGACGAGTGTGTTTTTATGATAACTGTCTGTCATCTGCTCTGTTCTGCTGATTTAATACGTGTGAAAGGACAGTGAATGCAATGAGTTGATCTTCTGTTGCAGCTGGCTCGCATCCAGACGGACAGCGTGGCCGAGACGTTGAAAGAGCTGTACCCTGACATCCACTTAGAAATCGGTAAGAAGGCAGCCCCTCTGTCGGTGCAGCGTTTCTGCTCTGTCTCCATGTTTCTGTTCAGAGTGAATGGATTACACACATGTTCTTACAGCTTAAGTCTTAAAATTGAGTCTGAATCTGTCCACGCTGTCACTCCATCCTCACCGCACTGAACACACTGAAGTTTGTGTCTTTGTTCAAAGCAGCTGGTGACCTCGTGTGTTTCCAGAAAACGTCACTGAACCTGAACGCGAGCAGCAGTCCAGTTAGACTGTTCCTGCGCTTTTAGCCACAGATGGAAACTAAAAACCAGGAATTATTGAAAAAAGGAAATCCATCATATTACATAGAACAAGCAGTGATTTTGAATATATCGTCCTATTAAAAGGCAGCGTGCACTGATAGCGATTTTGATTGGCCCAGAATATTACCATGTTTAAAATGCCAGTTTTATTCTTCTTTTTTAAGTCTGATTAAAATAAAGAGGAATGGTAACTTTTTAGAAAACAGTAACTAAAACGTTAAAAAGTATTTCAGTGTTTGCAGACAGTCAGCCCACTTTCATGTTCAGTACTTTCTCCTGGGTTTTTCCTTTTTCTGGAGACTGAACCAACACAAAACGGATGCAGCAGTCTTTATATGGATCTGCACATTTAATCGATACCACCACCTGTAAGTCTGCTACCAAATTCAGCAACTCTACTTTTTCTGTTGTCGTCCACCCTCCCACTGCAAGAAGTCAGCATTAAAGCTGTTCAGCAGGAACAAAATGGCTTTACATGATGTCCAAATATTGCATAAATGCCTGCTGCTTAGTGCTCACAGGGATCCCTCTCAGGAGGGAGAGCCAGTTTTTCTCAGGTTTTGATGCTCAGAAAAAAGTTCTCAAATTTGAGGATTTGAAACTTGTTCCTAGAAGCTAAATTACCAACAGCACCATTGTGTAGACAAACAGGATTAATGGCAACATTTTGTGTCTTTACATTTGTTACTAGTTTCCAGTCCGTTGCCTGAGACGGTGCGTTCACTGCCCTGTCTTATAGGGTGGGAAAAGTGCAGCATGCGTTACTGTCGACTCGTCTCATGATCTAATCTTTTGTGTTCCAGTTGCCATGTCAACAACAGGAGACAAAATCCTCGATACTGCTTTGTCAAAGGTAAGGCTTCCAGGAAGTGTAACGGACATGACTGCTGCCACCTACACAGTCTTGTCAGCGCTGACATGAGCTCACTGCTTCATGAGCAACAGTGCAGACCAAACGCTGCATGGAGGTTCTTGATAAATGTGAAGCAGTTAATGGGAATCTGTCTCCTGCAGATTGGTGAGAAGAGCTTGTTCACCAAAGAGCTGGAGAATGCACTGGAAAGGAATGAGTAAGTGTGACCTCTGACACTGCTTCACACTTCCTTCCTATTTTCTCTTCTTCAGAAGCGCTCAGCTCGAATAGTTACTCAGCAGCCTGTAAAATGTGCACATTTTAATGGTTAAAAGAAGAAGCAGCCTAATACCAGTATAGGAACCTGCTAGTTTCAAGAGTTTTGCAACAGAAAATACAGAAAAGCTGTGTGGTGTTAGTCCACAGGAGCATGTGAAGTGCATGCAGAGCCTCAGATGTAGCAGGTGGGCTCTGGTTGCTGCGTAAATGGCTGCATTGTGGAGCTCATACATGCGAGTGCATATCCTGTGTGTGCTTCAGGGTCGACCTGGTTGTTCACTCCCTCAAAGACCTTCCCACCACTCTGCCTCCGGGGTTCACCATCGGAGCTGTGCTGAAGTGAGTCACTCACACACTTCTGACTCTTACAGTTACTTTGGATGCATTTACTCTTTTCAGGACAATTTCAGTGCACCCGGCACCCAGTCTTCGAGAGCTACTGTCCTGCAGCTTTTAGATGCGTCCCTACTCCAGCACAGCCGAATCAAATGGTTTGATTACCTCTTCAGCATGCCATCAAGTGTGGCAAAGGCCTGATAACAAGCCATTCATTTGATTGAGGTGTGTCAGAACAAAGATGCATCTCAAAGCTGCAGGACGGTAACTCTCGGGGACTGGGCACCCCTGGTGTAGTGTGTGCAGTTACATTGTGCCAGTTTAAAATCGATGAAAAACAAGTTATTTCGAGGATTAGGTGTACCAAAGGTGCCACGCAGTGTGCGGAGCACCAGCTCGTCCTTTGTTGGGACAATAAGTCAAATAATGCTTGGGGTCATAGATCGTTGCAGCATTTGTGGTTGTGATCTGTGCGTCTTACAGGAGAGAAAACCCCCACGATGCAGTGGTCCTCCATCCGAGCCATGCAGGGAAGACTCTGGACACGCTGCCAGAGAACAGGTGCAGTCAGAGGGACCTGATCGATGCATTCTTATATCTGCTTACACTTTCCTCACGGCTAACACACTGGACTTCGTTTGTGCAGTGTGATTGGCACCAGCTCGCTGCGCCGAGCTGCTCAGCTGAAGAAGAGGTTCCCCCACCTGGACTTCAAAGACATCGTATCCTTCCTGAGAGCAGTCGCGCTGTTCCTGTGTTTATCAGCTGTTTGCACAGAGGAAACCAGCTCCCCATACACACAACCTTCTGCTGTCTCAACACCATAATGGCTAATTAGAAGGACAATAATTACCTGGATGTTACTACACCACAAGCAGCCATAATCTTCTGGGTAAATGATCATTTTCTCACGTGTGGTTACTGTGTAGTGTTAGCGAATACTATTTTTATTACAGACGCTGGAGTGCAGGTCACAAACACTCACAAACTGGTTTTGACTAGTGTGTGAACAGAGTCGGGCTAAACAAGTACACACAAAGAGGCCAAGCTAGAGGCTAACATCAGCTGATGTTTAGGAAATATATCCAGCTGCTAACAGTCCCAAACTGTGATCACACTGCGCTTGTGTTGATGATGATGACGGCCATTATCCAGTGGGTTTTGAGTGGGCAGTTTCTGGGTTTGGTGGGCTTTTCCTGAGCTGCAGTGTTCAGCGTGGGAACCTGAATACACGGCTGAAGAAGCTGGATGAGAAAAATGACTTTGCCGCCATTATCCTGGCAGCTGCCGGCCTCAGGAGGATGGGCTGGGAAAGCCGCATCAGCCAGGTACACTGTGTGGTTATATGCAGCATGTGGGTGGCACTTCTAGTCTTACAGTGTGATTCTTTCCCCCTGGTAGATCCTGGAGCCCGAAGACTGTATGTATGCTGTGGGACAGGTAGGAACTGCCGAGTGGAAAGGTCAGGAATCCACAGGGCGGGTGGTTGTTCATGGCTCCCAATAAGGTGCATGTGTGTTTTTAAGGGGGCCCTGGCAGTGGAGGTTCGGGCCAGAGATGCAGACATCCTAGAGATGGTGTCCATCCTTCATGACCCTGACACTGTGCTGCGCTGCATAGCTGAAAGAGCCTTCCTCAGACGCCTGGTACACACACACACACACACACACACACACACTTGTGTGAATCTGTGATGACTCTATCATTTATTTGTGTGTTATTTTTGCAGGAGGGTGGCTGTAGTGTCCCAGTGGCTGTGCACACCCAAGTAAAGGACTCCCAGGTAAGAGTGTTAGTGACTGTGGCTCAGCACTGTTATACATCGTGCTCTTGTTAGCTACAGATCCAGCCCTGTACACACTTTATCTGCCACTCGTAGCAGCTGTGGGAGTATTTCCTGCCACTCTGCTGTGTCTCAACAGACTATTGGCACCAAGTGGCAAATACTCATATTTTATACTAATGGCCAGAAGTATCACAACAGTATCAATAATAAATGGTAAATGGCCTGTATTTGTATAGCGCTTTACTCGTCCCTAAGGACCCCAAAGCACTTTACACAACCAGTCATCCACCCATTCACACACACATTCACACACTGGTGATGGCAGCTACACTGTAGCCACAGCCACCCTGGGGCGCACTGACAGAGGCGAGGCTGCCGGACACTGGCGCCACCGGGCCCTCTGACCACCACCAGTAGGCAACGGGTGAAGTGTCTTGCCCAAGGACACAACGACCGAGACTGTCGGAGTCGGGGCTCGAACCGGCAACCTTCCGATTACAAGGCGAACTCCCAACTCTCGAGCCACGATCGCCCCTAATACACAAGTGATGATATCAAACAGCTGCTATGGTTCCTGCTCAGTTTAACTCATCAAAGAAAACTGCTCTGTTGTATCTGCTGTGGCGTCACAGTTTTAGGTTCTGTTGATGCAGTGGCGTGCTTCAGGTCACAGCTGATGGGCGCTGCATGCTGGGCCTCAGCAGGCTTCTGCAAGACGACTGAACTATAAATGCAGGGATATGATAATCAGAAGTTTAACTGTGACTGATCACTATCCTTAAATCATTAGCAGTCGCATGAATATGGAGACAAACCAAGTCCTGTACTGGTACCTATTTGATTCTGCAGCAGCGGCCCGCTCTCATCTGATTTTAAAAGCTTGTTGTTTGAACGTGTGAGTAACCCGGAGAAATCCTGTATGCTTTTGCAGCTGTACCTGACGGGGGCGGTATACAGTCTGGATGGCTCAAACAGCCTGAAGGAAACCATGCAGGTCAGCATCGCTGTGGGGACCCAGGTAAGAGCTGCGTGCATTGTGTTTCTGCCACGTTACCTTCGTTGCACATAGGAACCTGTTTTCATAATAACGTGCGTTTCTGCCACAGAGCTCAGAAAAGGTGGACGAGCAGGTCCAGCGAGTGGGAGTCACGGCCAACAAGATCCCAGGTAGCGTCCAGGACGAGGCCGAGAAGCTCGGCGTCGACCTGGCCGACTTACTGCTCAGCAAAGGAGCCAAGGAGATCCTGACGGTGGCCCGGCAACTCAACGACGTCAGATAGGTCTTCCTGGCTGACAGCGGGGCTCCAGAGCATGCAGGCAGTCGCAACCTGAGCTCCATCTAATGTTGGTCTGCTGACTGTTTGCTGCATGAGGTCAGGACCTGTGGTCAGGGTTGTAGAAAGCTGCTAAACTGGCTGCTATTATCCGCTCACTGAGAGTCCCCGCTGTCTCGGTTCCTGTGCGTTCTCACGCAGAGAACCTCATGGAACCTGAGCCACGTTTGGTAAGAAACACGCAGTGGCCTTCAGACGTTGTTGTCAACACTTAACAGCACCAGTGCTGGCTGATATCAGTCTGTCAGCACTGCCTTCGTCTAATCATTTGTTCCCAAAGCTCAGACCGTTTCATCCACATCTGCTGTCGTAACTCACACAGCATCTTCTCGTTTCGACGGTGCCAAAGACGAGCGCTGTTCATTAAGGCGGACTGTCTGCAAAATTTCAGTTCACGCTTATGTTCACTTTGGCACACCCATTTGTTGCCATCACGAAAGAAGAGGTGACATCCAGCTGTGGAGGGCTGCTTGCTTCCTCATTAGCAGAGAGAGCATATTTGATCCACACACTGGGCTTCAGGAGTGCGTTCTTTAACACTGGTAGTAATGCACATGTGGCGTGTGTGTGGGTTTAATATGACTGCAGCTCCAGCGCCTGCACGTTTTCACTGTCCTGCTCTGATTCTTAAAGCATGCACTGTGGTCTTTTGTAGTGCTTTGCTGGCCACAGGGATGCACTGATATCCATACTGTACTCACTGATGTGTGTCAGATTGACATTTCTGTTTTCTCACATTAGTCGACGTTCAGTGATGGTGTGATGCGGAGCTGTAAGTTCAAGGAGAATAACAAAACGACACAAAGGAAGCTTCCTGTATGAGCTCTCAGACAGGCCAGTGCATCCCTGCTGGAAGCCGATGATGGGGATGAACTGTGAGCTTCATTCCTGTGAGCGATGCTTGAAGACTCCCCAAAGCTGGACACGCATCATCAACAAGAAAACACACGTGATTAGAAAAGTTCCCAGTTTTTGTCATGATGAAGACTCATGCTGTGGTGACGGCCTTCGTCCTGTTACGTTGTTCTGACTTTCTGGATTTAGATCATTATGTAATATTGACAGTAGATTGATTATTAGAGCACCTCTGTTATATTTATGGAGTCTGTATGTCACGATCACTTTAAGTATCTGAAAGCTGATGAGTTGGTTTGAAGGTTTTACTGATCAGGACTCATCAGCTCACAGACGTCAGGTTAGCGGCACATAGAAGGTTTACGCTGCAACATGCTGTACCCCCCCCCATATATCACAATGTGTTAATGATTTTTACTGTGATTGTCTAAGTATTATCTCATTTTGCCTACAAACTGCACACCTGCCTTACATGCAGCAGTCTTCACTCTGCATCATATATCCAGTGTTCATGGAATTCAATGTTCTTTTTCTAGGTTTTTGTTGCATATCTGATTTAAACCTCCTGAGACAATGAGAGGTCATGTTAGCCATATTTGTTTTCAGCTTTAATTTCTTTATAACATAGAAGACTGTTGTACTCAGTAATTTTCCCACAGCGCCGACTGTTCAAAACAAAAGGTCGTCATCAAGAAGCAATAAAGTTACTGTGCTGTGAAAAAGTATTTGCTCCTTCTTATTTTTTTATCATGCACATTTCAGATCATCAGATACATTTTAATATTAGACAATGATAACTCGAGTAAATGCAAAATGCAGTTTTTAAATGTTACTCTATTAATGGGGAAAAGTAACGAGTTCAGTGTTATCAGCCACGACCAGGTCTTATTAATGTCTCACGTGAAAGGTGACGATCTCACAGAGCGACGTGCTGTGGCCCGATCTAAAGAAACAGCCAAGGAACACGATGACGGACATCTATCAGCCTGACAGGATTTACAGGCCCACAGTCAGAGCCAGGATCCACACGTGGAGAAAACCTGGAAACTATCAAAAGTAAGCGGCTCACCAAAATTACATTAAGAGTGCGTCAATGAATTATCAAGCAGGTCACAACAGACCCATAACTCCGACGATCTCGCCACTGCATATGTGACGGGGTGGACGGATAGTCCAACATAAAGGCTCGTCTCCCAAAAAACCACCTTGATGATGAATGAATGTTGGACAGAGCACAGAAACAAGTGTTTGGGTGAATGTTGTGTGAAGTGCTCAGAGGAAGAACCAGAAGGTTTAACTTTGGGAGAAAATTCTGTGCACTGACGAGGCAAAAGCAGAACCTTTGTGGGACACAAACATCTGGAATAAAAGTAACGCAGCATTTCAGAAAAGGGACATCAGAGGTGAGGATCAGAGGATTCCCAGCCACTGCTGGATGTTTGGGGTTTTCTTGAATCGCGGATGGGAGCATGGGATGAATTAAACTGGACTCCGATTCTGCATCTGTACTGGGAGCATGCTGTTTTCAGCTGCCCACTGTGAGGAACTGTGACGTGGCCTAAACCTGTAAGCAGCTGTTTTAGAGAAGGACTAGAAACCCTGGATCTTTACATGTTGCACTTCACTGTATCCCAGCAACTAAACTCTGAATGGAAGGAGGCGTCAGAGTTTTTACATCTTTACACTGACATATAAATGTGTAGAAATGAGGACGGGGTGAAGGGCGTGCTAACTGAGAAGGAGGCAAGTATTTCCTACTTGAAATCAGTCTAAAGATGCTAAACCTTCTGTGTGTTGTGAAACATTGGATAATCTCACAATGAGTCCGTTATGAAATTAGTGCCTTTGGCTACTCAAAATATATCTCAGTGATTCCTGAGATTAGGGACAAAACAGGTTTTAATTTTCTAAAATATATTTTTTGATTTTTCAAAAACATTTACATATAGTTGTTACACAAAGTTGTGTCTGTCTCACCATGTTTTGGTCTCCCAGGTGTAAGATGTTTTAATAATTTATGTTTTTGCTGGAGAAGTGCAAGGTTTTTGTCAACACCGTCAGACACAAAGAAATGCAAATATATATATTTTAAATGAAGTTGTTTCAGCTATTTTGACTATTAGCAGCTTCTTTGTTCTATTGCTTATGCACATGTGTTTTCAAACTAATTATACCAGGTTTAAAAGTAAGATGGTTTTGGCTTTTTATTATTAGAGTTACAGTCATACATATTTTCAGAAGCTTGTATTTAATCTCTATAAGAAACAATCATATTTAGCAGCATGCAAATTACACATTTATTGAGAAAATTGAGTATTTTTATTGGAAGATCATGAGGGAGGAAAATATATGTTTCTCCAAAAGAGAAAAATAAACAAAAACTCCATATTATGGAGTTGACAAGGTGCTGACGGTGGTGATGACACACTAGTAGAAAGCAAGATATTATTTCTTTCAAAATGACCATTAAACCTTAACAACCTTTGTAATATCACAAGACGCATCATAACAATTCTGTTTTTGCACACATCAAGTTCTGCATCTTAATAGTTCACCAGCAAGTAGCCGCCTGCTGCTGATTCCTAAAGTTCTCTGTGGTTGGGTTTAGACGCTGCTGGACTTTCTCTCCTTTCGTCTCTGTGCTTGTTTCCAAAACCTTCTCTTCTGCCCTTTTTCTTTCTTTATTTTTCCCTCTTTCACTCTCTTTCTCCATCTTTCCCTTTATGAGAAAGTCTTTCTTCAACTCAGGCTGGCTGTAAATTTTTTCTCCTTTTTTGATCCTCCCTGTTCCTTCTCTTTCGTTCCTCTGACAGCTTCCCCTTTGCCATTCTAGCCTGAAATGTACCATCTTGTAATTACTATAATTTTTCTGAACCATATCCATTTATACAGATTAAGGATGAATATTCACAACACAATTATGTATTAAGCAATAATCCAGGTTGAAACTCGGCTGCAGATCCCAAAGTCAAAGGAGCTCTGTGGCATCACTGAGAGTTACAAACTGTCTAAATTCTTTCATCTTTAATAAAATGATCAGTGAGTTAGAAGTTAGCTCGCTGGTTTCCTCCTACATTCCAACATGAATGAAGACAGAAAACTAAACAGCAGTGACGTTTGTCGGGTTACTGAAGTTGGGCTAGCTGCTATATAGTGATGTGCTAGCGACACAGCTATGTTAGCATAAACACAGTGAAGCTGGAGGATGAACACCAACTTTTTTTCCACCAGATAAAAGTTAATGCAGGGTTTCTGATGGTTAGGCTGATCACTGACTGTTTTTAGGGGCTTGTTCAGATTAAATAGAACAAGATAAAAAGCATTAAAACATTTTAGCAGCACAACAGCCTTAATAAACACAGAGTAGTTTGGGTCCGGAAGCAGGATTCATACATCAGCACTTAAAGACCAGCTCTCGGGGCAGAGATAGCTCAGTAGATGCCACATGATTGGAAGGTTGAATGTTCAAATCCAATGAATAGTGGCTATCCTGGACTGGTAGCTGCCCACTGCATGAATGAGTGAATGGGTTAAATGCAGAGGACTAAGCATTACAGGATTAATAATGTATACATAAACAATGAGATTCAGGATATGGCAAATTCGATAATATTCGACACATCTGTAAAGCAGAAATATCAGTGAAATACACAGGAAGTAATATGACTGAAATATTAATAAAAATAACTTAATATGAATGAATGATAAGATAAGATAAGATAACCTTTATTAGTCCCACACGTGGGAAATTTGTTTTGTCACAGCAGGAAGTGGACAGTGGATGAATGATGAATAGTACACTTTCTGTCAACACCATTAGAAAAAGGGTCAACACCGTCAGACAAAAATCCTGATGGTGCTGACAAAATACCCAACTTTCTCTCAAAACACATGTTTTTCTGACAGAAGCCATCTTGTTTTTCATCAGCTGCTTACGGCCTCTACAGTCTACCTAAATGAAGCTCTTTTCACAAAAACAATAATTAAATCTTGCATTTCATCGACTTTGGTGTTGACGCACTGTGGTTGTGACACAGTTTTAAAGGTGTGTCATAAATGAAATAAAAATAAAAAGACCTCATGGCATGAGTATCAAACAGGAAGTGGTAAAGGGGTCCTCAGAGTGTAAGCTGCCCACAATAATTCCCGAGTTTTTTGTACTTTTAAAAAAATCAGATGGTGTTGAGAAAAACTCTGGACACGATTTTAATCACTTAAAAAATACGTAAAAATAAAATTTCAATTGCATATTTTGATATTATATAAGGTAAATGCTTAGTGACGAGAGCCGTGATGTTTAATTTTACATTACTTTTAATTTTTTTCTGTATTTTAATATTATCACACCTGCTTCTGGAGAATGGATTTTTAAGGTACTGGTAATGAATTGTACCATTTAAAATAAATATATATGTATAAAAAATGCTAAATCATACTTTTGTTGTGTAAACATTGCCTTGGTTTGTCTCTTAGTCAGTTGGGTAACACTTGTATGCATATTTTTAACCCCCAAAATTGGGTTTTATCTGGCGAACATGTTTTGTCCCTTATCTCAAGAATCACCGACCTATTATATATCTATAATATATTTATAGCCCTGTGATGTTGTATTTGAGCAATTCTCTTTCTCAGATCTCACTTAAGGCACATTTAATGTTAAAGGCACTTTTCACTCGGATAAATCGTATCACTTTATAATAATGTCACACTATTAATCATTAGTCAGGTATTAGTAAGTTTGTAATTCATGATTTTTATGCCATTACTCTTCCTTAGTATGCCATTTTTAAATACAGACTTATCACTATGACTATAATTATGACTGTGGTTATTGCGAGCAGCGCTGATAGCTGTAAATGCTGTAACAGATTGGCAAACATGCCTGTATTTATGAATGACATACTAAGGAGGAGTCATGACATATATATGATGTATTAAGTGCTTACTAATACCTGACTAATGCTTAATTGTGTGACATTGTCATAAAGTGCTACCGTGTGAGTAGCACCACCGTGCTATTGCTACCACCGTATGAGAGCTCAGCGGCATTATTAAATAAATAAATTCAATTCAAAAGTAACTTTGACATTTTTGGTGTCTTCGGTGCACAAGAAGGTAAACTTGGTCCATCCTGATTGAAACGCTGTGACCGGCTCAGTTTGTCCACACGTTCCAAATTCTGTTTGGCAGTTTTTGAACGTTTGGGTGCAAAAGCAGCCACGTTCAGTCTAGTCCCTGAGGCTCTCTGCCTTTCACCTGTTAGATGACTTTCCACATGTTGATCTTCCGCTCGGTATTTCTGCTGTTGTGCCAAAAAGGGATTTTAGGTATTTGCCTACAAACGACTGCCCATATTTAAACTGCTGTGAATGACTTATTAGACTACAATCTGTCAAACATGTATCCTAGGAGGGACGTCAAGTTATTCTGTGGCTTAATATTTACCTGGTAGCACTTGACAATAATGTCACACCTGTAAGGTGCTGTTTTCATTCACTGACGATGTGAATGTAAGTCCAGAGCGCAGCGTCTAAGACACATTTCACTCAGAGCTCCAAATGGATACCCGCTGGTGGTTCGAGGACAAACGAACAAAAACCTCCCGATATATTATCTTGGAAACATAAACAGTGCCATTCTGTGGTGTCTACATTTCGTGGGAGTTTGCTGTGGAAGATTTGGGTTTGACAGAAAAGCGGCAGGATTAGTCCCTAGGATGTATCCTGTGTTGTGTTGATAAAGAAAGTGAAGCTAACAGCATCAGAATCAGCACATTTAGACAAAATCGAATGTACCGCATGTTATGTTCACATTTAATGGGACAACACAGTTTTAATCTTCCGCTCTGTGGTCCCTCGACTTGCGTGATGACACCCTGAGCAGCTTTTCTTCCTCACATCCCCTCGTCCAACCAAACTCCAGGCGTCCATACCGGGTCTTTCCGCAGAGCTGTGCAGTGACAAAGTTGTGCTGGGAACTCACTGGAATGATACGGTAGAAGCAACCGCCGGCTGTCTCTACGGTGTCTTTCAGCTCGATTTTCTGAACCACCCTCTGATGTGCTGCTGCCAGCTGAGGTTGAGGTGGGGGAATATCTGCCACGAGCTGCACGTCAGTAGCAAATGTGTGTGCGTGCTCTGAAATGTGTAAACGTGCTGCCCGTGCAGACTGGAATCCATGCAGAGAGATGAGTTTGTACAGGTTGTTTCTCCACTCGGCCATGCTTGGTCCCGAGGTTTGGAGCAGCTGTGTGGAACGCTGAATATGAGCAGCGGACACTGTACTATTAAATGTTGGGTCACCACCCAAGTCACTGCTTAGACTTCCCCCCAGACAAGTGGCCTGGACTATGGAGCGTGAGGGCACATTGGCAGGGGAGCTGTCACGGAGGAGCAGGGAGGACTCGGCGCAGACTGTAGTCTCAGAAAAACAGGTTTATTTACACACTCCAGGTGCACTATATACAGGTGAGGGAGAAGGGGGCCAGGGTTCCCAGGGGTGCAGAGCGGGGTCGGGAAAAGCGTCCAGAGTCTCCAAACCAAAACACGAGAAATCTGCATACAGAGAACAAGGGTTAGCACGGAACTTTTACGGACAGAGCTCAAAACTGGCTGAGGCTAAAGTAGCACTGACGAGCGTTATTCAATAGTCCAGCGGCGAGGTGCTCTCAGTCACTGCCTTAAGTAGCGGGAGCAAACAGGGTGAGGAGCCACAGGTGATTGCCTACAGGTGGTGGAGGCCGGGAGCTCACAATGAGCTCCGCCCAGGCAGCGAGCAGAGAGAGAGGAGAGAGAGAAAAGACAAAACATAACATGTAGCCACACAGGGCCAGCCGAGCAGGCACGGGGACCGTGACAGGAGCTGTACAGTCCACCTTTCAACCCGCTCTCAGCAGCATTAGTCTGAAGTGTGGAGGAGCAGGACTGTGGGTTAGGATGGTGCTCAGAGGGGACACAGAGTTTTCCAAGATGTGGCAAGTTGTTTTTGAAGACTTTGGACTTCTTGTAGAGGGCCAGCACTCTGTTATCGAGGCCAGCCTGCACATGGTTAGCTATGCTGTTGTATTTGTGTGAGAAAAGGAGGAACCTTTGATCCTTGATTGGTGACGGTTCTGGTTGTGGTTGAGGATCCTCTGGAGCCAGCAGTGGAGAGTAGGTTTCATTTTGCAGCTCTACGAACATGAAAAGGGCCATAAAATGGTTAAAAAGCTTTTTATGACCACATTAGCTGTTCCTATTTCAACTGCACAAAACACAACTAGTCCCCCAGAGCTATGGAGTGAGGGCCTTCTGGGGGTGCCCAGTGTTGACTTCTGCTACAGCCACATGAGTTTAAGTCTTCACACTGAACATTATTCTTGTTTCCTTTGATTGGTAAACCTCTGCTCATGTTTACGTTTCTCAAGCTCTTTGTTTTTTTCATACCTTTTCCAGCCGTCTTACGATTTGATGCTGCTGTATCAAATTTTTAAACATTTGGTTTTCTTTCCACGTTCGATTGGAAATACAAAATGCATTTATGAAATCTTCAAATCACTGTATCCTAGATTTATTCACATTTTACACAGAATCCATCTTAGGTTGGTTTAATAACAGTAAAAATGATCAATATTTGTCCCTGTAAAACTCTACCTTACCTGGTCGTTCTGTTCTGCCTGTTTTCTCCTGCTCGCTCTCTTTCCTCTGAACACATCACAGTCAACACAAAACAACTAATATCAGCCAACGAGTGACGTTTGTTGGAGTGAAGGCCCGTCAGCGTCTCTACCACCTCAGACGCTTGAGAGACTTCCAACTGCCCTCCAAGGTGCTCAGGAACTTTTACTCGTGCACCATAGAGAGCATCCTGACGGGAAACATCTTAACCTGGTTCGGGAACAGCACCATGCAGGACAGACGAGCTCTACAGAGGGTTGTGCGGTCAGCTGAGCGCACCATCCGCTCCGAGCTCCCTGACCTGCACTCAATCTACAGCAGGCGGTGCTGGACCAAGGCCAGGAAGATGGTGAAGGACCTCAGCCATCCCAACAACAGACTGTTCTCTCTGCTGAGGTCAGGAAAGCGATTCCGCTCCCTGAAGACCAACACAGAGAGACTGAGGAGGAGCTTCTTCCCGCAGGCGATACGGTCTCTCAATCACACCACCACACAGTACTGACCCACACATATGGTCCTTACACACACACTGGACTTTCTGGACATTGTTTCACTTCATTACTTAAATCACTTTAAGCATATTTGCACTGCACAAGACATAATGTGGATCGCACAACACTGGACATTATATTCTTCATTTCCAGTTAATACTTGTACAGCTGCTGTTATTGTGTATATATTTATTTATATTTCTTCATACATTCTTATATAGTTCTATATTGTGTATTTTGTTGTACAGTTATTTTATTTTCAACTTTAATTTATATATTTTATCTTATTCTTTCCCAGTTAAATTTACCCTTTTTAATTTTTCATATTTATTTCCTATCTTATTCATAGCCTTTTCCTTTTTTGTTTTCTTTAGGTCACGAGCAGTTGTCCAAGCATTTCACTGCATATCGTACTGTGTATGACTGTGTACGTGACAAATAAAAATTTGAATTTGAATTTGAATTTGATGTTCACAGAAGTATTGCTGACTTCTAATACTTCTGACGGGGAATCATTTTCTCAACGTACTTTTCTTCTTTGGTCGGGCTGCCCCTCATCCTTCCTCTCGCTCACATCATTCACTGCGAATGAAAACTGACTGTAAGGAAGCTGCCATAGTAACACATTAATAATGCCATATGGACCATAGATGGTATATAAAACATGGACGGAGCTTCTGGGTGGGACAAATGAAGCCAGTGTGGAAATGCTTAAGCCTGCAATATTTGTGAGGTAACAGCTGTGAAGAAAAGCAGTCTGCTTCTACAGGAGACTCTGTGAAACAGGTTTCTGTCTCAGCCTCAGTGATCACTGTCCGCCTGAATACACATATGAACTATTTTTAATAAAACTTGGACATACTATGTTAGCAGCTCATGATTAACAACCCAACCAGCCGGGATGTGGTCTCACAGTCAGACTTGCCCCTCCTCGTCACATCCTGGTTTTGTAACCAGGATGGTGGAGGCAGGAACACTCCTCTCTCAGGGATTTGGACTTCAGAAATAGCGTCGTGGTCGCTTTTATACAGTTTAACATAGAAAAGTCGTTTCCCTCAGTTGAAACTGTATCGTAGAAACAGAGATTTGTAGAGTTATATTGACAAATGTAACAGAAAAACACACTTTTACTAGAATGTGGACTTAAACTGCGTCCATGTAGGAAACAGCTAGCAGTGATGTGGAGACCACAGGAAGTCAGCGACACCACAAATGACTGTGAGCAAAAAAGCGTGTGTCCTGAGATAAGTTTGAGTGATGGCTTAGGCGTCATATAAACGGACGCAGCCTCTGATGTCACGTACGCGTGCAGGTTAGTCAGACCTCCAGCTGACTGTTTAGCCGTCGTTCTCTGACGTCACATGAAACTCAGGTTGAAACTTAAGGTTATGTATATAACCCCGGTTCTCTGAGTAGCATGAGTGAGTGTCTCACTATGGGAACGCCTCCTGCGTGACCTCATCAGAAGCTCAAATACCATTACGCCAGCCCTTACAGGCTGGCTAGGTGACGCCCATGTCAGGAGGGGCCAGTGCCTCCCTATATAATAGGCTGACATAGCGTCAGATGTCATTCAAAACAAGCCCACCTCTTCCTCGCTTCCATAGCAAGGAGGGCGGTCTGGTGAGACACTCACTCATGCTACTCAGAGAACCGGGGTTATATACATAACCTTAAGTTCTCTTTCATAGCATTCGTTTCGTGTCTCACTATGGGAGAAATACTGACTCCCGGATTGCCAGACATGCCTGTTAAGAAGACAACTGTCCCCAACAGCACTTCACAGGGGAGAGGCCCCCACCCGGGAAGAACCTGCACTGAGGACCGAATGTGCTAGGTTAGGTGCTGTCACATCTAACCTGTAAAACCTAGCAAATGTATGAGGTGAGGTCCAGCATGCAGCTGCACACACCTCCTGAATAGAAACTCCCCTAAAGAGAGCCCATGAGGTCACCAGACCTCTAGTGGAATGCGCACGTAAGCCAGCAGGGGGCTGAAGGCCCCTGCTAGTATAGGCCAAGGCAATTGCCCCTACTATCCAATGGGAGAGGCGCTGTTTAGACACAGGCTTTCCCATATGTGGTTTAGCCCAGGACACGAACAGCTGGTCACTTTGTCTGACACTCTGGGTTCGGTCCATGTAAATGCGCAGAGCACGGACTGGACACAAGGTATGCAGCCGCCGTTGCTCCTCTGAGAAGAAAGGCGGTGGGCAAAAGGCCGGCAGTTCTATAGGGGAACATGTGCCGACAACCTTCGGGACAAAGGCAGGGTTGAGCCGCATACAGACCCACGTATTATCCGAGGAGAACTGAATGCATGACTGATGCACTGAGAGAGCGTGTATCTCTCCCACACGTTTAGCAGAAGCTAAAGCAATTAAAAGAGCCGTCTTCAAGGACAGAAATTTCAACTCAACCTGTTCCAGGGGTTCGAATGGGCAACAGGAGAGCGCAGCCAATACTGTGGGAAGGTCCCATGATGGAGCCAATGGCCTAGACGTAGGCAATTTACGCCGTGCACCCTTCATGAAACGGCATATTAAGGGATGCTGGCCAACAGTCTTTCCCTCAAAACCAATATGGCAGGCTGAAATTGCTGCCAAATACACCTTGATGGTGGAGAAGGCTTTACCCTTATCAATCAGGGCCTGAAGAAATGACAGAATCACAGCCACCGAGCACTGAAAAGAGATGGCCTGTGATTCTAAGCACCAGCTTTCAAACACATGCCACTTATGCTCATATAGCGTCCGAGTAGACGATGCTCTAGAACACTGAATAGTGTCGATAACACTATGAGGGAGCCCCACCGTGTTCAGGTTAAACCACTCACGGGCCAAGCCCACAGAGCCAGCCTCTCTGGGTGGGGGTGGAATATTTCCCCCTGTGCCTGAGACAGGAGGTCTCTGCGTAGTGGTAACAGCCAAGGTGGGCTGCACAGCTGCTGAAAAATCTCCGCCAGCCAGTGTTTCCCTGGCCAGTGCGGGGCTATCAGGATCATATAGTGACTTCTCTCCCTCACTCTGGCCAGAGTTGGAGAAATGAGGGCCACTGGGGGAAAAGCATAGAGGAGGGTTCTCGGCCACTCGTGAGCTAGAGCATCCACCCCGAGTGGAGCTCTCTGATCGTTCAGCGAGTAAAACAGGGGACACTGAGCATCCTCCCTGGATGCATAAACGTCCACGGTCGCCAGACCAAATCGCAGCCAGATCTGCTTCACCACCTCCGGGTGAAGCTTCCAGTCCCCATACAGCGGGTTGCCCCTGGAGAGAAGATCTGCTCCAAAGTTCAAGATCCCCGACACGTGAGTTGCTCTCAGTGACAGCTGGTGAACACTGCTCCAGACTATCAGTCTGTGTGCCAGCGTGTGTAACTTGGGGGACCCCTGTATGAGAGCATTTGTGTGACAAGTCGCTCCCTGGCGGGTTGGGGCTGCCACCAGCCAATCGTCGATGTACGTGGCCACCCGAATGCCCTTTTTCCTGAGTGGGGCCACTGCTGCCTCGGTGCATTTCACAAACACCCTTGGGCTCAGTGAGAGACCAAAAGGCAGGACTACAAACTCGTATGCCATCCCCTGGAAAGCAAATCTCAGATACTTTCGGTGTGGGGGATATATGGGGATGTGGAAATAAGCATCCCTCAGGTCGATTGATGTTAACCAGTCGCCCGCTCGTACAAACCGTAGCAGCGAGGCGTGCGTCAACATCCTGAACTTGTATGTCCTCAAATGCCGGTTCAGGGCACGGAGATCCAGAATGGCTCTCATCCCCCTCCCCCCTTTCTTTGGCACAAGGAAATACCTTGAATAAAATCTGCTGTGCATTTCCTCGGGAGGGACAATTCTTATAGCTCCTTTGTCTCTCAAGGTGGAAATTTCCTCCAGGAGAAAACTGGCAGACTCGCTCGGAGCACGAGAGTAAACAATTTCTTTGAATTGTGGTGGAGCGACACTGAATTGCAGCCTGTAGCCCTTTTTCAATGTCCTCAGCACCCATGCTGACTGAGTGCAGGTGGCCCAGCTCTTCATGTGGAGAGACAGAGTGCTCACTGGCCACTTCACCGAATATGGCGTTTTGGCGCCCCCTTGTGGTCGCAGCGCGAAACATACGCCATTTCGGCGTCCCGTCACCTCTCTCACAGGCGAGCGAGGTGACGGGCTCATCTGCATCATCACAGCCGTGGAAACGCGAGTCTCCACGGGCTGCGTTATGGCAGACGGTGCTCCGTTTTTCAGCATGTTTGATTTTCTCATGTGTTTTGCAACACTCGACAGCGCCCTCGGCAAACTGCCTGGATGCGCGTGTCGGGGCTCTTTTAATACAGAATGCATGAGAGAAGTGCTCGTGTTTTCTCTGGTCCCCTCCCCAATCAGACCAGGAGTGACATGTTTAGCCGCATGTTCTCCTTAAATTGCTGGCTGTCTGAGTGGTGTCCCAGAAACGATGTGGGCTTCATAGATAATTGGCAAACCTTCTGGAGGAAACCTGGTCTTGTTAGGAGAGACGGCATCCATCCCACTTTGGATGGAGCAGCTCTCATTTCTAGAAATATGGACAAATTTATTAAACCCCCCAAAATATGACTATCCAGAGTTGGGACCAGGAAGCAGAGTTGCAGTCTTACACGCTTCTCTGCAGCTTCTCTCCTCCTGCTACCCCCCCAAAAACCCATCTCCATAGAGACTGTGTCAGCTTCCAAAAAGACAAAAAACAAACTAAAAACCAGCAACAAACAACTTAAACATAAACAATCACAAAGAAAGAACAATACAGTATCCACATCTGAACCAAAGAGTAAAACAGTGAAATCTGGATTATTAAATATTAGGTCTCTCTCCTCCAAGTCTCTGTTAGTACATGACTTAATAATTGATCAACAAATTGATTTACTCTGCCTTACAGAAACCTGGTTGCAGCAGGATGATTATGTTAGTTTAAATGAATCAACACCCCCGAGTCATTCTAACTACCAGAAATCTCGAAGCACAGGCCGAGGGGGCGGTGTGGCAGCAATTTTTCACACCAGCCTATTAATTAATGAAAGACCAAGACAGACTTTTAATTCATTTGAAAGCCTGATGCTTAACATTGTCCACCCCAGCTGTGAAACTCAGAAACCAGTCTTACTTGTTATCATCTATCGTCCACCTGGGCCTTACACAGAGTTTCTGTCTGATTTCTCAGACTTTATATCTAATTTAGTTCTGAGCTCAGATAAAATAATTATTGTGGGTGATTTTAACATCCATGTAGATGCTAAAAATGACAGCCTCAACATGGCATTTAATCTGTTATTAGACTCAATTGGTTTCTCTCAAAATGTAAAAGAACCCACCCACCACTTTAATCACACTCTAGATCTTGTTTTAACATATGGCATAGAAACTGAACATTTAACAGTGTTTCCTGAAAACCCTCTCCTGTCTGATCATTTCCTGATAACATTTACTTTTACAATAATTGATTACACAGCGGTGAAGAGTAGACTTTATCAAAGTAGATGTCTTTCTGAAAGCACTGTAACTAAGTTTAAGAATATAATCCACCCACTGTTATCATCTCCAATGCCCTGTACCAACACAGAGCAAAGCAGCTATCTGAACGCTACCCCAACAGAGGTCAATTATCTTGTTAATAATTTCACCTCCTCACTACGTACGACTCTGGATACTGTAGCTCCTGTGAAAACTAAGGCCTCAAATCAGAAGTACCTGACTCCGTGGTATAATTCTCAAACACGTACCCTAAAGCAGATGACTCGTAATCTGGAGAGGAAATGGCGTGTCACAAATCTAGAGGATCATCATTTAGCCTGGAGAAATAGTTTGCTGCTTTATAAGAAAGCCCTCCGCAAAGCCAGAACATCTTACTATTCATCACTGATTGAAGAAAATAAGAACAACCCCAGGTTTCTCTTCAGCACTGTAGCCAGGCTGACAAAAAGTCAGAGCTCTTTTGAGCCAACCATCCCTTTAACGTTAACTAGTAATGACTTCATGAACTTCTTCACAAATAAAATTTTTATCATTAGAGAAAAAATTACCAATAATCATCCCACAGATGTAATATTATCTACAGCTACTCTTAGTACCATTGATATTAAGTTAGACTCTTTTTCTCCAATTGATCTTTCTGAGTTAACTTCAATAATTACTTCCTCCAAGCCATCAACGTGTCTTTTAGACCCCATTCCTACAAAACTGCTCAAAGAAGTCCTGCCATTAATTAATTCTTCGATCTTAAATATGATCAACCTATCTCTAATGATCGGCTATGTACCACAGACCTTCAAGCTGGCTGTAGTTAAACCTTTACTCAAAAAGCATCTCTAGACCCAGCAGTCTTAGCTAATTATAGGCCAATCTCCAACCTTCCTTTCATATTAAAAATCCTTGAAAGAGTAGTTGTCAAACAGCTAACAGATCATCTGCAGAGGAATGGTTTATTTGAAGAGTTTCAGTCAGGTTTCAGAGCTCAGCACAGCACAGAAACAGCTTTAGTGAAGGTTACAAATGATCTTCTTATGGCCTCTGACAGTGGACTCATCTCTGTGCTTGTCCTGCTAGACCTCAGTGCAGCGTTCGATACTGTTGATCATAATATCCTATTAGAGCGATTAGAACATGCTGTAGGTATTACAAGTACTGCGCTGCAGTGGTTTGTATCATATCTATCTAATAGACTCCAATTCGTGCATGTAAATGGAGAGTCCTCTTCACACACTGAGGTTAATTATGGAGTTCCACAGGGTTCAGTGCTAGGACCAATTCTGTTTACATTATACATGCTTCCCTTAGGCAGTATCATTAGAAGACATAGCATACATTTTCACTGCTATGCAGATGACACCCAGCTCTATCTGTCCATGAAGCCAGATAACACACACCAATTAGTTAAACTGCAGGAATGTCTTAAAGACATAAAGACCTGGATGGCCGCTAACTTTCTGCTTCTTAATTCAGATAAAACTGAGGTTATTGTACTCGGCCCTGAAAATTTTAGAAATATGGTATCTAATCAGATTCTTACTCTGGATGGCATTACCTTGGCCTCCAGTAACGCGGTGAGGAACCTTGGAGTCATTTTTGACCAGGACATGTCCTTCAACGCACATATTAAACAAATATGTAAGACTGCTTTCTTCCATTTGCGCAACATCTCTAAAATTAGAAATATCCTGTCTCAGAGTGACGCTGAAAAACTAGTTCATGCATTTATTACTTCCAGGCTGGACTACTGTAATTCATTATTATCAGGATGTCCAAAAAACTCACTGAAAAGCCTTCAGCTAATCCAAAATGCTGCAGCAAGAGTCCTGACAGGGACTAGAAAGAGAGAGCATATTTCTCCTGTTTTGGCTTCCCTTCATTGGCTTCCTGTTAAATCCAGAATTGAATTCAAAATCCTGCTCCTCACATACAAGGTCTTAAATAATCAGGCCCCATCTTATCTTAATGACCTTGTAGTACCATATCACCCTATTAGAGCGCTCCGCTCTCGCTCTGCAGGCCTACTTGTTGTTCCTAGAGTATTTAAAAGTAGAATGGGAGGGAGAGCCTTCAGTTTTCAGGCCCCTCTTCTGTGGAACCAGCTTCCAGTTTGGATTCGGGAGACAGACACTATCTCTACTTTTAAGATTAGGCTTAAAACTTTCCTTTTTTCTAAAGCATATAGTTAGGGCTGGACCAGGTGACCCTGAATCCTCCCTTTGTTATGCTGCAATAGATGTAGGCTGCCGGGGGATTCCCATGATGCATTGAGTTTTTCCTTTCCAGTCACCTTTCTCACTCACTATGTATTAATAGACCTCTCTGCATTGAATCATATCTGTTATTAACCTCTGTCTCTCTTCCACAGCATGTCTTTATCCTGTCTTCCTTCTCTCACCCCAACCGGTCGCAGCAGATGGCCGCCCCTCCCTGAGCCTGGTTCTGCCGGAGGTTTCTTCCTGTTAAAAGGGAGTTTTTCCTTCCCACTGTCGCCAAAGTGCTTGCTCATAGGGGGTCATATGATTGTTGGGTTTTTCTCTGTATCTATGAAGCGCCTTGAGGCGACTTTTGTTGTGATTTGGCGCTATATAAATAAAATTGAATTGAATTGAATTGAATTGAAACAACACTGCGAACTTTGGCTCTCTTTCCCTCTGGCGGGTCCGGTGACAGGAACGCCGGCCCGAGTCAAGCACTCTGTGTGGAACATGTCCCGTTGAACTTGCTCTGGAATGGAGCTGGGAGGCGGGAGGGTGGCCCATGAAGGGGGGAAACTGGGTTCGCTCCCGCCTAGAGGAGAGGCTGTCAGGCCGGCCGCTTCTTCCTCCTCACGATCGCGGCAGCGGGGGGAGGAGGAGGGGCCGCTTGAGGTCTGGCCTGGGGAGACTGCTTCCGAGTCCATGGATTCTTAGGGGCCCCGGCAGCCTGGGGGGCTGCTTGCGTCTTAGGCACTTTGGGAATCCTGAAAACGGGGACCGGGCGAGACGCTGCCTGCGCGAATGACTGGCGCGGCGCTGCTGGGGTGGCGTGCTGGGCCCTCCTCGGCAGGCAGAGTTTCAGAGCCTCATCATCTCTCTTTTTCTCCTCACATCTCTTCTGCATGGATGTAACAGCCGCACCGAAGAGACCGTGAGGGACGACAGGGGGGTCGAGGAGTTCCTCTTTTTCCTTAGTCGTCAGGTTGGTGAGCCCGAGCCAGCGTGCTCGCTCCTGAAGAACCATGAGGCCCGTGGCTCTCCCAGTAGCCTGTATGGCTACCTTGTGGAGGCGGAGGACGTGGTCAGTTATAACGCAGGTTTCTTTCCACACTGTGGTATCTGTGTTAGCTGTCATGTCCTCTTCTAGCTTGGTAAGCCATTAGCATAGAAGAGGCATTGTGGGCTCTTACTGACAGAGCCGCTGCCTTGAGGCGACTTTTGTTGTGATTTGGCGCTATATAAATAAAATTGAATTGAATTGAATTGAATTGTAGCACTTATCTGTAAGGCTAGACTGGAAGCGGTCTGTTTTGGAGGGGAGAGATGGGGCCGATGAGGACAGAGACGTCTTCGGGTGAAGATGGCTCGCCACCAACGGCTCCACTTGTGGCATCCGGCGGAGGCCGATAGACTCCATCCCCTCACAATCCAGCAGGGAGCTCCCCACGACGGGGTGTTTCTCGCTGCAAGGTTTTGCTTTCCACGTCACCGCTATCTCATCGAGTAGCTCAGGGAAAACAGGCAACACATGCTTCCCTGTCTTTTTCGCCTTCGGCAATTTCTTACCGTCAAAACGAGACTTTACAACCTCTGTTTGTATGGCGGGCCACGGGATGTTGAGCCTAGCGGCTGCGCGCTTGCACATGTCCTGCATGTCGAGATCCAGGGGAGACGGCGGTGTCGGTTTTTCAACCTCGCCGGTAGCCGAGGGCTTTGCAGCCCAGCTGATGCTAGCCAAGGAGGTGGAATCTTCCTCCTCGCCGTCATCAGACAGTGAAGAGACTCGCTGAGTGCGGTTTCAAGGTCAGTAAAGGAAAGTTGCAGTTGGTCCGACCAGAAGTAACATTTCTGGGCCGTGTCATTGCTCACAAATCAGTGGGTCTGCTAAACACTCATCGTGATCAGATTTTGACACATCCAAGACCGCGTACGGTTAAGGAGTTGCTCTCATTCTTGGGGTTAACAGGATACAGCCGGCACTTCATTCCAAATTATGCAGGCAAAACAGCCCTGTTGAGGGATTTGGTAAAAACGGCAGGTGTCAGAAATCTTAAGGCTGAACTGCCATGGACATCGGCCACTGAGTCGGCATTTATTGCATTAAAACAGGACTTATCTAGATCGGCTGATCTTGCTATTCCTAATTATGAACAACCCTTCTATCTTGATGTTTCTGAAACACACGGGATAGCTAATGGGGTGTTGTTTCAGAAAAAAGGGGGAGGAAGAGATGTACTTATGTACGTCAGCATCAGGCTGAATTCATTAGAGACAAGGCACCCGAGATGCACTCAGCATGCCATTGGGGTGTCAAAAATTATACAAAAGACAGCACACATAGTGAGGGACCATCCGTTGAAGGTGCTGACCACCCACAGTGTGGTGGCATATGTTAACTCACAAGCCTTCACCATGACACCTCTTACACAACAGAGAGTGTGTAGAGTTTTAGACGCTCCTAACTTGACCTTCACACATGAAGGAATTAACATGGCAGATTTAATGGAGTCAGGAGGAGAACCTCATGACTGCGCAAAGAGAGCTGAAGTGGACGAGAAGATAAGAGAAGACTTGAAAGCAGAACCTCTGACAGGAGCTGAAGATTGGTTCACTGATGGATGCTGCTACAGGGACAATGAAGGATTAAAAGCAGGCTACGCGGTAGTTTGCAGAAAAGGGGCTGCATTTGAAGTGAAGGAGGCTGGAAGACTTGAAGGGCAGCAGTCAGCCCAAAGAGCAGAAGTAATTGCTCTAAGTCGAGCTTTGAGACTTGCAAAAGGAAAAAGAGTCAACATTTACACGGACTCAGCTTATGCTTTTGGAGCAGCTCATGTGGAGCTAGCCCAATGGAGAAGAGCAGGATTCAGGACAGCAGATAACGCACCAATCTGCCACAAAAAGGAAATGGAGGAACTTGAGCAGGCCTTGGGAGATCCAGAGGAGGTGAGCATCATAAAATGCAAAGGCCACTCCTCAGGGACCGGCCTGATGGCCAGAGGAAATCAGGAAGCCGATCGAGCTGCAAAGGAGGCAGCGGGTTATAAAGCATCACGACAGATGGTACAAATAACGGTGGAAGAAGAATCAGGAGTTAACATGCTAGAGGAGGCCAGGAAGGCCCAAGGGGAGGCTGCCCCAGAAGAGAAGGGGATCTGGAAGAGTCGAGGAGCCTGGGAAGAAGGAGGTCTCTGGCGAGGACCTGACGGTCGACCAGTGTTGACAGCCAACTTGGCAAAACAGAAGATTGCCGAAGCGCACGGCCTTGGACATGTAGGTGTCGCCCAGATGGGGAGACATCTGTGCCATTGGTGGCATCCCTTTTTGAAGGATATGATCAAGGAAAAGGCTAGGACGTGTCTGATCTGTGGGAAGCACAATCCGAAGCCAGTGATTAAACCAGAGGCAGGTAAGTTCCCCATTCCAGAAAGACCAGGTGAAGAGATTGTCATTGACTTCACTGACATGATTGATCCAGGTCCAGGAGGAGTTCGATATCTACTGGTAAGTGTAGATGCTTTGACGGGTTGGCCTGAGGCATGGCCTACCAAGAGGGAGGATGCAAAAAGTGTGATTAAGTGTTTAATCAATCATTACATCCCCCGGCATGGTTTCCCTAAGCGGATTAGGTCCGACAATGGGACTCATTTCAAAAACAAAGATTTGGCAGAGGTAGAACAGAAGCTGGGGTTACAACATAGATTTGGCACAGTATATCACCCCCAGTCGCAGGGAAAGGTAGAAAGAATGAATCTAAATCTGAAGAATAAAATTGCTAAGATTTCAGCTCACACGGGGCTAAATTGGGTAGCGGCCCTGCCAGTTGCATTGATGATAATAAGATGTTGTGTTAATCAATCCACAGGTTTCACACCATATGAGCTGTTGACAGGACGACAGTTTCCAGGTCCTTGGACAACAGTTCCGGCGGAAGAAAGTGTAAAAAGTAACAGAAAACATATTGAATGTTGGAAAGAATTAAAAGCTCTTGTGTCTAGTTTCACACAACAGGTTGGAGAAGGGGTGAAAGCGGAGGACAGGTCCATCCCCGATGCCAAGGCGGTGTGGCTGAAGGTCATTAAGCGAAAGTGGAGAGACCCAAGGTGGACCGGACCTTTCGAAGTAATTGCCCGAACCACCAGTGCTGTCCGTCTAAAGGGGAAAGGGGAGACCTGGTTCCATTGGTCTCAGTGTGCAGTCGCGGACGAGAGTTTGCTGGAGCTAGCTTCCACCCAATCGACGCAGGAGGGAACATAGAGCCAGAATAATACTCGTTCCGCCTGTGCTACGGTCCTCCTCGGTAGTCTAACCTGAGTGAGGCGAAGAAAAAAGAGGAGCGTCACGCGCCAAGGAGGAATCCATTACAGGCTCTTAAATAGGCTAGGGCTCTAGTCTAAAGTATTTGATAGTTTGAAGGAATCGTAATAGTTTTGTATGTTACTCGCATATTTTTATACTCATAACCTTATACTCTTTTTGTAACTTTATCTTTTTAGTATAGAGTAAAAGTAAACGAGCCTGGGAACAGTCATCATGAAATTGTGGGAAAATTGGAAAATAACGGGGGTGTTGGGGTTAATAAGTGTTATAACGTGTTTCTTTGTTTTTTGGCAGACAGGTGAATTGCCCAGACACAGAGGTCTATCCGCTCCTGAGCCCGAACCGATCAAATCGTCGAAAAAAGTCAAGCATGCGGTTGGTTCAGGTGGGGATGATGGGTGTCTCAAAGCCAGTGGCGGAGTCGAGTTTGGGTATGTTAATGGATCCACAACAGCGTTCACATTCGATTTGTGTGAGGTAATTAAATGTTCGGGTGACGGGAATAGCTGGAGAACATATAATGTGTGGGTTTGTTATCATCCAATGATGTGTTACCCTAAGTCGGTGTGGGGCCCATCATGGGATAGTGACATCTACACCTATGTAACGGATCAGTGGTGTTCTTGGCAGGATGTGGTCGCGTGGACAGGAGTAGGATGGCAGCCAACGGTGCCACCGGCCCTTGAAGGAATAGCTATTCAGAGAGATTATTCTGTTACAAATAACCCTATTACTCTTTCCCTAGGACCATGGAGTGAACTCCCTGAACCTGGGTTTGATGGAGGTGCGTTTTATTTAGTAGTAGGGGTGGATAAAGTAGGGACAGATCCATTCGGGTTAATTCGGGTGAATTTATTTAATCCCAGGTCTAAACCGCTGGGAAATGACTCGGCACTGAATCTCACGGTGCAAACGGATCCCGTAGAGACAGTTACTTACAAGGATCCAGAAGAAAAATGGTTTGTTGCCACTGATTATACTAGGTTAAAACCTCAGGAGTTGATAGAGCGTGCCACAGGTTTTGGAGATAGGAATCTTTGGTTAGATTGGGTGGCTCAAAATGCTAAGGAGCAGAAAGTGGTTGATTGTGTTGCTTGTGCTACCGCTCGACCACATTTGTTTACTGAACCCGCTCCTCTGTATCCAGAGGATGAGTGGGGATATAATTGCATGTTGAGATTAACTAGAGAGGCGGTGGACACAGGTAACTGCACCACTTTGTCAGGTTTATATCCGCCAATTGATAAACGCACACAACCAGGTTCATTCACACCAAAACGAGATAATTATACATGTTTTGAGTTTTCTACAGACAGAGTGAGATTTAGGCTAGGAAGGATTAATCCAAGCTGGTGCCAGAGGACAATCACAGGTAGGACTACCAATGATGTAAGTGACCCAAGCACAATTATAGGCACCTGGGCGAGAGGTGGGCTATATTATTATTGTGGGGAGTACACCCTTTTGGTGCAGGTTCCCTTGGGGAGTGTGGGAACGTGTGCTCTGGTGCGCCTAGCTGCACCTTTGATGCTCATAGGCAGTAGGCTAGAGACAATTCCACAGCAAGGTGCGGATGTGTCTACAGCCAGACGGAGGAGAGCCACAGGAGCTATCCACAAGTATGATCCGAGACGGGACTCGCCAACCTGGATAGACTCAATAGGAGTTCCCCGAGGAGTTCCAGATGAGTATAAGTTAGTTGATCAGATAGCGGCCGGGTTTGAAAGTGTGTTTCTGTGGGTGACTCCAAATAAAAATGTTGATCGCATTAATTATGTTCATTATAATGTGTTGAGACTCTCTAATCTCACCAGGGACGCGGTGGAAGGTCTTGCAGAACAATTAGGTCCGACGTCGTTAATGGGAATCCAAAATCGCATGGCGCTGGACATGTTATTGGCCGAGAAGGGAGGCGTGTGCGCGATGTTCGGAGATTTATGTTGCACCTTTATTCCCAACAATACAGCTCCGGACGGAACAGTCACGCGGGCGCTGGAAAATTTGAAAACGTTATCTAGAACCATGCATGAGCAATCAGGCGTGAACTCAAGGCTGGGAGATTGGTTCACATCTGTTTTTGGGCAATATAAGGGATTGTTTATGTCTGCCATGTTTTCTCTTCTAGTTTTTCTAGGTTTGTTGCTGATCGGGTGTTGTCTCATTCCTCTGGTGAGGCAGGTGTTGGGTAATCTGGTGAGCAGGGCCATAGCTTCTGGTTCAGCTGGGTCAGCTGGTCCGGAACATATGATGCCGTTGCGAGAAGCCGCCTGGACGGAGGAGTGACACAATATCTCTAAAATGTTGGCCTTTTTCAAAAGGCCAAAGAGGAGGAGTGTGATCAGGAGATATTTTATTTTGTATTCTCACAATCAGTTATCATTGATTAATCATTTACCATTGTTGAATCTGTTGACAGTATAATCTTTTAATTACATCTGTGTTAGTTTGAGCAAATATTAATGCACACTGACTGTTTATATAAAGTTGTTGCATGTTGGAGCAGTCACACCATACAGACCCACGAGTCCTGTTGGGCCCTGGCAGGCCTGCGTGTAGTTCTGCACGTACGCCGGGCCGGCCTCTACTTACATGCACGCACTTATGTAACACACGCACGTTCACCTACACACTTAGTAATAATAGGAGGGTCATCTGAGGACAGTTTTTCTGATAGATACACTTTCACAAAATGCACAATGTAATACACACTTGTTTTTCTCTTGAGAGTAGCAGTTGATGTCTATATAAGGGAAAACTTTGGGATAGGCGGGGAATTGTTATCATTTGAGATCATTTCCAGTAAAGATCCAACTGTGATGTCATAAAGGCAATATAAGGAGACTGATGCTTCAGTTGACGAGAGGATTCGATTGCAAATTGTCTTTTCCCACACTAAGTGCACAAAGTGTGTAATAAAGATCACTATTTTTGACACCTACTTCGACTTGGGCTTGCTTTCTTCTCTTCCCTAACTCGAACGAACCTTAACAACTCCATCCCCTCACAATCCAGCAGGGAGCTCCCCACGACGGGGTGTTTCTCGCTGCAAGGTTTTGCTTTCCACGTCACCGCTATCTCATCGAGTAGCTCAGGGAAAACAGGCAACACATGCTTCCCTGTCTTTTTCGCCTTCGGCAATTTCTTACCGTCAAAACGAGACTTTACAACCTCTGTTTGTATGGCGGGCCACGGGATGTTGAGCCTAGCGGCTGCGCGCTTGCACATGTCCTGCATGTCGAGATCCAGGGGAGACGGCGGTGTCGGTTTTTCAACCTCGCCGGTAGCCGAGGGCTTTGCAGCCCAGCTGATGCTAGCCAAGGAGGTGGAATCTTCCTCCTCGCCGTCATCAGACAGCAGGAGCTCCAAGTCAGCCGACTCATCTCCGTCCTTGTTAGCATCTCCTCCCCAGGTGACTCCAGCATCGCGGAAAAACACACGATCTCCGTGTGCCTCCAGCGACGGGAAAGCGGTCGCGATGGGCTGAGGGTCTGCCTCTGCCCAGCTCGGCCCTGGCGTTGCGGCCAAATCATCAGGCATCTCAGTTTCTCCTTGCGCCGCAGCAGCCTCACACAGCAAAGGGTCGCCGCCCGACAGGTTAGCCTGGCGAGCTAGCCTGCGGCGGAGTAGTTTGCGTGGGAAAGCCGCGCAGTGGATACAGTCATGTGCAGGTGTCAGGGCAGCCTGAGCGTGAGATAAGCCCAGGCATGCCGCACACACGGGGTGTGTATCCCAGGCAGAATCTTCTTGCCGCAAGGACAAAGTTTTGCAACTTCGTTGGCCGTCGTAGCCATGGTTAGCTAGAGGGTTGCGCACGTTAGCGAGACTGACACTGAGTGCGGAGAATATTGCTATTCCTCGCTAACGTGGGTTGAAAAGTGTTGCTACTTTTCTACAGGTATTGCTACCTAATGTGTAAAACCGCTAGCGTCGAAGGGTATCGCTACCTGATGGTGAAGCTAGGGGTACCTTTATTAGCAAAGTGTTGCTACTTCACTTTCGGAAAGTATTGCTACTTCCCTGGGTGAAAGTATTGCTACTTCCCTGGGTGAAAGTATTGCTACTTGGCACCAGCACTAGCTACAGAACAGTATTGCTACTGCTTGTATGCTAGTGGACAACTGAAAAGCTGGGAACAAAGCGCCCGGCGACCGAGTTGTTCACTCGAATCTGTGGACAGTTTAGCTTTAGCACCCAATAGCACAGTTGTCTACAGGCTTCTGTGAGAAGCGAGAAGAGGTTTTTGAATGACATCTGACGCTATGTCAGCCTATTATATAGGGAGGCACTGGCCCCTCCTGACATGGGCGTCACCTAGCCAGCCTGTAAGGTGGTATTTGAGCTTCTGATGAGGTCACGCAGGAGGCGTTCCCATAGTGAGACACGAAACGAATGCTATGAAAGAGAACTGAGGGATTCTGCATGCTTGTGGGCTAGCGGCGTGTCAATGCCAAGATAGGCCTGAAACATAGCCATCATGCTCTGTGACTCTACTGGGGACAATAATTACCAAAAGAACATTTATTCGATAGGACTGTTTGAACAGGAAAGCCATTACCGAGGCTCCAAAGCTAGTGTGGCTGGTTTTCCATAGACTTCTCTTCTTTTACATCCAGAGGACTCGCCCTCTGGTGGCCATTTAGGAGAATGCAGCTGTAAACGTGCTCAGCAAACATTTGCATTCATATTTTTGGTCAAAGCAATAAGGACACAGTTCCCCTCTAATTAGACTGACAAAGTCAGTCTGTGATTGGATGAATGTGTCTGTTGGTAGTTACATGAATTCAGCGATTAACTGTTTAATATGCACAGAAACACAGTTATTGACACAGTTATTCACAAACCCACCCCAGTCTCAGCGTGACTGCAGACAGCGCTGACTGTGAGCACACAAGCCCCGCCCAGTCTCTGCTAGTATATTCTGTTGGTGAGGGGCAGCCAATCAGAGGAGGTTAGCTTAAAGACGGCAGAGCTCTTTGTAGACAGCCGGGCGAACTGAGAGACTGCAGGCCTAGAATAACACAAATGAGGATTATTTCGACCTGTGACTCATGCTAAGCTCTCGTACTCTGGCAGAATTCAAGACAGACTTTTAATTCATTTGAAAGTCTGATGCTTAGCCTCGTCCACCCCAGCTGTAAAACTCAGAAACCAGTCTTACTTGTTATCATCAATCGTCCACCTGGGCCTTACACAGAGTTTCTGTCTGATTTCTCAGACTTTATATCTAATTTAGTTCTGAGCTCAGATAAAATAATTATTGTGGGTGATTTTAACATCCATGTAGATGCTAAGAATGACAGCCTCAACATGGCATTTAATCTGTTATTAGACTCAATTGGTTTCTCTCAAAATGTAAAAGAACCCACCCACCACTTTAATCACACTCTAGATCTTGTTTTAACATATAGCATAGAAACTGAACATTTAACAGTGTTTCCTGAAAACCCTCTCCTGTCTGATCATTTCCTGATAACATTTACATTTACAATAATTGATTACACAGCGGTGGAGAGTAGACTTTATCACAGTAGATGTCTTTCTGAAAGCGCTGTAACTAAGTTTAAGAATATAATCCACCCACTGTTATCATCTTCAATGCCCTGTACCAACATAGAGCAGAGCAGCTATCTGAACGCTACCCCAACAGAGGTCGATTATCTTGTTAATAATTTCACCTCCTCACTACGTACGACTCTGGATACTGTAGCTCCAGTGAAAACTAAGGTCTCTAATCAGAAGTACCTGACTCCGTGGAATAATTCTCAAACATGTACCCTAAAGCAGATGACTCGTAATCTGGAGAGGAAATGGCGTGTCACAAATTTAGAGGATCATCATTTAGCCTGGAGAAATAGTTTGCTGCTTTATAAGAAAGCCCTCCGCAAAGCCAGAACATCTTACTATTCATCACTGATTGAAGAAAATAAGAACAACCCCAGGTTTCTCTTCAGCTCTGTAGCCAGGCTGACAAAAATATCTTTTCATACTTTTGGGTCAATAAAACCCATCCATCCATCCATCCATCCATCCATCTTCATCCGCTTTATCCGGGACCGGGTCGCGGGGGCAGCAGCCTAAGCAAAGCAAAGAGGCCCAGACCTCCCTCTCCCTCAATAAAACCCCTTTTTCGAATTAAACACCTGTGTCCTTTATACCTTACTGCTTGGTCCCTGACACTGCTCCTCACATATGTCACGGGGTGGAAAGGGACAAGTCATCTAAGTTTTTCTACTATGCATGTTTTGCTGCGTTTTACCTTTTTAATATTTTAATATTGTACACTGGTTTATTTTTATGAGTTTTACTGCATGTTTTAATGGTATTTATTTGATGACTTGTCCTGGAAAGACTCCGCCCCTACCTGATAATAAACTGATCACACCTGCGAGAGATCCCAGAGAGGCCAATAAGAGGGCCTGGCAGACCAAAGGAAGGAGTTCGACCGAGAGGCTTGAGAGACGGCCAGGAGTAAGTGATGCCAGGCGGCAGCGCCTGCAAGCCGAAGGGGCTGGTGGAGCTGGGCGTTAGGAGAGGACGGACAGCACCAGCGACTAGGGACGCGGAGCGAACAGGCGGACGGCAGTAGTAACGAGAGCCCAGCTTGTGCACTGCGGGAGAGCAGAGGCGGCGAGACAGCTGGTGCCGACTTGCAGTTTTAAAGAAGCGGCGGGCGGAGTTGAGAGCTCTGCCCACCCGGGGTAAGTCTTCGACTTAGCCCCTTTTATTGAATGAAAATTGCCGAAAAGAATAGTGACTGCCGCTCCCTCCCTTTCTTCAGCGTACCAGGACGCGGAATGCGGGGAGGAAGGCGAGGACTCCGCTGGGTTTCCCTTTTACATCACTTCGCTGGACTTTTTTAGTTCTTTGTGACTTTTATATCGTGGCGGATGCCACTGGACTTTTAATGTTGTGTTTTATTGCTTTTTATTGTGTTACCCCTTGGCCAAGGTTGTTTTAATTCATTTTGCATTTTTAACTATTTAAATATAATAAATTATATTTTAATTATACAGTTTTTTAATCGTGTGCTTTCCCTTGGCGGCTCCACTGCTCTGTCCGTTTGGAGGAAGGTTTCCTTCCTTTAAAAAACGACACTGTGGAAATAAAATCACCTTCGCTCCGTTACATAATTGGCGTTGTCGACAGAATACGGAGCCAAGAGCAGTTGGGTTAGCCAGGGGAATAGCAAATATGATGATGCCTGTGTATCCCGGAGCCCCGTGGCTGCCGAAGTTTAAAGGGCCTGATCAGGATGTGCAATATCAGGAGTGGAAGGAGCAGATGCGGGGGCTGCTGGGATCTCAGGACTTGCCTGAAGTGAGGAAAGTTGCTATTGTGTTGGGAGCGCTAGCAGGTGAGGCTAAACGTCAGGTCAGTGTTCTTGAAACCAGTGAAAGAGACCAAGTACAAAAAATCTTTTCTTTTTTAGACTCTTTATATGGTGATCGTGTCCCCACCCCAGTTCTTAGGTCACAGTTTTTTAGTTGCACTCAGAACTCAAGTGAAACCGTATCTTCATTTATCTTGCGGTTAAGAGAATTATACTGTAGGTTGCGAAAGCATGATCCAGATAATGTCCCCTCTGATGCAGCCCTGCGAGATCAATTGTTGCTAGGATTGCGGGAGGGCCCTGTAAGTCAGGCACTGAAGGTTTATGTGCGGCGTAATCCAGACCAAGATTTTGCTGCCATACGCCAGGAGGCACTGCTCCTAGACTCAGAACATGTACAGCCCCAGTCTGAGGTAACCTGCCTGTCTGTAAATAAGTCTCATGCTCCTTTTAAGGTTGAACAGAAAGAAGATTGGAGGCAGGTGTTAAAACAGGAGATACTGGAGGATGTTAAGGCACAAATTAAAGGATTGGCACAAGAGCTAGTAAGGGAAATTAGAGGCTCCACTCAGCCAGCTGTAGCTACTCTTCCGCCTGCACCTCAGTTTAGGAGAAGACCGCGACAATCAAATGCTAGCTGGGATGCACAAGGTCGGCCTATCTGTCGGAGGTGTAAACAAGCAGGACATATAGCTAGGTTTTGCCAGACCTCCATGTCTTCCCAGCCAAGTTTAAACTAGATGACCCTGCTGCTGAGGTCCGAGGGGCGGGGTTTTTTGGTTCACCTAAGGAATTAAGGGCCACAGAAACATTTATTGGGCAGTGTCCAACAGTGAAGATAGTGATCGAAGGGGTGGAGCTTCAAGGCTTGTTGGATACCGGGTCACAAGTGACTTTGATACAGGAGAGTCTGTTTAATGAGTATTTTTCCCAGGCTAGGCTTGAGAAAACTCCAACCACCTTTAGGCTGAGAGCCGCCAATGGTCTGGAAATTCCCTATACCACCTATGCTGTCCTGGACATGGAAATAGAAGGTGTTAAGGTTCCTGGACGCGGGGTTGTGGTGGTAAAAGATGACCATTGCACTCACCCACTGATTATTGGTATGAATGTTGTGACTGCTGTTGGAATGTATTTAAGTGGCCGGAAAAGACTACTCCTGCCCCACAGCAATTAACGAATCAACAGGCCTGGAAGTATCCCCACGGTAGCAGCCGGGTGCAGTGTAGGACCTTATGGCTTCCGGGTAGCTATGCTACGAGGACGTGAGAGTGATTGCTCGTTTGTGGCCTTGGACTGAATAGTGCACTTGCTTGTATTTTTGCTTGGGGGTAGAAGACGTGAACCGGACTCCAAGAAAGCTTCATGACTGGAAGCTGGGTTTTTAGCAGGGACTGCTAATCTTTCAGTGTGGGGGGATGTCACGGGGTGGAAAGGGACAAGTCATCTAAGTTTTTCTACTATGCATGTTTTGCTGCGTTTTACCTTTTTAATATTTTAATATTGTACACTGGTTTATTTTTATGAGTTTTACTGCATGTTTTAATGGTATTTATTTGATGACTTGTCCTGGAAAGACTCCGCCCCTACCTGATAATAAACTGATCACACCTGCGAGAGATCCCAGAGAGGCCAATAAGAGGGCCTGGCAGACCAAAGGAAGGAGTTCGACCGAGAGGCTTGAGAGACGGCCAGGAGTAAGTGATGCCAGGCGGCAGCGCCTGCAAGCCGAAGGGGCTGGTGGAGCTGGGCGTTAGGAGAGGACGGACAGCACCAGCGACTAGGGACGCGGAGCGAACAGGCGGACGGCAGTAGTAACGAGAGCCCAGCTTGTGCACTGCGGGAGAGCAGAGGCGGCGAGACAGCTGGTGCCGACTTGCAGTTTTAAAGAAGCGGCGGGCGGAGTTGAGAGCTCTGCCCACCCGGGGTAAGTCTTCGACTTAGCCCCTTTTATTGAATGAAAATTGCCGAAAAGAATAGTGACTGCCGCTCCCTCCCTTTCTTCAGCGTACCAGGACGCGGAATGCGGGGAGGAAGGCGAGGACTCCGCTGGGTTTCCCTTTTACATCACTTCGCTGGACTTTTTTAGTTCTTTGTGACTTTTATATCGTGGCGGATGCCACTGGACTTTTAATGTTGTGTTTTATTGCTTTTTATTGTGTTACCCCTTGGCCAAGGTTGTTTTAATTCATTTTGCATTTTTAACTATTTAAATATAATAAATTATATTTTAATTATACAGTTTTTTAATCGTGTGCTTTCCCTTGGCGGCTCCACTGCTCTGTCCGTTTGGAGGAAGGTTTCCTTCCTTTAAAAAACGACACTGTGGAAATAAAATCACCTTCGCTCCGTTACACATACAAGGTCTTAAATAATCAGGCCCCATCTTATCTTAATGACCTTGTAGTACCATATCACCCTATTAGAGCACTTCACTCTCACACTGCAGGCCTACTTGTTGTTCCTAGAGTATTTAGTATTTGGTGCAATAGACCTCAATACTTGAAATGTGCAATTCACTTGTATTTTTATTTTTATTCCTATTTATTCTATCCCATTCGTATATTTTATTTATATATATGTGTGTGTGTGTGTGTGTGTGTGTATATATATATATATATATATATACATATATATACATATATAAAACACCCAGCACGCCCCTGCGGGCGGTTTATCCTTCAAGCTCGGGTCCTCTACCAGAGGCCTGGGAGCTTGAGGGTCCTACATACTTATAGTTATAGAATATTCACAACATACTTCATACCGTGTACATTGTAACATACCATAATAGACCCATTTCGGTAATATACTCACACATCTATATTATTGCTAATATATATTGTAATATATCTATATCACTAAAGCACTTCTGGATGGATGCAAACTGCATTTCGTTGCCCTGTACCTGTGCATGTGCAATGACAATAAAGTTGAATTCTATTCTATTCTATTCTATTCTATGTAGCAGTTGAAATGTTTTCAGTTAAATTCTTATTGGTTAGGAATATTATATTTAACCAATATATTGTTTGTTTATTTATTTATAAATTGTGTACACAGGAACAAGAATAACTTAATGTATTTAGCTTAATTGGCTGACATTTTTGTATTATTCTTGTGATTTCTTATTGGCCTTGTTTATTTAATGCAGGCCAGGTGAACCTTGTTGGGGTATGAAAAAGGATGGCGAGCCAATGAGCGGCTAGGAGCAGGACACATTCTGCAATTGACGCTTCCACCGGTTGGGTAGGAAGCTATCAAAGACAACGCTCTGTCCCATTTTCCAAATACACTGATTTCCGCAATCATACACACCATTCCCTTCATTTATGGACAATAGCGCTTGGACATCTCTCATGGACATTCAGATAAAACTCATGGACTTCAGTGTGGATCAGTGGATTTGATATTAACATGTGGTGTTTATGGGGGAACTGTTTTTTTTGAGAACCTGTATTGCTTGGTATAAGCCAGACAAATCTGTTTAGTTGTCTTTGTGCACCCTCACTGTGTTTTTGATTAATTGGATAGCTGCAGCAGGAGTGATTATTTAAGTTTTTCTTTTCTTGTTATTCTTTTTTGGGGTTTGGTTAAATACATGGTACCTGCAAAACCATTTTTTGTGTTGTGTGTATTTATTAATTACTGCCCATCAGCTCCAGTAGCGTCCCTAAATCTTCTGATTAATAATAACCATAAAATTACACTCAATCCCTAGCCTGTATTAATTCATTAGCGCTACATCAGTGTTACAGGAGGCAGAGCCTTCAGTTTTCAGGCCCCTCTTCTGTGGAACCAGCTTCCAGTTTGTCTTCCTTCTCTCACCCCAACCAATCACAGCAGATGGCCCCGCCCCTCCCTGAGCCTGGTTCTGCCGGAGGTTTCTTCCTGTTAAAAGGGAGTTTTTCCTTCCCACTGTTGCCAAAGTGCTTGTTCATAGGGGGTCATATGATTGTTGGGTTTTTCTCTGTATGTATTATTGTAGGGTCGACCTCACAATATAAAGCGCCTTGCGGCGACTGTTGTTGGTGCTATATAAATAAAATTGACTTTAATTGAATCTAAGAAAGGAAAAAAACGCCGGCCTTAGTGAGCATGAGGCCATAAAGATTTTGATGAAGGTATTTTAGGGAAAAGTCCCAGAGTGACCAACACTTTAACTGTGAGGCGAATGTACAGGACGGTCTGCATGTACAGTATTTTCTTGTTTTTCTATAATTACAGTACTGTGCAAATTCATGAGCTGGACATCATTTTTTCTCTCGCAGCCTCTATTGATCACATAAGTATTACAGGAAAAAACAAAAGTGGTACCAATGTGTCAATATATACGAGCCTAAACGGATTTAAGAGCCAGCAGTCTTCAGTCAGATTTGCTGGTTATGAACAATCAATCTTCACAAAACGATTAGGTATTGATTTTTATTTGACTCATTCTCCTTTACAGTAACTGCATCAAATCAATCAAGTCAAACAGACAATAACTTGCACACATGTAGTAAAACTTCAGTTATGGAGAAAAATTAGGTTTCTCTTTCAGCTTCCATCAGAACAAAACACAAAGGATCATCGTTCAGTTGTAGGCTGACGCTCACACACGAATCACTATGAAAATATTACAGCCGTTAAAAAGCACAGCTGCTCTTTATACCTCAGCACGAGACACACACACAGACATACACACACACACAGACACGCACACACAGACATGCACACAGACATGCACACACACACACACACAGACATGCACACACACACACACACAGACATACGCACAGACATACGCACAGACACGCACACACAGACATGCACACACAGACATGCACACACACACACAGACATGCACAGACACACACACACGCACGCACAGACACACACACGCACGCACAGACACACACACGCACAGACACACACACGCACGCACAGACACACACACGCACAGACATACACGCACACACGCACGCACAGACACACACACGCACAGACACACACACGCACGCACAGACACACACACGCACAGACATACACGCACACACGCACGCACAGACATACACACACACACACACACGCATGCACAGACATACACACGCACGCACAGACATACACACACGCACGCACAGACATACACACGCACGCACAGACATACACACACGCACGCACAGACATACACACGCACGCACAGACATACACACACGCACGCACAGACATACACACACGCACGCACGCACGCACAGACATACACGCACACACGCACGCACGCACAGACATACACACACACACACGCACGCACAGACATACACACACGCACGCACAGACATACACACACGCACGCACGCACGCACAGACATACACACACACACACACGCACGCACAGACATACACACACGCACGCACGCACGCACAGACATACACGCACAGACATACACACACGCACGCACAGACATACACGCACGCACGCACGCACGCACGCACAGACATACACGCACAGACATACACACACGCACGCACAGACATACACGCACGCACGCACGCACGCACAGACATACACACACGCACGCACAGACACACACGCACGCACGCACAGACATACACACACGCACGCACAGACATACACACACACACACACACGCACAGACATACACACACGCACGCACAGACATACACACACACGCACGCACAGACATACACACACACACACGCACGCACAGACATACACACGCACGCACAGACACACACACGCACGCACAGACATACACGCACGCACGCACAGACATACACGCACACACACGCACGCACAGACATACACACACACGCACGCACAGACACACACACGCACGCACAGACATACACACACGCACGCACAGACATACACGCACGCACGCACAGACATACACGCACGCAGACATACACACACACGCACGCACAGACACACACACGCACGCACAGACACACACACGCACGCACAGACATACACACACACACGCACAGACATACACACGCACGCACAGACACACACACGCACGCAGACATACACACACACGCACGCACAGACATACACACGCACGCACAGACATACACACACGCACGCACAGACATACACACACACACACACACGCACAGACATACACACACGCACGCACAGACATACACACACACGCACGCACAGACATACACACACACACACGCACGCACAGACATACACACGCACGCACAGACACACACACGCACGCACAGACATACACGCACGCACGCACAGACATACACGCACACACACGCACGCACAGACATACACACACACGCACGCACAGACACACACATGCACGCACAGACATACACACACGCACGCACAGACATACACACACACGCACGCACAGACACACACACGCACGCACAGACATACACGCACGCACGCACAGACATACACACACACACACGCACGCACAGACATACACACACACGCACGCACAGACACACACACGCACGCACAGACATACACACACGCACGCACAGACATACACGCACGCACGCACAGACATACACGCACGCAGACATACACACACACGCACGCACAGACACACACACGCACGCACAGACACACACACGCACGCACAGACATACACACACACACGCACAGACATACACACGCACGCACAGACACACACACGCACGCAGACATACACACACACGCACGCACAGACATACACACGCACGCACAGACATACACACACGCACGCACGCACAGACACACACACGCACGCACAGACATACACACACACGCACGCACAGACATACACGCACGCACGCACGCACGCACACACACGCACAGACACACACACGCACGCACAGACATACACACACGCACGCACAGACATACACGCACGCACGCACAGACATACACGCACGCACAGACATACACACACACGCACGCACAGACACACACACGCACGCACAGACACACGCACGCACAGACATACACACACACACGCACGCACAGACACACACACGCACGCACAGACATACACACACGCACGCACAGACATACACGCACGCACAGACATACACGCACGCACGCACAGACATACACGCACGCACGCACAGACATACACACACACGCACAGACATACACGCACGCACGCACAGACATACACGCACACACACGCACAGACATACACGCACACACACGCACAGACATACACACACGCACGCACAGACATACACACGCACGCACAGACATACACGCACGCACGCACAGACATACACGCACACACACGCACAGACATACACGCACACACACGCACAGACATACACGCACGCACGCCCCCTCAGACATACACACACGCACGCACGCACAGACATACACGCACACACACGCACAGACATACACACACACACACACGCACAGACACACACACGCACGCACAGACATACACACACGCACGCACAGACATACACGCACGCACGCACAGACATACACGCACACACACACGCACAGACACACACACGCACGCACAGACATACACACACGCACGCACAGACATACACGCACGCACGCACAGACATACACGCACACACACGCACAGACATACACACACACACACACGCACAGACACACACACGCACGCACAGACATACACACACGCACGCACAGACATACACGCACGCACGCACAGACATACACACACACGCACAGACATACACACACACACACGCACAGACACACACACGCACGCACAGACATACACACACGCACGCACAGACATACACGCACGCACGCACAGACATACACGCACACACACGCACAGACACACACACGCACGCACAGACATACACACACGCACGCACAGACATACACGCACGCACGCACAGACATACACGCACACACACGCACAGACATACACACACACACACACGCACAGACACACACACGCACAGACACACACACGCACGCACAGACATACACACACGCACGCACAGACATACACGCACGCACGAACAGACATACACACACACACACACGCACAGACACACACACGCACGCACAGACATACACACACGCACGCACAGACATACACACGCACGCACAGACATACACACACACACACGCACAGACACACACGCACGCACAGACATACACACGCACGCACACAGAGTTTAAATTACAGGCCAACATTTCTTTAAATTAATTGCTGTACACATCTGGTGATATAATCAGACAATAAATAAAGAGTAAAGGAACACCATGGCTTCTTCTTCGTCACTTTTCACACAGATTAAGACTTTATGTTGCTCCTGAATGTCTGACGTTTATTAAACAGGAAGAAACTTTCACATTCGTGTGGGAGCAGTGACTCTTCCCTCACACATTTGCATCTGTGACCACTGTGCAGTGACTGAACTCAGCAATGCTACAAGTGCTTAGCGGGTCTGATGTGAAGTTTTCACGAGCATCGCGTCGTGTCGCCGCTGCTATGTTCCTCCTGACTGATGCTTCTCACTGAGAGGTTTCATTGCAGACTGGTCATACGGTTTTTACAACGCAGATATGTTCCTGCAGCTTCTTTCTTTACTCTGAGAGCAAAATTCATTGTTAGCTCTTCATAATTTACAGTTTGACAAATGCTAGTCAATCAGGGATTATCCCGGTTTAAAAATCTGAAAGTGATACAGTTTACAAAACAGAAACAGTTTAGAACAAGTCAAGCATATAACAGGTTATTAAATCACCAAAGGCTGTTATTAGTCTTGAATTCTCTTTATCCACCGTACTGGTTTCAGCTGCTTTTACCTGTGATGTGAGTGGAGCTCTGTTGTCTGTAGCAGACATGGCAGCCGTGCAGCTGGAGTGCAGGGAACGGCTACACTTGCCAGCTGTGCCAAACTGCTTCTTTAAAGAAGCAGTTCTCCTAAACGTTGGTTGAGTCTTGGCTGAACTCTCCGCACACACGTTTCTACACAGAGACCCTTTAAAATGATCAGCGCTGAGAAGCCTTTTTTCAAACTGTCGAGCTATTCCTGTGGCGTTGGTGATGAACACCATGATGCTGTATGTGAACGCAGCCTTAGCTCTCGTGTTAGCAATGGAAGCTGCTCTGCACTTGGAACAACGCAGACTACTTTGCTAGTATGCACGAAGACGCCAGCATTACATTGCAGTGGGAACTCATTTTGCATTGGCAGCATGAGCCAGGATTCCCCAAACGCAGCGGGATGAAAGAGCAGATGTGTGAATATGTCGTTTCTGCTACAGCTGCTGATGGCAGTTGGTACATCAGTTTAATCTTAGACAGGGGCAACATCACAGTCAATCAGTGGAACAGTTTTCAGACCACACACACACTGTGTGTGTCTTAAATGTAGTCAACACCTGAGATACAGAGCATAAGTTCTTGCATGCTGTTTTTATTATTTTTGCTTGTAACAATAAAGGCTTATAAATAAATACAAATAAAAGTGGAAGACGTTTCTGATCGCTGAGAACGTCTGAACAACAAACTGCTGCTGGACCAGAATTAAGAAGCTACTTTGTGATTGTCGGTATTGCAGGTCGTGATGTTGCTGCAGAGACACCGCTGTCCTCAGTGTGCTACATATGGAGACGACAGTGGGGGGATGCATTGTACGGGGGCATCGGGAGGGTGTGACGAAGACTACGAGGTGTGGCGTAAACGTTCTACCTCAGCTGGTGACGTGGCAGCGGCAGGACACGGGACGCCAACTCCATGAAAGCTCCAATAACACTACGCTGTTGTTCTGATCGGGAGCTCCGTGGTTACAAACCCACAGTCTCATGAAACTTTGAGAAACTCCACTGCAGAACAAAAAGTGTTCACATGTGTTTACATAAAGCCATGTTTTTAATGATGTCGTTTATTGTAAAGTTAGAGTAAAACAGTATCTGATGCCTTTCTTTGCCCCATTCAAGGGGAAATCTTTGGACTTACTGTAAATGGAGGTGGTCAGTCTACTGTAACTAATCTTTTGTCCTGTCCAAATGTAATACTACAAAAACATCGGCGTGTTTAAAACTGATTGTAATTTCACGCTTTGAGCAAAAACATTTACACCTATAGCCAGAATGCTACTGCGTGCTAACGTCACAACTCAATAGATCAAATTCTAAGTTCTCACTAAAATCAATCAAACGTCATTTTTAATAGAGAACCGCCGTCTTATGATCCTGATGCGTTTCCTGAGACTGGGTGGGTGATATTTGAGCGTGCTTAATGTTGAGCGAACACACGCTGCCAAACGTTGTCACCTGGGGCAGAGAGCCGAGGCGCTCTCTGCTGACGGGCGGAAAGTTCCAGTATTTGGAGGAAGGGTGGGGGTGGGGCGGCGGTGCCACTGCAGGCCGAGTGTGTACATCATCAGATTAAGAGGGTCTGCTTGGGCCGTCATTCTTGCAGGAGCGTCTCCCTCCAGTCAAAGCTGTGGTTTGGCCCATGTGTGAGGGGGAGGATGGGAGGGTCCGCTAACTGCCACACCCCCGTGTCCCCCTGCTCCTCGCAGGAGCAAAAGCCCAGGTAAGGGATCTGAGGAGCAAGCAGAGCAAAGGAAACGTGACTCGGAGAGTAGATTAAAGATGACGGCGGTCCGACACAAAAACTTTGTAACATTTTCATTATTGTTTCCTGGATTTTCCCGTGTTCCCAAATGTAGCGCTCCTCATTTAACCTCCAACAGGAAGGAAGCCACGACTTCATAGATATTATGTTACAAGACTTTGTTTTATGTGTACTCACACTAACAGAGCACGTGACGTGAATGTGGGAAATACAAGGATAATAATCTTTGTATCATTTCTTTGTATTTAACAAAAACACACATTACTGTTTCATTAATTATTTATAAAGAATATTTTTTGATCCTTTTAAGTTTCCACTTTAGTGCAAACTGATTTATTTATTTCCTATTTTTTGACATCATCAGCTGTTTTATACTTCACAGTGTCATCCAGCAGAGCGCAGCACAGTCAGTGTGAGTATGAGAAGCAGTTAATGACCCTCAGTGAACAACAACAGGAACATGAACTGCAGCGTGGACAGATCCTGTACTGTGATGGCACAAAGCTACGGCAGCGTTTAGTTTACCGTTGCTAAAAACACATAAAACTGCTCTTTTGTTCCGTTTAATTGAAAAGAGAAACCAAAGTAAAACCAGAGGGAAACACACGCACTTCACTTTTTGACTTTGCGTTATCTGTTGTCATTTGGGCATTTCCAATCTTCCGCAGCCATGTTTGGTTTGACTGTTTCACATTAACACCCTGGATAAACACTAAAGCCTCAGTGACGTGAGACACATCAACTCATTTCCCCCCAATGAGCCACCCAGAGAACAAACGTTATCTAAAGAGGAAGTTTAGTCTGGTAGGAACCCAAAGACATGATGGTAGAAACTGTGCACATGAGAGCTTCCAGTCGCTTCCCTGCTTTTCAAGTCGGGTCAGAGAGCTGAGCATGAGCGAGCTGGGCACTAAAAATAATTTAGAGTAAATGCACATGTTCCTTATTTAAACTGAAACCATGTTAGACAGTAGGGCTCGTGTTGGTTCATCACATGATTTCAGAAATGTCCCGTTCACAGTTTGTTATTGTCTGATCCTCCAAAACCCGTCAAAGAAATACAGCTTTGACTGTGTTTCCCTCTATACAGTGAACGCACTCCTGTTTTTGCACAAATGGGCTGGAGGAGAGGAGGCTGGGAAGCCAGACGGAAGCAGTGACGGATGGGCAGAAAGGTGGAATGTAACAAAGACAATAAAACAGATGCACCACATGAAAAGAGGTGTGTGAGCGGACCTTTCGGACGACTTGGATGAAGTCCTTGGCGCTCTGTGGGCTGCGGCCCTGCAGCTGGCGCGTGCAGGCCTCTAAGGAAGAAGCGTGGGCTACAATCAGCACGTTGTTTCCTACGGAGAGTGGAAACCCAGGCGGGATGCACAAAGACATGAACATGCTGATCTTTAAACGTTCCACATCTGCAGCAGCTCTGCTGTGTGTCTCTTACCACTGTTTTTGCAGTCTGACAGGATGTCTTTGGTTACTTGATAGCTCCGACTCATGTAGTTCTCGTAGGACTCGGACACAGTGAGCTTGCTGACTGGGATCAGAGGTCTGCATTGAGATAAATAATTAGTGAAACATGTTAGGCAGTGGTAAGTGTCTTCTTTGTGCCTTTGAGTGGGCGTGGACTGCAGTTTGGGAGATGGCGTAAGACTCGCTCTGGACCCTTCAGTCCATCAGAACTACAGAGGAGATCTCTGCAGGCCAGGCGGACATACACAGGGTTCCTGCTGGCGTGTTACAAACCCTGCTGCTCCTGCTTCAACCCCCCAAAAGTTGGGACTCAGTGTAAAATCCGTAAAAGCAGAATGCAACGATTAGCAAACCTCTTAATCCTGTACAGTATTTTAATCACAACAGAAGTCAAATGCTTACACTAAGACATTTTCTATTTTATGGAAAATATTAGCTCATTTTATCCCAAAAGACGGCCTTGTAGGTTTACAGTTGTGCCATACTCCTTCCATTTCTGAATGATGGCTTGAACAGTGCTCCGTGGGATGTTCAAGGCTTGAGAAATCTTTGTGTAGCCTAAGCCTGCTTTAAATGTCTCAGTAACTTTATCCCTGACCTGTCTGCTCTGTTCTTTGGACTTCATGGTGTTGTTGCTCCCAATGTTCTCTCAGACAACCTCTGAGGCCGTCACAGAGCAGCTGTATCTGTACTGACATTAGATTACACACAGGTGCATGTTGCAGGTTCATGTTTGTGGCTGTAATGTGACAAAATGTGGGAAAGTTCAAGGGGCCCAATACTTTTGCAAGCCGCTGTATATCATCTACAGAAAGATTCAGAGAATCTGGAGCAGCGGCTGTGCACAAGGCTGAATATCACGAATGCAAACAGTCACGACTCTGTGCACGGGTTCAAGAACACTTCCAGAACACAGCCCGCTGTGCCACGCGGGCAGGTTAAAGCTGTGCACACATCATCTCTGGACCCAAGCTCATTCAACATGGACCGACGGAAGATGGAAAACTGCTCTGTGATCAGACAGATCAAACATTTGTAATGTCCTGTGGACTAAAGAGCAGCGGCTGGCTTGTTATCACGTAGTTCAAAAGTCTCCACCTCTGATGGGATGAAGGAGATGGTGGAACGACACAGCAACATGTGCTGCCATCCCGACCGTGTCCTTTCCAGGGAAGAACGGTCCATATTTCTGTGAAACCACACAGAGTTACGACAGTGCGGCTTCACAGTACAAGTGTTGAACTGGCCTGCAGACCACCAGCGGAAACATTGAGAACATGGTAAATGGACTGATTCTTATACAGCGCTTTTCTACTCTCCCGGAGTACTCAAAGCGCTCTATACAACACGCCACATTCACCCAGTCACACCCATTCTCACAAGCACTACCTCTGTACTGAGTGCTTTCTAACTACACTCATACACATTCATACTCCGATGGATGCATCGGAAAGCAACTTGGGGTTAGTATCTTGCCCAAGGATACTTGGCATGCAGACTGGAGGAGCCTGGGATCGAACCTCCAACCTTCCGATCAGTAGGTAACCTGCTCTACCTCCTGAGCTACAGCCACCCACATCATGAAACAAAGAAGACGACACGACCGAGGAGAGTCGAGCAGCTACGATCCTCTGTGAGACCACAGCGGGACAACCTTGGCCACAGGTCCAGCAGCTGCTCTCCTCACGTCCAAACATTTATGGACTGTTGTTAGAAGAGTTGCTGCCATTAAATAAAATATGAGCTAATATTATTCTTCAAATGGTCCTTTCTCTTTTTTAACATCTGATATATTTTCTGCGCTCTACTGTGAGTGAAATACAGTTCATGGTAAATGGACTGATTCTGATACAGAGCTTCTCTCTCGCCTCATACAACACAACTTGGCGTTAGTATATTTGTAGATTAGAGGGATGCAGACTGGCAGGGATCGAACCACCAACCTTCCCATCATCACATGACCAGCATTCATACCATTGCTTTCTGTGTGGATTTATATTTACAGTTGTATAGATACGTCTTAGTTTCTCTCCGTATTAGAGGTGTGAAGTATGCAACTCTAACACAGCACAGTTAGCATCCAAAGTCCCCACACAAGCAAAAGCCGCTGCTCGGCAGTCATCACCTGTAAGTTGTGTCAACGCTGAAGTGTGCAACAGCCAGGTCGGTGGGAGATATCCACGCAGGCATCGAGCTCCCAGACACCCACTTGGTCCATTCGAAAAGCCCCGGCTCCACTCGCACCTTCAGCTTGCTGTCCTGCTGTAAACCTGTTTGCACAAACCAAATGTCGTAGATAAAAAAGAAACGCACTATCTCGATGTGTCGGCGCGACCGCTGGTGCACAGGCCGGACCCGTTTTTACCTTTCAGGATGTTCTGTGCAGTCTGAACACATCGCAGAGCGGGAGAGCAGTACACAAAGTCTATGGCTGTGTTGCTCTCTAACAGGGCTTCACCTGGAGAAGAAAGCAAAGCACACGTGCAAAAACAAAAATGTCAGCCTGCTCATCAGCAGCAGGTGTTATACACCATTCACATCTGCACCAGTCACGTACCCACAAGCCGGGCCTGGGTGGATCCAAACACAGTAATGGGAGCATCCATGTCATAGTCTCTCTGTCCTCCCCACAGAGGCAGACTGGGAGGCATGTTCAGGTTGGAACGTACGTATCTACCTGCAGAGGCGGGGAGAAAAGTACCGCTGCATGTCCAAACCTCACCGTGAGATGCACAAAGACAGTAATGAAGGTGTGTGGACGTGCTCACCTTTACTATCTGAGCAGAGGGAGAGCCAGTGTTTGCCAAAGACCACATCCATCCTCTCACCGTGGCGGCACACGAAAAGAGTCCGCTTGGGTTGCCGAGAGTGACCCCCGCTGATCCGCAGGACCTGCTGAACATCCGAGTAACAGGGCGCTTGAACATTTGGACAGATGACAGCAACATTTAGTGCGCAGTTCACAGGTTGAGTACCTGCATTGGATGACAGATGAGACTATTGGACGGCGTGTCCCCGGGACTTGTGCTATCGGGACGGCGGCTGTCCAACAGTCCATCGAACAGGCCTCTGTCTTTACTGCCCTTGTCACTGGCCTCACAGCTGAAGAACGAGTGGGAGCTGTGGTTGGTGGAAAAACACTGTCACTGTAAATCTGGTGCTACGCGAATAAAATGGAATTGAACTGAGCTGAGAGACGTGTGTGATGTGAACCTTTAAATATACTGATTGTTTCTTTGGATCCTGAGAAGTAAGGTTAACGTTGCCATATGGAAACACAGCGAGGCGGGGCGTGGTCTGTGATGCCGCTGCAGGTGAGATGGATGCACCTGGGCGGCATCTGCAATCATGCTTAAAATCTGTGCTCTGTCTGAGTCAGTGCTGTTGTAGTCGATGTGGATGTCAAGCTGTGAGCTGTAAAGCTGCAGCCGAGTTTGTGAACAGCAACCGCGTGCGGCCAATAAAGTGTGTAAGACGCTGAAAAGCACGAACATGTGGACGGGTCCGCCGTGGTTTTGTTACGCACAGATTCTTTGGTTTGGGCTAGCTGCAGACGCACTGTGCAAAGCCTACAGTCATCAGTGAAGGTGCACGCTCATAAATATTCAGCAGCAACGTTCCTCGTGTGCTACACTTACGCATGAAACACCCAGGTGTCAGATTCATCCGCCAGGCTCACATAGTTCTCAGGCAGCAGGCCGGACAGCCCGGTGGCGAGCGAGGTCCCGTACACCCAGCCCTCGCTGGTACTGTTCTGATCCACGGGAGACATAAAGACGAAATCCCCGGGAACCAGCTCCAGCTCATCGTCGTTCTGTGGCACGTAGGGGTACATCACCCTCAGGGTCTGCATCGGCCAATCACAGACAAGCAGAACATACAGACATCACTACTCAATAGCTGTCCTCAGTGTGTGCAGTTCTGGAGCATGCGGGGTTTAGTCTGAATATCAGCTACCTCGTGGTTAGCAAAACGAATGTCCCGGGAGAACAGAACAGCCAGCCAATCACATCCCAGCTTCACTTCAATGCCCTTAGCGAGTTTCTCTAGTGAGGGGAGGTGATCACTGGGGAAGTTGTAGGCTAGAGTTACATGGAGCTGCTTCTTGTGAGGCTCCACGTGGACTTCTGACAGAGACAGAGGGACAGGAGACATGTCACACAGGGACTGCTTTCAGAACAAAGGCGCGCTTTGCTTTCAATCTGAAGAAACCTGTGTCTGTTTTTTTCTTTAATGCTAAACAACCAAAATATAACAGAGCATCCGCTCTGATAAGATGTGGGCGCGCCCGCTGTACTCGGAGTGACAGAATGAGCGAGGCCTTCAATAAGCTGTTAAGAACGCCGTTCACAACAAGCACAAAGGCAGTCAGCATGCATTACTCTGTGACAACAGTGAAGTGATGCTGACAGACGGTGACACACTGTGAAAGATGGAACAGACTGACAGGAAGACACACGTCTTTAATATCAGAAAGCATTGTGGGTGCAGATATCCCTCACGCTCGTACTTCTTACCTGCCTTCCTGACAGCCTCTGCAGCAAAGTCAGCTGCAAACAGCTTGAGGATATCGGCCACCTGCTCCTCCACGAAAAGACCGATGAAGTTAGAAGATGTGTAGAGCTCCAAAGGCAGCGGGCTGGGAAACCGACCCCGCCACTGCTGTACGCTGGCCTGGAGGGCTTCGCACAGAGCTTCTACTTTGTGGTCTGCACACTGTGTAAGCAAGAAGAGATGGTCATAGTGAGGGCTGGGTGCCATACTGATGCACATCTGTGGAGTCTCTGGAATATAACAATGATGCTGCTCATTAAGAAATATCTGCTGTGAAGAAGATGTAAACATGCAGAACGACAACATACAGTTTTAGAGTGCTACACATTTGTGTAGTTCGCTTTTTTGTAAAGTTCACAAAACTCTCACGTGTGTGGATGTTACGCTATTTCCTCTTGTTTTGAAAGCTTCTTTTGTGGCTTCATGTGGTTTATTACTTTCCTTTTTTAACTTCCTCCTTTGATGTTTTCCCACCATTGTATTTGCCTTGACTCAGTTCACTTGTCTTATTGTCCCTCCTCCCTATTTCAGATATTCGTATTTACCAGAAATGTCTTCAATCTTAAAGATTTTGTACAAAGATCTCTCTTCTGGCTCTTGGAGGAGGCGGACGCATCTTTCACCCTCTCCTTCCCTTATCTTCCCTGCTGCTGCTTCTATGTCCTTGTCTTGTCTGACTCTAACCCTGAGAGAGTCTCTTTCTCACTCTTGTTCTCTAAAACTAAAGAAGAACTATGGATTTTATCAACTGGTCCCTTAATGCTATTGACACTCTATTCTCGACGAGAAGCCTGGGTTCGGGAGAGCCAGAGTGTCCCAGAAGGACGTTCCCTGCTGGACACACGATGGACGGGTGGCAGAAGTGGGGGGTCGTGTGCCTGGCGAGACTGTCTATCGAGGACATTGAAGACATCTACTTATTCGGACCCATGATAACAGGGCTCTTGCTGTTTGGAGCTGGCTTGGCCCTGGCTTACCGGAAAGTGAAGAAAGAAGTGACTGCTGTTCAAAACCCCACAAGGCTCGCCGCTCTGATGGAAACTGTGGGAAGAGCGGTGAGTGCTCAGACTGTCCTTACTGAACGAAATATGGGAAAGATCTTGGAGGACTCACGGCTCTTCAAAGAGAGATACACCTGGAGACCAGTGATGGACATTAGAACGAGTGTAAAATGGGTGCAGTTTGACCTAAAACCAGTTACCTACATCTATAATGCGGCTATACCCCCACCCCGACGGCGCCAGCTGCTTGAAGGTTGATGCCGAGGAGAACAACAACATTCTTCCGGGAGATACGAGAACGAACTGACTCAAGGCCACCTGCGTAGGCTGCAGACTGTTGATCTTAGCCCAACAGGCTAAAGGACACTTTCTCAGGCTGAACTCAGGACACACACCCCGACACGCACACATGCACACTGATACTGATATGCACTCACCACACTCCCTTCCCCGGATCCAACGCCTCCTCCCATGCTTACTTCCCCCATGGAGACAGCGGCTCAGCTGGAGGCGCGAGGACTCGCAGCGTCCGTGACGACTGTGTACATCATATCTGTGCTTCTTTACGTGCTATGGAGTTTTTGTGTTTTCTCCTCATGACGACTCACTGGTTGGAAGTCATCATGGGCAGAACCCTTTTTTTCTCCTGACTTTGCCCCTATATGTTACATATCTCACTGTCTATCCCTTTTTTTGCTGCCTCGCCTGACCTGTCTCCCCAATGGAAGTTTGTATATTGTATTGTCGACAGACCCAGTCGACCATACAGGCAACTGCAACTGACAAATAAAGCTTATCCTTCAATTAGTTCTTCAATTTTTTTACGATTCAGTTCTTACTCATCTCTAAGGCTACGTTCACACTGCAGGTCTTTATGCTCAATTCTGATGTTTTGATCAAATCGATTTTTTTGTCTGGTTGTTCACACTACAAATAAAATGTGACAGCAAACGCGCTCTGGTGTGAACGGTTTACAGCCCTCAAAGCGGCCTGCATGCGCAAAAGAAGACGTCACACACAACGCGCTCTGTTTACGGAAGTAAAAATGGCGGCTACATATCGGCTCAAAATGTGGTCATAAATATTTTGTACTTGTAAAAAAGATTTGTGTGTGTAAAAAAGATTTGTGTGTGGACTTAGCCAAAAAACCCCTGCAAGTTACAACTACGAATTTTGACCCTATTTTTCTTCCTTTAAGCTGATTGGTCCATGTCATGTCAATCACAAATGTAACAATCCAATCAGAGAACAGATGGGTTTGGCTGTCGAGGGGCGCTTTTTTTGAACTGCAGGTCTTTGAAGGGAATAAATGCCCTTTTACATGCCAACCCAGCGTTTTCCTTCATCACCACGAAGGAAAACAGTCTGTGGTCGTCCGAGTTTGGTGATTTTTGTGTCACAGGTCTACGTGTTTAATACAGGGACTTCCACAGCCTTTTCAACAGCGCTGCGGATGCAGGGGGGGGCAGTGTTTTGGAAATGACAGTCTTCATCACAAAGCTTTCTTCGTTATGAATTAGCATACATGTTTTTATTGAACATTTGAAGAACCAGCAAAAAAACCCACAAACTCTTGTAGTTCACATAAAGTCAGAGATAGAAAAGACAACGAGCAGGTGCATCTAGTGCAGGTAGAGCTGCTGCAAAAACCCACAGAGCCCAGCAGCCAGCGTAACAAATTCTGGATCCTTTGCTTTTAGTTAGCAGTTAGCATTAGCAGCACATCCTGCGTCCGATGTGAAAGGACCTTTATGCTGCGCACTGTGACTCACAGCAATGGTCCTGGGTCAGCCCTGACTTTGTGTTAGACTAATCCTAAAGTAATAATGTTATTTCTAACCACTGATATAGCACAACTTTATCCTTTCAACAGCTGCTGAAAGTTAGGGGACCTAGCTGCTATCGGATATTTATATAGAGATTACCCTTCAAGGACCCGCAGTTCAAAAAAGCGCCCCTCCGACAGCCAAACCCATCTGTTCTCTGATTGGATTGTTACATTGGCCAATCAGATGAAAGGAAGAAAAATAGGGTCAAAATTCGTACTTGTAACTTGCAGGGGTTTTTTTTTGGCTAAGTCCACACACAAATCTTTTTTTACACACAAATTCTGTTTACACATACAAATCTTTTTTACAAGTACAAAATATTTATGACCACATTTTGAGCCCATAGCTACAGAGCTAGTAGGTGTTGTTGCAGCAGTCTATCAATTTCTCCGGTGCGGATGATTGGCGCCTGTCTTGTGTCAGTGACGTAAAAGACTGATTTGTGCCGTTCACACTGTCACAACATGATTGGATACGGGTCGCATAGGGTCAAAAAAGTCGGATTTGATGCGCTTTCGCCTGCACTGTGAACGTAGCCCATGACAGCTGGTCGTTAGCAGACACTACGAGCTCTGATGGCACCATCACATGTATTTTCCTATTAACACTGTTGATGCTGTTTCAGTGATAAGCCAAAGCTTACCTTAAACTATTCAGATAAATAACTTTATGCACAAGGACAAAGAAGAAAATAATCTATCCAGATATCGACGACTACAATTGTTGAATTTCAACCATGAAAGTTAAATCCAGTATAACTCACCATGAAGAACTGGCAGAGAGTAATATGGGGGAAAATGTTGTGGGCTTTGTTCTTGCCACAGGTGATCCGGCTCTGCTGCCAGAAATGGGAAAGCTGGTTCTGAAGGGGCCCGCTGGGTCGCAGGTAGAGGACGTACTCTCTCGGCAGCGGGTCGTCCAAGAACGGGTCGTCCACGTGTGAAAACAGCCTGTGTGTGACATGGAAACGTCTCACATCGTGCTGCTGTGACATGTCGTACATTTACTTTCACATGAAACCTTGAAAGAAGAAACGGGTAAGTGCACATATCTGACAGTGGATTATTTCAGCTGTGCAGCCAGATTAGTGCCGGAGCCCTGCAGCTCACTTCGAAGTGGAACATTTCCTGTTTAGAGACTCTGGGACATAAAATGCTCCCCCTCGTCTGCTTATTGGCTCATCACGCTGCTCTCGCCAGGAGCATGGACAGTGGTATTCGACTGAATGTACTCTTTGGCTTTCAAGAAAACTACTTTTCTTCAGATTATTGGAACAGCCAAATACCCTCATATGAACACTATCCTCCACATCTAGAGCTTAAAAGGCCCAGAACAGTGTTTGTTTTTAGGCCCACAAGGATAACACTGACTGTTAGAACGTGAGCACTGACCACCCTGACAATACTCAGTTTCATTTCCATACAGCGCCAAATCACAACAACAGCCCCCTCAAGGTGCTTTATATTGTAAGGAAAAGACCCTCCAGAGAAAACCACAACAATCATATGACCCCCTGTGAGCAAGCACTTTGGCGACAGTGGGAAGGAAAAACTCCCTTTTAACAGGAAGAAACCTCCAGGCTCAGGGAGGGGCGGGGCCATCTGCTGCGATCGGTTGAGGTGAAATGACAATCAAATGAAAATGAGAAAAAGCAGAATCGAGTGAGTCGAGGCCGTCTTTGCACACGAATCATTTAGGTGTTAACGTGCACTGCACAAATACTGATGGTGCTGTGTTCCTGACCCCGCCCCCTCTACCTCTAAAGATAGATTTTTCTCTATCCATCTTTAAATTTGAAAATCAGCCGTGTTTTTCTGACAGTCGGGTAGAAGAGGGTTAGTCGCCACTATTGTGTTTGCTGTTCCTGATTATGCTCATCTGTTTATCGGCTCACACAACAGGGATCTTCGATCCAGCGAACGTGGCTCGTGCATCTCTGGGCTTTGTATTCTACAGTGCGCCGTCCTCGGCTTCTTGTTTCTCAGATTATCTCCTGCCATCAACCAGGATGTCTTTTCTCATATGTCCCACGCAGCGGACGCTCGTCCACTTCAGACACGTTCTCAAGTGGAAATGAAAATGCTTCCTGTGTGTGGCAGGACGCACGATGCCCACTGTGAACAATGGCTGAGTGGGCACGATTCTGGTCATCTGCACTTCTATGCAAACTTTCATGATCTGTAAAGAAAGCGTTGCCGTTTTCTTCAGAGGGATTAAGAGAAGATGAGCTCTGTGCAGCAGTAAATGATAAATGCCTGTGACACATCACATCCTGTCAGAGCTGATTGTGACTTATTAAAATCTTATCAGACCATCAGTTTGACGCACACCCAACTGTTTTAATCATGACTGTTTATTCATTGCTCAACTTTTATCCCACGTGAATCAGTTTCACAATATACGAACAAGCTGAGCACACCGTCCCTCCAAACCTACAAAACACAAAGTCAAACACAATAGAAAGACATACAGGAGCATAGCTTTCACTACAGTACTGTGCATTTTAAACTAGGAAGGCACTATCCTTTAAGTGAGAATTTAAACATGTGCAGACATAAATGCAAATCCAGTATATAAGATAAAAACGGAGTACAGTTTAACAGGCTTGAAGGTCAATAAATGGTAAAAGGACTGATTCTTACATAGTAAATGGTAAATGGTAAATGGTCTGTATTTATATAGCGCTTTTACTAGTCCCTAAGGACCCCAAAGCGCTTTACATATCCAGTCATCCACCCATTCACGCACACATTCACAGTGCGTTATGCAACATGCCACGTCCACACGAACACTTCCTTCTATGCTTTTAGTGCTTTCTAACATGCACACACATTTAAACTCAGAGAGCAGGCTGGTGGGAGCCAGGCGTCGAACCAGCAACCCTGCGATCAGCAGATGACCTGCTCTGTATTTTCTTTAAGTTGTCTTTAGGAATAAGAAGCCCTTTTTCGGATGCTGGCAGCCTTTTTGTTCTGCTCATTGTCAATAATGTTGAAGCACATTTGGACTAATCACTCCATCAGAGCTGTTGCTGCTGGTGATCAGCCCAGTTTAGTCTGTTTGCCTTCAGAAAGACTATGTGGCTGTATCCCAATCCAGGGTCTGCAGCCTTAAAGGCCGCATTTTAAGGCCGATTACATCACAGCAACGCGACGAAGGCTGTCCCGATTCAAAGGCTGCTCGAAATGCGGCCCTCAAATGCGTCCTTCATTTCCCTGAATTTTAAGGACGTGGCGGTGTAGACTTCGTGGCCCAACATATCCCAGAATGCATAGCGCGGCGGTGGGTGTGGATAATTTTGCCGAAAAAAAACGGCGGATGAGGGGCGCCCGAAGATTAAACTTTAAGTAAGTACTGAATATTATGTCACTTATTTATGTGCAAATGTTTAATAACGAAGAACATGAAAACATTACTGTTGGCCACATGTCGGCAAAGTCATGTGACGTTAGTGACGTTTGTACTAACTTGGTTTTAAAGCCTTTACTTTAAAATATACGCCGTTCAATAGCTGAGCTTAATCAGAGAATGATCAAAGCTCATGTAGGAACAAAGAAATGAACAAAAGATTTTCTCCTTCATCTCTGTCAAACACAGCTGTATGACACGTTTCCAGCTGTTAGTATCATGGTTGCTAGGCAACCTGGGCAGCGCAACGAAGGCTAGACCGTCCCATTTCACAAGCCTCGCACTTCCGGCCTTAGCGGTCTTTGAGTACGCGGCCCTTGTGGACCGTTAAGGCTGCGTACTTTAAGGCTGCAGACCCTGAATTGGGATACAGCCTGTGACAGCCACTTTCCACTGATGAGTCAGCAGGCGATCAGCTGAAGGGCCAGATGCAGCTCTCAGGTTCATGGTTAATGACACGGCTGCCTGATACTCTTCAGATACTGCGAGAAAATCAGAGAATCAAAGGCAAACTTGGAAAGACTGTCAGAAAGCCGGAGACCAAATTTGAAAAATGACAAACGACTCCTTGGAAGCAAAGTGTAAAGAAACGAGGACTAGCTTCAGACTGGCAGAACGACGCATTTGTGCCAGTGCTTCAAATCTAAAGAGTAAGAATATTACAGCTCTTGTACTTCACTCATGAGTAGTTCAGTTCAGTTGAGATATATATGCTAGAATACAAAATGCAGTCTGTCATTAATACAACAAACATTTAAAACCAGTCACATGAAATTCAAACCTGACTGAACAAAAATCTATAAAATATTTTTTAATATTGTTGAGCCAACCAGCTACTTGAACAGATGAAGTTACACTCATGTTTGAGGTCAACTTGGACTGAGTTATTTCTGACTGCATACTGTAGTATAGCTGTACGTGTCCCATGTAACAGTGTGAACTGGTTTATTTAAGTACCGAACGCTTTCCAGTTTAAAGTTATTGGTAACAACAAACTGCAGGTAGTGGGTTGTTGTTCAGACACTGATGAAACCAGTGTTGCTGTCAGAGTGAGCTGCTGTGACAAAAACACAGATCTGTGTCTGCATCGTCCTTTTTTCCACAAAGTGTTTGATTTACACTCAGCTGCAGTTGACCTGCAATTATTTAACACAGTTTTAACACACTTGTCCAGCAGAGGGCGGTATACGATACATTTCACTGCCTGGTGATGTGTCCTGTACACATGATGGAAATGTGCTGTATACACGTTTAGTTGAACCTACCAGTCACATGCTGCTTGGACACTCCGACCTCCAGTCGACACCAGAGCTTTGAGTCTGTGAAAGAAGAGAGGAAGAAAAATGAAACGTACGCCTTAAAGAAAGTTCACCACAGCACTCAGAGACTGCCACAAAGGGCTTTTTTTGCTCTTTGTTTATCTTTGAGTTAAGGAACAAGATGATCTTGTTCGCATCCTGAGGAACTTTCTGGCTAAACAACAAAACAGAAATCAGCCACACCTATGTGGACGCACACGAGGGCTCGAAAAGAAAAGAGTATGGAAAAGTTGTTGAGCATACCTAACATCGAGGTTTCTACAAACAGTGAAAAAGGAAGTCTTTGGTATTCTTCAGGTTTTACTTGTTACTCAGTATTTTTTTAATCAGTGGTCCAAACAGCAAACTCTATTTTTGTATTTTATAATAATGATGAAGCTTTTTTATGCAAATGGCACAGTAACTGGTTTAAAAATGTTTATTTTCTGCCAGACAAAAATGGTCCCAGTGCTGCACGATCATATTAAACGCTGTTTTCCAGAGACAACCAATAAGAAACAAATCTGGGCTGAGGGGGCGAGGCGGTAGTTACACTCGCAACAGCAGTAGCACACAACAAGAGCAGGAGGGAGAGGGAAAGAAAGAGAGCCGGGTGCAACAAGAGACAACACCGTCACATTGGAAAGGTACAGTAAAGAAAATGAGTGACACCAAGAAAAGAAGCAAAGTCTGGAGCCATTTCAATCTTATGACAAAACAAAGACAGAGTGTAGAGTCTGCAAAAAAGGATGTCATATAGAGCCGGCTCCACAAACAACATGCACAGGCACCTGAGAACTGTCCACCTATCAGTGCAATGGGAAGATAAAACACAGTCAGCTGAGTGTGATATTAATATTTCTAAATGACAACCTTTCCCTTAATTAAAGATCTGGGCGTTCTTTTTTCCCCTTTTTTCCATATTTTAATTTATATTTAATTGTGTTGTAGTTTGTAGTGTTTTGTGTTGTTTCACTTTAAATTTGTTTAAAAGGAAAAAGCTGAAAATTTAAATAGTTAAAAGTTGAAATGTAAATAGTTGTTTTTTTGTATTTTATAATTTATTTATTACATTTTATGTGGAGTGAATAAATAAAAGTATATTTACAGTGGCCCCTAGAGACAAAGCACGTACACACTCCAAAACACAACAGAAGTGCTCCAGGATGCTAGAGGCCGTGTTGAGCTTTTGTTACCTGGTGGCTACACAATATATATATATATTAATTAATTATCAACAACAATATAAAATTATGCACAAAAGGAATTAGTAATGTAAAAAAACTTGGTTTTCTTTATGTATGTTTATATATAAATATTTATGGGGACCCCTAGAGACGAAACACGTACAAACTCCAAAACACATTTCTAGCGTTAACTGAACTTCCGAAACAGAGCTATATATATATTTTAAAAAAAAATTTATGGGGACATATATATATATATATATATATATATATATATATATCCTGTGGGACTTCCAGATACAGACGGACAAAATGGTGGTGGCTAACCAACCGGACATAGTGGTGGTAGACAAACAGAAGAAGACGGCCGTAGTGATCGATGTAGCGGTTCCGAATGACAGCAATATCAGGAAGAAGGAACACGAGAAGCTGGAGAAATACCAAGGGCTCAGAGAAGAGCTCGAGAGGATGTGGAGGGTGAAGGTAATGGTGGTCCCCGTGGTAATCGGAGCACTAGGTGCGGTGACTCCCAAGCTAGGCGAGTGGCTCCAGCAGATCCCGGGAACAACATCGGAGATCTCTGTCCAGAAGAGCGCAGTCCTGGGAACAGCTAAGATACTGCGCAGGACCCTCAAGCTCCCAGGCCTCTGGTAGAGGACCCGAGCTTGAAGGATAAACCGCCCGCAGGGGTGTGCTGGGTGTTTTTTTAAAAAAATATATATATAGCTCTGTTTCGGAAGTTCAGTTAACGCTAGAAATGTGTTTTGGAGTTTGTACGTGTTTCGTCTCTAGGGGTCCCCATAAATATTTATATATAAACATACATAAAGAAAACCAAGTTTTTTTACATTACTAATTCCTTTTGTGCATAATTTTATATTGTTGTTGATAATTAATTAATTAAAGCAACAAAACAACCTGAAGAGCCGGCTCTCTAAAAAGAGTTGGAAATCCCATCACTACACAGAATCACTTTTGTACTACTTTTGTGAGAATATCACAGAAATGCAGGCCGATGTTTCATCCAAGCATGAAAAAGTGATTTGAAACTTTTGTTTTAAAACATTAAAACAAGGCACAGATGAAAGCTATTCAAACAAATACATGTTGGCATAATTGTCTATGTAGTTACACACAGAGCAGACATGGAGAAACACTTTCATCACCTGCTGTTCATGTTGACGGGTGCTGGACAGGTACCAGGGGGCTGACGCCCTGACGACGGGGGAAAGAGACAACGTTGTTCACACCGACTCTGAATCGACACGCAAAGTCAGCCAACACACACAAAATAAAAACTTAGCAAGGCTGAATGTCTTTCTGTAACTGAGACGGGTAACTGTTTATGTCTCTGTCATTATCCTCCCAGCTTTTTCCCACACATATGTGGGCATCACATTCTGGGCTGAACTAAACAAACATGGCTGCAGCTCAGTGGTGACGACCATTTGTTCCTGATGTACTTTTGTATTGGGCACATTTACAAAGAGGGAGCACCTTTTTTCCCTGTCCCATGACCGATAAAATCAGAGTTTATGAACGTTCGAACTGAACATTTTTATAATTCTTTCCGCTCCTGCTGTTGGCTCTAAATGTCAGGGTGTATGCGTGAGTGACTGCATGTTTGTGTCACACCGGGGATGGAGAAAGACCAAATGTGAGTAAAGATGAGACGCCAACACGGATCGCGAGTCAGAGGAAGCATCAGTTCCTCACCAGCAGCAACATGGAAGATGATACGCAGCGTGTGTAGGATGATATTAGCGTCTTTCACTCAGAGTGTGAACACCACACAGGGCTGACTCCTCTTTACAATAAACTGACACTTAAGAGTTGCTTGTAAAAGTGTTACTCACCGTTGGAGTGATCATCATGGTTGTGTTTCATGTTTTCTGCTTTGTAATTCAGAGAGGGGGAAGGACAGTAGGCTGCAGTAACGGTCTGCATCCTCAGTTTGTGTGCAGGCCACAGTGAGCAGTGAAGATGAAAGAGCCACTTACACAGAGTGAACCGAAATGTACCCTCTCACGCCTCCAGCCCAACCTGGAGCTAAAGCTGCCGAGGAAGCAGAAACGGCAGCGCATCAGATTATTCAAATTACAGTCAGAGAGTGGAATTAGCCACCGCTCGGAGATACGAATCTGAACACGCTAATGTGGTTTTCATCTCCGGGCATTCAGAAGTTTATTCTGTATGCCACGAGCTATTGTTCCTGTGGGACAGGGGTACTGCATACGGCACGGTCCGAAGGTTTGAAAGCACAAAGCTGGTGAGCAAACTAGCCTCCAAATGAATGCTGAGGCTGCTTTTCACCCTCCACAACAAAACTATTCCTGCCAGCTTAATAAAGCAGTAGTTGCATCAGGATCTTTGCGTCGTCTCCTCACCGCAGATATGAAAGATGATGTTTTTCCTGCCCGGTACAAGCAGACCTTACAGTGTCCACTCAGACTTCTGTTCTAAATAACTTCTCACTTGGTTTGCAGACAGACTGCACATGCAGCCTTTACACAAACAACAAAACACGTCATTTGCCATTATTCACCCATTTTATCGGAAAGGACACATAAAGTGTACACCTTACTAAAATAAGTTTGCTCTTTAAATTGCTGCGTTTGATGACTTTGTTGTGGATTGAGAATTTCTTCCAGTCAAAGCGAAGCAGACTGCACTGAGGTTGAGCTGTTGACCTGATCCGAGCTGTTAAACGTAACCGTACGTATCCCAGAACACAAAGCTTTTCATGACGCCCCACGCACAGAGCAGGACAAAGCAGTACTGTTGGGTAGATGCTCTGTGAAGAGGAAGAGACAAACAGCTTCACCACAGCGAGCTCAAAAAGCTGCAGCTGAGACCACAGCAGAGACGCTGGGCTGTTTGGGTTTGACGAAGCTGCTCGTGTCCCACAGGTAAGACCTGCGTATCACTGCACACATGTGAGACGAGCAGCGGTGGCTGAAGACGCACACACACAGTAAAGTGAGCCAGGGCTGGAGACATTACAGACGCTTCACCTGGCTGGCATTCAGTCTGAACACAAACTGTGACTACAGCACATCAGGCTTTCACAGCCCTTACAGCGAAAGCAGAAGCGGATTCTGTGAAACACTCGCGGTGCTGACGTGTTCGACTACACCGTCAAGCCGACACTCTGTCATATCTACGACATAATGAACAGATTCAAGCGTACATGCAGTGCACTCATAAATAATGCTCCATGAGGTAAATGCTGCATATCAGCATTAAAGCACTGAAAAATGTGACCTCGGAAACATGGCATCACAACCATCCTATACAGGCTTTATTAGTCAGAACTGGAAACATGAGACAGTTTCCTGCTTCTTTGTTTGTCATGACAAGAAGGCAGCTCAGTAGGAAAAAAGCTTTTGCATCACAACAGCTTTCAAAAAGACACTAAAGCCATAAAACGCAGACGCTGCACTGGACTCAAGGAAACCACAAACAGCCGACGCAGAGCCGGAGCGTAGAAACGTCCAAGAACACAAGAGAAGAGAGCAAATAAGAGCGACACAGAAAAGAAGCAACGTGAAGGTTTAAACACACACAGAAGGCAACCAGGGAGAGTGGAACCGTCACAGTAACAAGACACAGCTGAACTCAATCTAAGCAATGACACACAGGGAAGTTCAACTAACAGACAACAGGAAACACCGGCAAACTTCCCTGAGCTCTGAGGAACACACTCTACAACTCACTGGATGACAGCACAGATCGATGTGTCCTCAGATCACACGGACGTATTCACCACTGCGAGCTTTTAAACGCGATACTGGTACAACAGCTCGCACAGGTGGCCTTTGACCTCGATACAATTCAGTTTTGTTTTTCTACATCTCCCAGTACTGTAATGGTCCTAAGAAGCTCCACGCCGTGACAGCATGGTTCCTTCTTTGTTTCCACCTTTTAAAATGATGCTGCTGACTGGTGAATGCTAAAGTTTGCAGCTGAGACCAAAGTACCAAAAACATGCATCAGATGAAACTGCTGCAACTGTTTTCAACACATTTAGTAAAAGTAAAAAGCCAGAAATGAACGATTATAATAACATCAGTGACATCAGTCGCTTCTGAGAAAAAGCCTCTTTGTTTATTCTAGTTCAAACGAACGAGCCTCAAAAGAATCAGGAAGGAGAGAACGACAACACCAGCTAAATAAATATATAATAAACTATCTAATCTATGGTCACATCATATATAATACGTAATCTCAGATTGGTGCCGGTCGCACTCTTGAGTTTGGATGACGATCAGAGGAAGTTCTCAGATAAAAAAGGCTCCACGGCTTCTTCTTCACATTAAAAAGTGTAAAACATTCATGTGGGCTGCAAGCACAGCTTGTTTCCATGAATGTACAAACATCCAGGAAGTTAGAAGAAGGGCTCAAATAAGACTTCCTCGGTGTGACTCGAGCTACAGTTGAAAGCATTTCTTTGTAAGTAAAACACGAGTTTATTTAGTCAGATGTGTGAAGAAAATGTGAGTGACAGTGACGGCGTCTGCTCTAAGAGCAGGTGAGTAACGGCTGCGTGTTTGTGGCGAGGACGGCCCCTGGTACGTGTGGGGAAAAGCAAACATGGCGTTCCAACATGGAGACCCGTCTCGATCTGCATCAAACCGCTGTGACGTTTAGAAATCACACGAGCAACATAACTACAGTGCTGTGAAGAAGGGTTTGCCCCATTCTTGTTTATTTTTGCATAACTGTCACACGTTTAGATTTCAGGTGATCAAACACATGTTCATGTGTTGATAATGATAATGTGAGTAAATGCAAAATGCAGCTTTTTAAAAAATCCAGTTAATCACAGTTGATTTAGGACTTAACAAAACGCAGGAGAACTCGGTTTGGATACTTCGAACAAATCACACTTCTTCAAGGAGTGCACATCAGACTGGCCAAAGACAGAAACGTAGCTTCAGAAGATGACTTTGTGAATCTGTTGCTGTGACAATCATTTCAACAATTATTTCAAAGAACCAAAACATTTGCAATAACATGAAGCGGCACCTTAAACTCGCCCCCTCATGATCGCGTCACAGAGCTTAGAGCTTCAGAGTCTGGGTGCACATTTAAAGCAGTGAGGTCAGTTTATAAAGTCAGCAGCCACTCGTTACGGAAACTTATGCGGAGAATTCAAACGAAAAGCTGAGGTAAAAATAGTAAATGGCCTGTATTTGTATAGCGCTTTACACATCCAGTCATCCACCCAGTCATCCACCCATTCACACACTGGTGATGGCAGCTACATTGTAGCCACAGCCACCCTGGGGCGCACTGACAGAGGCGAGGCTGCCGGACACTGGCGCCACCGGGCCCTCTGACCACCACCAGTAGGCAACGGGTGAAGTGTCTCGCCCAAGGACACAACGACCGAGACTGTCCGAGCCGGGGCTCGAACCGGCAAAAAAAGTGACACAGTTTTATATTTAAAGCCATTCAAAGCTGCAGTATTGATTTCTACATGTGAAAGCTCTCTGAGTTTGAACTCGATCAAAGAAACGTTTTCAAATTTGTTTCATAACTAAAAGAAAATAAAAGTGAAACTGTGTCTGGGTTCCCCTCGACAGCCTCCACTTCCTGTTCCTCGTGCTGCCTCTCAGGGTTTCCAGAGCCGTGGGCTGCCGAGTCACACGCGTCCATTAGAGGCGAGCGAGGATTGGAGGAGAAGCCTGGGTAAACACAGTGTGGAGCCTTTTCTGGGAACGAGCTAATGTCAGATTGCATCATGAAAGAAATCAGAGGCAGTGTGTTCAGAGCAGCGATGCTAGCGCAGCCTGGCGTGAGGTTTGCTGATCAAAGGGGGTGAGATCACTTGGGTCTGCCTCGCTAAAGCCTCAAAGGCCAGCTACTCACCACGCCCGCAGACTTCATGATGATGGCGCAAATCTGCTCACACGCTCTCAGCCCCTCTACGCTCATCATTTTAATGCTGAGCAGCACAAAGGCACAGCCGTCAGCTCCATGTCTGACTGACCCATAAACAGCTCGGCTGCTCGCTTTCATTGCAGTTTTACTTTATTACTGGACTCCAAGTGAGGTCCTGCCAAATAACTGCACTTTAAAGCTATGAACCAGAAATGATAATAGTGGTGAATATCAAATCAAATTTATTCATATCATTCTCATGTTCCAGAGTTTGGGTGCAGCGATCAATAAAGCTCGCCTCCGTTTTTACGTCTCGTTCTGGGAAAGTCAGAAGCAACTTATCTGCAGACCTGAGGGCTCGACTTGGGTTATTCTTTGGGTTGGGTTAAACGTGCCAGGATTGGGGAGATATGATCAAATTTGCGAGTGCCTGTCAGGAGTCGGGCCGCCGCATTCTGCAGACACGAGAGTACGGCCTGGTTAATACCAAAACAAAGACTATTGCAGCAGTCCAGCCTAGAAGAGATAAATGCATGCATCACTCTCTCAAAGTCGGCAAATGCCAACATGGTCTTGGTTTTTGCAACGACCCTCAGCTGGAAAAAGCTGGTTTTAATTACAGAATGTATTTGTTTGTCAAATGAGAAGGAGCTGTCGAGAAACACTCGATGTTTGAGTCAACATTAAGCGACGAACAGGGGTCAGAGGGGGCGATTAGTATGGTCTCTGTTTTCTGATCATTTATATGCAGAAAATTTAATGTGAACCAAGATTATTGTCATCAAGACAGTCAAGTAAAACTTTAGAGGAGTCTGCAGAATTGTTTCTAAGGGGAAAATAGATTTGAGAATAATCAACGTAACAGTGGAACGGGAGCATATACAGGGAGAAAAGTATTGGGCCAAGGACTGACCCTTGTGGGACCCCACAGGTGAGGGGGTGGATGTGGAAGAAGAGCCTGACAGAAAAACTCCTATCAGTTAGGTCGGATCTGAACCATTTAAGTGCAGTATCCTTAATGTCCACACAGTTTTCCAATCCTGATAGCAGAATTCCCTGATCCACTGTATCAAATGCTGTACTTACATCTAAAAGCACTAAAATGACGGGATTACCAGAATCGGTAATCAGTAAAAGATCATTAAGAACTTTTATGAGCACAGTTTCAGTGCTGTGTAGCGCTTTAGACCCAGACTGAAAGGATTCCAACATGGCATTAGTCTCCAGAAAGGCAACTTTGAGACATGCACGATGCATCAAACGTATATGAAACAGACAATATGGCAATAAGAAAATAGTTGGAGGGGAGCGAGCGCTGCACTGCAAAGTCAACATCAATCGGTAGATAACGAAATGTTTTCCGCTGTTTTTTAGGAATTACAGCAACTTTAATACAAAATGCCTCAAAACTGCACAGACTCTGTTTTTAATGACTGTCTGCAGTCTGAAACCAGTGAAATCACCATGCTGAGCTTCCTCTGTTGCTCTGCTATGTCTTTATCACACACGCCCATAGTTGCTGCTTGATTGCGTGGTTGGGTTGAAATCAGGTGACTGCCTTGGAGTATCCCATTTCTTTGCTGTCCAGTTCATTTTGCAGCGCTTGGCTGAATCTGAGCGTGGAGCTCTCTGTTCATCAGCGGTCACATCATTAATAAACAGCCAGACGTGATCAGCATTGCCTCCGCCATCTGACAGGTAATTGGCTATGCTTCAGATCACAAGTCTAATGTGGCCTTTGTGTTGTTGAGTGGAGCCGGTGATGGTAACCCCCATCTTTCCATTCATGAAGGTGTCTCCTGGTTGTAGACTTGCTCTTTAAGAGTGTTTGTGACTTGGATAGACGGTGTTAAGCTATAAGTAATAATAATTTAAGAAATAACTCTTTAATCACACACGTTAGTCATCTTCCACGTTCCTTTGAGTCTTTTGCCGTTGTTGAGCTTGGCCGGTGTTTTCGGGCCCCTCCAAATGTTTTTGCCGCCTCTCTGAGAGCTCGTTTTGTCACTCTGATAAAGTCTCCATCGCTCGTACTGACTCGTAAGCTTTCAGTGAAAAGGTGTAAATATAACTTCAACAGTTTCAGATATTATGTCTGCTTCATTCGTCATATAATAACAATAATGGGGGAAGGGGACAAACTACAGAGATCACCAAAGAAATCTGTAACTGAATGATACTCCAGTATGTTCTTGTTGGGTGGACGTCCATCATAGCAAACCTTAGATTCAATGGTTAGCCAAAACATTTGAAAATTTCACTAGGAAGTCACAGAACTATTAAGAATGCTTGCTATAAGAGAAATATGGGCCCCGTGTATTTCTGGAGCCCTGGCTGTGACCACTTCCTGCATCCCGATGACACACTGACTGCTCCACAGCTGTCCCACCACCACACAGTCCCGAGAAAAGCTCAAAACCCCCTCCACCTGTGAGCATGCAGCAGAGCGAACAACAGATCGTTGGGGGGAAATGTCCCCATGTGATCATTTTCCCAAACAGTGTTGAAAAAGATAAACATGGCCTGCATGCACACAGAGCAGATTATTTTCAGGCTAAAAACACTTCTTCAGCTCTACAAATGTTTGATATTGTAAATAACACATCGAGGCTCAGTCTGGCAGCTTAAAGGCATTTGTTAGGAGGAAAAACCCTCGCTCATTCGCACCCACAGAGATGTGAAAGCAAGTTTTCCAACTGCAAAGAGATCCTCTGTTAACAGCTCACAGAGACAGGAAGAGAAACAGACAGGCAGAGAGCAACACGCCCACGCAGCGCTGCGCCGACCTGCAGCTCGTGCAGCACGTAAGGCTTCGCTGAACACAGCATGCCCCAAACAGGTGAATGTAATTAATAGCAAGTTAAACAGAAAGACTGATGACATCACAACGATAATAATTCGTGCGACGCAAAAAGCTTGAGACTAAAAGCCAAAGGAAGTGGGTTCTGGTTTGTCAGGCTGATGGAAAAAAAGACCCTTTTGTAATAAATATGTGGTCAATAGTGTGATTGTTTGCAACAGTACAAACACACACACACACACACCTGCAGATTCCTGTTAACTAGCTGGTTTACGTGCACTCGCTTCAGATTCTTGTTTTTTGCCTGATTCGTCTTCAACTCTGAGCTTGTTGCATGAGTTTAGCTGAGACGCCGAGCTAAACTTAAGATAAGATAAGATAAGATAACCTTTATTAGTCCCACACGTGGGAAATTTGTTTTGTCACAGCAGGAAGTGGACAGTGCAAAAGTTATGAGGCAAAAATTAGAATACAATAAGAATAAATACAGTACACAACTGTACAGAATAGAATAAAATAAAATACTATATACAGTAGAATAAAATAAAATAAATATACAATAAGATAAAAATAGAATACAAATACAAATACTATATACAACTGAGTAAAAATACAACGATGACAGAAAGGATTATTGCACTTAGTATTATTGCATATGTATGGATGTGTGTGCTTGATCAGTTAAAGTCTTTATTATGGAGTCTGACAGCAGTGGGGAGGAAAGACCTGCGAAATCTCTCCGTCCCACACCGTGGGTGCCGCAGTCTCCCACTGAAGGAGCTGCTCAGTGCTGTCACAGTCTGCTGCATGGGGTGGGAGATGTTGTCCATCAGGGATGACAGCTTAGCCGCCGTTCTCCTGTCACTCACCACCTCCACTGGGTCCAGAGGGCATCCTAGAACAGAGCTGGCCCTTCGGATCACCCTGTTAACCTAATAATCTCTGTGAAATGGAGTGTGTGTTATAGTGTGTGTCACTGAAACACCATCTATGCCACTTCTAAAGAAAAGGAACATTAGCACAGCTTCAGTCGTGGTTAACTCTGAAAAATAAATAAAATACAATCGGCTGTAGAAAAGGCAGCCTCTAATTTATCAAGCAAGAAAAATGTCTCCAGCTTTCTTCTGTTTCATATTCAATGAATTTTATAGAACAAGTTGTAAGTTAAACTTCTTTATAAATACAAATAAAAAGCTTTAAGATTTCCATTTTTTATGTGCAGCTTCTTGCTTTGCAAACACCCAGAGTAATATCACATATGAAAGCGCACGTTTATATATCAGAGTGACTAAAAGTGACTATTTATGTGGGCAAATATAACTGCAGCGTTTCCCTGAAATTAATATCAGGTTAGCTTTGTTGTTTGCTAAATCAAAACTGTCTCCCTTTAATTTTCACAAACAGATAATAATAAAAATAATGATGATAATAAGAAATAAAAGTTACTTTCTGTCGAGAAAAGTATAAGAACACTGGCTTTTGAAATCAAATGTATGAATCTGGTTCTAATGTAAAGAATTAAAATAGAAATGTCAGTGAGGTATTTTCAGCTTTGAAGTTTCTCTTGTTCTGTTTGAACTGCACTTTTACTGATGCGCCTAAAAAGGCCACTATGTTTGACATGTTTGACATTTTACTAGCATAAATAATTCATCCACTAATGTACGAGACATTTGTTCCATCGATTATTCAGGCAGACAGACAACCTGCAGCTCTACTGCCATCACGGAGCACCATGAGTCAGTGTTCAGTGGGAGGAATACCCCCGACTGCACAGACTCGCCGTAATGCTCTGTGTCAACTACGGCCTTAAAAACAAAACAGCTTAGAAAACGTGTGTGTGTGAAATATGTGAGGTTATGCTGGAGACCAAAATGTGAATAAAACCATCAGACCAAGCTAGCTCCTGTTATCATAGGACACTTAAATGTGTAGCTAACAGTCGATGTGTGTGAATGATTAGTATGGATTTAAACGCGTTTCCATGGATCAGTGTAATCCCAAGTCTCTGGACGATGGAAAGATTGTCATGTAAATAATAAAAATGCTGCTTTGTGACTGAACCACTTTCAACAATATTGAGCAGCAGGATGTTCCTGACTCTACACACGTCTGCTGGTATTAATATTTCCATACCACGCTGGAAAAAATGTACTGGTGCATATTAATTTGCTATTCATTTTCCCACTTCTGTGCTGACATGCGCTTGTTTTGCTAAAGGGGGTTTTGTGAATACAGCTTTGGTTAAATGATCCCCACCGTGTTTAATGTGTTTCTGTGAAGGCGTTCATCTGCTTCACAGCGTCTTCACGCCTGATGTAGCGCGTCTTTTCTGACAGCACCGATAAAGACAGCAGAGGCAGCAGTGCAGCATGTGCACGAGGCGCGCTGCCGCGCACGGCACAAATGTCACCAGGCTGCACGCCGCTGCAGGTTGAAATTCTGCTCTGAGCCTCGGCAAAGCTTCAGGCAGCCACAGGCACCGTCTTTGTACAGCAGCTGTTAGACGGCACACTCGCTCGCACACTTTAACGTCTACCACTGTACATTTGAGAGTATTGTTGCTTTTATCCTGGACAAACCCAGCAGGTCAGCTGTTGTGGGGGCAGGCAGGAGGACGGCTGTGGGCAAGCAGGAGTCACTGACCTTCAGCCTAACCCGGTGTTTTGGAGGAAAAAAAGAAAAGCAAATAAGAGCTTTAAGAAAAAAGGTAAAAAAAAGATTTGAATGAACACCAGCTGGGCTGATTCTGTTGGTGTCATATAAAACTACAAGTATCCTGATAGCAGAGGGTTAACCCAGTGATAGCTTGGACCTCACACGGTAACTAAATGATCTATTTTTCTGTCTTAGAATGAGAAACTATGAATCACATTTTAGTAATTATAAAACCAAAGACAAAGATGTGTGAGAACAAACCCGTGCAGCAAGGCGGCGTGGCGTTTTAGCTTCACGCTAAACCAGGGCTGATTTTTTAAATCATCTGTGCTGTTCGTCTGCTTTCACTCTTCCCCCATAAAGGTGTCATTTAACAACAACTCCTGTACGCTTTGACACCTGAGTCTGCATCAAAAAAGATGCAGTTTGAACACCATTAAAACGGTTTCTCTGCACAGGCAGAGAGCACCTGTCCCCACAGTGTGGATGCCCCACAGAGACCCTCCTTGTGTTGTCTGACAACTGCTGAGCCTTAATTTGTTTCGCCTGCTTCCACTGACTAATGCAGCTCTGATGCATGTTCCCCTACATGCCAGCGAACGCTATGACAGAGCCGTTCCTCTGCCTTCGTGTTCACAGTGACGCTTTATTGATTCTCTTTCGTTTTTAGCTGGAAACTTCCAGCCACATGAACAGGCTTCACTGCAATAATTAAACTCTGTGTTGGTCTCACGCAATTTATCATCCATCCACAACATACATCCACCACAAGTGAGCCCACCCATGTGAAAGGAAACACACATGCATACAGACACACACACACCACCCACTCGCAGCGAGCCTCATTCAGCTGAGCCGTCCTGTCACTGTGGGAAATCCCATGGCTCTGTGTCCTCTGGCTGCATGCATCCTCACACTTCCTGTTTACAAATCTGACAATACACACATTTTCAGAGACCCACATGCAAGCGACCACACACAATTACTGCAGATGCATGACCGTGGCAGCGAGGGGTACATACACATGAGGGGAAACAGATACACGAGGCCGGTTGCCGCAGTGACCGCAAAGGTAAAACCACACGACTGGGTTCCCTTTGCCTATTGTGTTTCTCTCTCACACACACACACACACACACACACACACACACACACACACACGCACACACACACACACACACACAGTAACGCCTTTTGACCTTAAAGCTTGCAGCTGCAGCGGTAAGCACTTTGATCTGTCAGATTAAAGCCCCCAGCTCGAGGACCATTTATGTGGCCCTACACTAAACTGATACTAGCATCTTTGAATTTCACCTTAAAGGGTGAAGGATTTAAAGCACCACCTTCGAATAAGGCACAGTTTTACAGGGTGGAGGTTTCAGTCATTAAAACGGTAAGCAGACCGTGTCCAGGGTCTCTCACCCAGAGCCCCCTCCTCCCCACGCTGAGGCTAAGACCTTGTCTTTGGCCTCACCGTACACTGGAAGGATTCATGCTTATTAATTCACATAATCTCCAGCAGTCCTGGGCTGCAGATATTGCTTTGGCCGTTCTTCTCCTCCAGCTTGGTGCGATTAGCGCTTTACATTCGTGAGCTCATTGGTAGCAGCCTTTTCAGTAACATCAGACGAATGGCCCTATCGAAAGCTGATTTTATAATCTGACGAAACAACACATTTTATAGTTTGGTTTGTTTCGTAGAACTAGTGCTGCGCGTCAACATGCAGTTGTAACATGTTCCAGGTGACCTGTGTGCAGCTGTTCATGTCACAAAGCTCTGGTCCTGCTTTTGTTCTACAAACACAAAAAGGCTAAAATGTAAAAGTTGTGAGACTCTCTCCACGACAGCCCGCACCGCGTCCGTCAGCTCGGTTTATGTTGTTTTCTTTCTCCATCTAATGTTTCCCTTCCACATCTCATACAGCTGGAAAAGGTCATTTGAGCATGTTTATATATGTTAACTTTTCACTAAACTGCGTCCCTGCTTCAAAAACCAGCAGAGTGCGTGTTTAGCACGTCTGTGCAGTGGTGACTTGCTGGTTTTTCCAGGGTAGCGCTGAGCTAAGTGTGCGTTTGTTCTCACAGACTGTGTTGCTATAATGAGCCAGCATTGTGCTGCGTGTAGCGGACGGGGATACAAACTTCCGTCCTCACAACAATAGAACTGAGAATTGTTTTTCTGTGTTACTGTACATTGTTCCAGGGAGTCTCCAGCCACACAAAAGCTCACAAAGTGTTTACTCGAGCACAGTGCAAACCATCAGAAACCATGTGCAGCTTTAAATATGTACTTCTTTATTTTTGCCACAGCTCTGTTTGATTGGCAGCTTTACAACTACATGAAAACACACTCGCACACTACAAACAAATCTTTATGAACAAATGAAACTACGAGTGCATTCAGATTCGTCTGTGCAGGACAGAAATGTTTATCACGTTACATGACGAGACACACACAGGCCATCTAAGCCACACAAGAACATGCAGGAAAATTGTTGCACATGCTTGTATCGTAGCTAGCTAACTACAGGGTTAGCCAGCTACGATACACACTAGGGGTGGGGGAAAAATCGATACTGTGTAGTATCGTGATATTTTGTATCGATACAGGGACAGCAGAAATCGATATTTTGTTACAAAAAAAGGTTTTTGTGCTCTGACTTCAGAGCATGTTGATCCTTTTTCTGAGCAACAATCCTGACACTGTCAAATGTGTTTAACTTGTTTTTGGCAGCAATAAACATGACAGTTTACTTATTTTAATTTAAGACATGTTTTATTTTAATTAAGTTTAAAACTTTTTTATTTAATGTAAAATTATATTTTATTTTAATTTACTTTCAAATTCTTCAGTTGCTGAAGGGGCTGCATAGTTTTCATAAATTGCATAGTTCAGAATAGCTATAATTGTACCAGATGGTTTCAGTTAAGCTGGACTAGACTGTAATACAAACCGTTCAGTTTGTCAACAATAAAACTGAAATGAGAGAAAGACTGAGTGCGAGACTTTGATATTAGATAAAATGAATATTGATAAAGTTTACCTTTATGTACAGAATCTGAATATCGCAAAATATTTTAAAAAATTGCAATAATATTGTATCACACACACACACACACAGGTTAGGGCTACAGTTTGTAACAGCTAACAGAAGATAAAACAGGATGAAATAATTTCTGGTTTTTGACATCATGATTAATTTGAATAACTACTTTATGTGTTTATCAGTAAAAGTGGAGATATTCTCAACAACAACCCTGTGAGTGAAACTAAACCAGTAGCAGAGGTGGGCAGTAACGAGTTACATTTACTCCGTTACATTTACTTGAGTAAGTTTTTGCAAAAAATGTACTTTTAAAGTACCTTTTTTGCACGATACTCGTTACTTTTACTTGAGTACATTTATAAAGAAGAAACGGTACTTTTACTCCGCTACATTTGCAAAATTCGACTTGTTACTTTAAAAAAGAATAAATTTAACACATTAGATAACATGCCGCCAGTGGAGTTTTCTGTAACGTTTTTACCAATCAGATGTGGCCATGCAGTCACATGACCAGTTTGAAACTGTGGCGGACAGAGCGGTCCAAGCGTTTCAAAGTAGCGACACACGGAAAGAAGAAAACATGGCAGAGCCAGTCGTCTGCGCCACAGCTGAAGAGGATGAACAGCCTTGGCCTCACATACAAAGGATGTTTAGTTTAAACAGTCTGCGTTAAGCTGGGCAAACACTGCGATTTCTTTCAGTCACGTTATTCAGCTCCTGCTCAAACTGTACAATTAAATCTCAGGGGTTAGAAGTTCATAGGTCACGATGCAGGTCTCACACTATACGGCCTGATGCTCTGATGCGACCTGAGTGCTCACACTGTGCGTTCATAACATGAAGCTTATCATACAAAATCTGTCCCTCGCTCTCCCTCTCTGTCTTTCACTCACACAGACACACACCGTCAACTTTGCTAAATTACTAATGACAAACATTGACCAGGCAGCTGTGATTGAGCAGCATCCAGCTCTTTTCATGGTTGTTGTAGTCGTGATAATTTTGTGAGGCCACATTGAAAAGCCTCGGATACGGAGGCATAGAGCTGCCACCCAGGCAAAAGAAACATAGAAAAGTGAAAAGTTTATTGTTCTAACACTATACCTTTCACATTTGAACAATATAATATCAGGTTATTACAATATACAGAATTATCACGTTCGTACAATATAAATATTATAGAGGCTACATCGCAGCTCCAGTCGCGCTTCCATCACCGTCTTTCGTCTTTTCCCAGAGTAACAGCCAAACAGGAGGATCTATTGGCGAGCACTGCTTAGCCTTGCACGCGTTCTTATTTTAAACTTAATCTGGAATTCATTGCAAACTGTTTGTGCGGGACATGAATGACAGGATTTTGTTTTTATACAAAAACATCTCCAGTGTGATTGAATCTTCTTGCCAAACATCTGCAGCTTGGCAGTGTATACAGCACTATAATGACCAGAGCTAATTCTTTTGAAAACCTTACATCTTTCCACAGGTCTCCACTTCATCAGACATCACCTAGACTCAGAGCTGGATGAGGCCAGCACAAACAGCAGCCTAACCGACTAAGATGATGGATCCATGGGGTCAGGAAAGCCAGAAGCAGGGCTGGAGAGGTACCTTTCATGTCCATTCACTGGAGGTGTGGATCTATTGCATGGCGTTCCTCACATCAAGAAGCTGTCGATCAAAATCAATACAGCTCTTCCTGCATCAGGAGCTTGTGAAGGAATCTTAGTCATGCAGGACTCCTGTTCACTGCTGAACAGTTGAGAGCAAACTGCTGCTGAAGCTGAACCATCACCTCACTGAGTGAAGAAATGGCACATTTTTGCTAAATATGCAGAAACAGATGCACACCCATACAACTGATGGTAAACTGAGCTGCCTTGTATGAACATATGCTGAAGATGCCTCGCTCTGTTTTCTCTGAGGCTGCTGTGCCATTTGGAGCAAAGATGAATATAAAGTTTACAGCATATCTTTTCACTGGAAATAGTTTGCACTGTTTATATGTTTATATTATTTACTGCAGGTATTGGTGAAAAAAGCTTTATGTTGTGAAAAACTGAAATCTGGAAATTAGAATTGCTGTGCCTCATTTTGTAGTAATTGTGCACTCTTGTGTCGCTGTATGGCCTACAGGTGTTGGAACTATATTCAGAGAGGCTGAGCGTCGGCTCTGCTCTACGGTGATGCGAGCTGTGCTGTCTGCAGAGCCAACACCGCTTCCCCCCGCAGTGATAAGGGAGACTCGGCCTGCGTGTTATTAACGGTGAAAACGAACTCTGGGGAAAACGATGAGCATCTTTCTCCAAGAACTTGTTTTCTGTGCTGTTTGTCATCCACACTCATTAATCCTAAGCGGCCCGTGCTGGAGAGAGACAGAGCTGTTGGAGCCGCCCAGAGCGCTTGTTCACTCATTGATTTGACTCCAAATATGCACCCATTCATACACTGATAAATGAGTTCACACACAGATGCTAACGGAAAGAAAAATCGGACTCATATTTCACTGTTCAAAGCCGGGCATTGAGCTAACAGGAAGTCACGTTACGGGTCGTAATCACAGGCTCACTTTGACCTTCTGTGAGCGTATTTACGACACAACAGGATCGCAATGAAAACAAACTCAATTTATGCTCATTCTCAAAGCTTTGATTAAACTTTTCTTGTCCAGTTCGGGGCAGAAGAACAGCCCACCTTTTACTTCTTTTATGTTTAGTCGTATTTAGAGTCGTGTGTAGTTCACGTGCACACCTAAGGAGGGACAAGCACATTTCAAATGGTGCATTAAAACAACACTGTTTACATGTGACAAATAAATAAGAGAAGAACCCAAAAACTGAACTACACCCAGAAGATGAGATATGACCTAACATTAGACCTGCAGCAACGTGGGGCTGTGCCGCTTCTCTGCACGAGTTCGTTGCGAGGCTGCGGCGTGCTCTCCTCAGCGGCTTCGTCTCCTCAGCGGCTTCGTCTCCTCAGCTCTTTGCTCGGGTGCATTTGGCTGCGTTGTGCCGACAAAGCTAAGTGCTGGTAAAAACTAATGACGATTTTCAAAATGAAGACGAGACCCTGCTTTGGTCTGAAATTATCACAAGTACAATTGACGTTTACTGCGCGTAACACCAAAAACTTATTACACCCAGGCCTGTGATTAAATGTCTCATCAAATCTATTTTCTTCTCCAGTCATTTCAATCCAGTCGTCCAGGAGGATTAGTGGAGCTCAGCAGGGGGAGAACAGAGCTGGAAGCTGCTCCAACACTGGCAGCTTCCTGCCGGTTCTCAGCGCCGAGAACGCGCCGGGCAGACGGCAGGCACTGGAGGACGCAGGCTGCTGGAGCCTCTCCAGACGCTGCTTGGCAAAGCTACTGCGGGCGCAGATGGCTCGGTCGTCAGCGAGCACACAACAACACAAACATGTAAAAGCCGCTGACAGCAGATGACACACGAGCGCACGCACGCAGCAGCGCACGGGCCCCGCAGACTGAAATGTGTGCACGAACACTCGCGCGCACACAGCGTCCACATCAAATTGGGCATGAGATTAAATGCTACATCAAATCTACTTTAATTCCTGATCCCTTCAACCCTGTAGTGGCCCGCTTTACGGGACCAAAATAAAAACAGCAACTGTGTTCACAGATCAGTTTTGCGTGCTTGTGTTTGTGCGTGGCGGTCACGAGAGAGGCTCTCTGGCCGAGGCAGAAGCACCACGGCCGACAGCGCTTCCGCCGTACCCTCCCTACCTGCGCTGCAAATGAAAGCACAAAGTAGCAAAAGCACACTCTGGCGTGGGTTATGGATTTTGAGCATACAGTCCAAAGCTGAGAAAGAGATGCGCTGCAGAGCGTGGAGGGGAGGCTCGTGAGCAACGAGGCCAGATACAGCTCCTGAAAGATGCTGCTGTCAGCTATCAAAGCTGTGAAAGAGGTCGCTTATCCTCCCCAAGAAACACAAGTATTTTTTAAAATGCATCACAGGTCAGAACTGAGAGAGAAATAGCACGTCAAACCAGCCAACAAAAGTCCGACTCAGCCTGGATGCTGTGAAGATTTTCTGTGCCTGCCTGAAGGCCCAAACCTCTGCATGCAACAGCTCAGGTTGATCCTTTGGTTGCCATCTAGAGGAAGTACAAAGTTCACCACTGCTGACTGTGCAAACACATGATTATTGGTTGCCTCCAATGGTTTTTCATCCGCTCTCAGTGGTGTGCGACAGAGACGAGTCTGTTATGGGCTTATCCGTGCAGGTCCTGAGCCACGAGAGTCCACTGCCACCTGGCCTCTCGTTCACCCTGACAACACTCATGTGGTCTGCAGGAACAGAGAGCTGTCCTCGGTGACACGCCTCACAGTCAAATAACAAGAACCTCCGGTTTGGTCCCTGACCCCAGCCTAGTGTCTTTTGCCCACTCGTTTGGTTCCCACTCTTATACTCATGGTTCACAGAAAACCCACTGCTTGTTCTTTTTAGTCCAATAAATGTCACCGATTATTGTGACTGATACCTGAGAAGGACGACCACAAGACAGATTTCTGAAATTTATGAAAATGTAAAGTAGTGCATCGCCCATCCTACCACACATCACTGCGGCTCGCAGTGCTGGAGTTTATTTCACTGCTGTTTGTTTTTACGGCTGCACAATGTGCAGGAAATATTGTTTTATAGAACAACTCCTTTTCTTAAATGAAACGAAAATAACGAGCTTCTTGAAGTTAAAACAGCTCGACAGAAGTCGTCCTGCAGCTCTCCGTCTGCTGCAGGTTCTGGTTTAAAACTGACCTCAGCACAGCTGAATGAGCTGGTCAGCAAGAAAAAACACCAGCGTCTCACTTCTTCTTTCAAAGTAAGAGCAAATGGATTATTTAGAAGAAAGCTGATCATGGATATCCTTATTATTTAAAGAGAGAAAGGCACGTATAGTTGTGTGGCCTCTAACATGTTTGGGTAACTCGACATGTGGGAATCACTGCTCTGCCTTATTTAACTGTAAAAGAATAAATGTTGAATGAGTCAAACAGGCAATGAGTCATTGATCCATCTGAGGTTCACACTTGGTTTGGAACATAGTGAGATTCTGCTATTACTAAGCACACCAGAGTATTGCCTTCAGAGGTGTGAGACTAGCACACAGGAGAAAACCTTAGCAGTATTGTTTTTGGTCATCAGTCAGCTGGAGGGAAACCCGAGCTGCATGTACACAAACCCACACTGTAGAGCTCTTTCAGATCATCAGACGGTGCGTTTTCAATTTGGGGTAATCCCACCAGTTTTAGCTCGGCACTGAAAATCTAAAGTGAAGGTCACGGCAGCACTGAAATATGAGATCATCCACGTAGACGGTCATTCGGTTCAACAAGCTCAACAATCATTCTGCTAGCAACTCATTATGTCTCTGTGCTAATGAACACCACAGCTATAATACTGACATGCTTCAGCATGCTGTAAAAACAGTGTGAAGCTGCAGTTGCATCATGAACGTATTCTAACAACATTGAGCTGCGAATACCAGCCGCCGGACCCAGTTTGAATATTGACAAGATAAGTGTGAAAGCCACAGGTTACCAGATACAATCATGAACGCAGAAGAAATGCAGATTACAGCGTCACAAAGACACCACAGTCATATTTACACCTCATGGTTTAAAATCAAACTGAACTGTTATCCGCCTGCTCTGATGGACGGGCTTGTTTTACCAGTGCACACAAAGCACGTGTCAGAGCGGCCTCGCTGTTCGTCTGACTGCAAACGTGTGCACGTACATAATAACACCACATACATTATTTGGTCCGATTCTTTTCTTTGTTTTCAAGTCTTCCATAAAACAGACAGCCCATCCATCTGCAGTTCATTTTCTGCCCTTACAGCCAAGACGGCGGCCACTGTCTCGATCACGGAGCTCAGCAGGATAAGAAACAAACTCCAGAGTGAGACCACGTGAGTGTGTTGCACAACTTTCTTGCGTACACTTGTTTTCACAAACTTCCTCTTGCTAAAAAGTCTAATGATGAGGAGGGAATAATCAGCTCTGAGCTAACATTTGTGACTCCTTGTGTCCTTTTGCCTGTTTCAAAACCTTTGACCCGATCCACCCAAGAAGTCTGAAGGAGACTGAATCAGTGGGCGGAGCTTGTCACCACTACGGACCATTGTGAAAAGCATCATTGTCAGAGGCTCTTATGCTATGCTGTCATCAGTGATGACCCCGAGAATTTCATTTTGGGACGGACAGAACTGGGACAGGGTTAGGGCATTAACCAATGTCAGAGCAAGCACACTGAACAGCAGCACTGCGGTAATGATACCGTTGCATGTAGTCACTCTTCACACGTTTGTGAAAACATTGATGTGACAGTGGCTGAGGACAGCAAACATTCTTGTTCTGATGAAGCCAAACTTTATTTTATGTTTGCACGATTGATTTATTATTGATTGATAGGATTTATTTCAGTTCTCAGTTTGTCCAGTTTACTTGGTTTGAACTCACTTTACTTACCTGTGTTCCAGGAACCAAGTGCTGCCTCACTTCCTGTCTTTATAGCTTCCTGTTTAGTGCTGATATCACAGGAAGGGAGCAGGTAAAGTGGGGGGCGGGGATAATTTAATAAAGTCAGTTTTATTGGGAGTTATATGTTATATTGTTGCAAACTGTAATGGCTACACCATAGATGTGTGTGTTCACTGCTGGTACAAAGTCACATCATAAGTGTATGATCACGACTGTGTGTTTAGTCTTGCCCGTTGAATAGTCCACAGGAGAACATGGTGCTCGGAGATGCTGGAGGACCAGTTCAGCGCAGCCGAGTGCACGTGACATGCACTTTGGTTTAAGTTCAGTTTATTTGCACCAAGTTAACTTTTTGTCAGTATTTTGGGTCTCCTGATGTTCTTCAGCCACTTTGACCAAGCTATCTCACAACTGAGAACTTTCATTTTGGGTGTTTCAGGAAATGACATTGCGAGCCAGGACACATGCAGGAAACCTGCGGCGCTCCTAGCGCCAGCCCTCAGCAGTGCTAACTGTTACACTGCTGTAGGGTCTCGCCTGTGTCCGAGGCCACATTAACACAGAGCTTCTGCTTTTACCGCTCGAAGCAGTGCATTCTTACTGTGGAGCTGGCCATTTGTTTGGAGCTCATTTGAAATGCAAAGCACCCCCCTCCCTTCCTCCCTTCCTCCCCCCGGCAGCTGCACTACCTCGAATTTCATAAATCCACAGTGAGATATCCGAGCGGAGACAATGGCCCCATAATCTGATAGTGCTGTCTGCTTCCCTGCTTCCGGACAGAGCTTCAAATGAAGCTTGATATGATGACTGAGCAGGAGTGCTACTTGTGCACAGTGATGCACCTCTCCTATTTCAGGAAGGAGGCTAATGTCATTTATGTGACCTTGTTAGACACTCCTCCGCGTAATGATGACATGTCAGGTAGATATCTTTTGGATTTTGTGTTTTTATCTTTAAGTACTCCAGAAAAGATGGAGACAAAGGGAACCTTCATATTCATGTGCACTTCAAAGAGAATGACTCAATAATTCATGAGCGTTACCGACTTCACAGCACTTTGTGGTTCTCTGCAGCGGCTGTGTGCAGCGGGCTAGGACTGGACAATGTGCAGGCGTTTTTTCTTTCCTTCTTTTAAAAGAGCAAATGTGCGACGCTTGAACTGAGATACACAGAAAACACATTTCCTCTGCTGACAGCTGGTGTGAAGCAACAGAAACACATCAGCAGCGTCGAGCAAAGACACGGGTTTGGAGCCTAGGACGCACACATTTGTGCGCTGCAGTCCTCAGAAAGACAACGCAATTTTATGACCAGTAGAGCAAATGTAAAAAACCACATTATCTTCACAGGAAGTGAGTAGGCGTCCATCTGACAGAACATAAGAACTCAAGTTCTTCTTTGTAGGCTGATGGCAGATGCACGCCAAGCCACAGTTATATAGGTTACATCCCCTACGTGCACGAGAAAAACCAGTCAGTCTTAATGTACTACACAAAAACCTGACACACGTGTCCACTGTCTTATTCTTCTCCAACAAAACATGTTAATTCCTATGAGGAAAAATGCTAAAGAGTAAGTCACAGTGTGTGGGTTAAATATTATGGACATGTCAGTGCAGCTTTAAAAGCCTCACGTTCTCTCACCTCTTATCAAACATCTTTCATTAATTAATTAATGATTTCACTATGCTGATTCCATCATATTAATAACAGAGCACAGAAATTTCCACTACTAAAGTTCTCTGCTGTTCATGTTATTGGACCTAGGGTTCATAAAAAATACATTTTTACATTCATTTTCATCAGCGAACAACAGAGGCATGAATGCAACAAAGACACACACTTACAGCAAAGTCAATCTGAACTACTGATGAACCCAGGGTAAAAAAACGACACGTTAACTTTCAGTCGTCTCAACGAAAAGAAACGTTAGATTCCAGTTTTAGTTACGTGTGAGATTTAATGTCTTACACGACAGCGACACAGGCGAGTGTGTGTGGCTCACTTAGGTCACAACATGATGACTAAACTCTATTTAGATTTTTTCTATATAAAAAATATATTTTCACTCCCCCGAAGACGTGTTTGCCTCCAAAAAAAGAAAATCACTTATTTACTCAAGGATGAAACGCACAAAGTCTGCACAGACTTTACTTTGTATGAATGCACACTAGCAGAGGTTAAAGCCACAGTCTTATTCTGAGCCTTTTAAAGCCCTGCTACTTATAACTGAGGCTTGAAGCGCACTGGGCATGAAAGCTAACACATACTGGACTACATTATCACCATCTACCAGCACGTGCCTCTGAATGAATGAAAACAGACTTTTCATGTGAAATAACCAAGTCACCAAACTGTAACTTTGGTGGCTTCAGATACACAATCAGAGGATGTTGTTGTTCTTGTAGCTTAACTTCTGATGGCTCGTGTTGACAGCATCTGTTTCTCACTGCGCAGACAGTTTGTCCGTGCAGCTGATAGTGAGCCAGCTCGTTCTTTAGTTCTGTCACCATCCTGAGCCAACACGCTCACATTTCAGACTTTTGTAGTGAAACCAAGCCTGACTTGTTTCATGTATAACTGAACATTGCACTAAGAGGTAGCTAACACGCACGAGGCTGTCATTTAAAGAGTTGAAGAGAGGCACCTCGTGACTTCCTGGAAGCCCGTTTCTCTCTGCAGATGAGAAAACCGTACGCGATCGATTCGGTGATTTCACTTGGAGTCGACGTACGGGAGACGACGACGACATATCCCTGTACTGCCACAAACGATTATTTTGATAGTCGACTAATCAGATCCATTGGACGTAAAACGTACAGCTTCTTGCACCAGCAGCATCTGCTCTTATATAACTATCATTAGCTTACAGCTTGAAGTGTTTGTGCTAACTAAAAATAAAGACAAGATGATGGTTTATTAAAGTTTAATGAAATCTGCAGATTGTTTCGGTGAAGTTTAATAAACTCCTTGCTATCTAAAATATAACAGGACACCGGAGTATATTCTCCAGCGTCTCACACTTCTGATAATCAGCTGTCTGCTTGACGTTTATTCAGCTGTGTAAAAACTTTAATCTCAGCCAAACAGATTTACTCAGGAACAAATAAAATACTGAAAAAAGCCAAACAACAACATTTTTAAGTTATCTAAGTGATTCATATATCATGTTTAACCTGAGTAGCGAAAGACGGCGGTGGGTTTGAAAACGATTTGCCGGTGTTGTGCCAAATAGTGATTGGTCGTATTTAAACTGCTATAAATAACTTGTCGGGCTATAATATGTGAAACATATGTCAAATGGATCCTTCATGGATAACATAAAGTCATCTTGGGCCACAAACAACATTTGTGTAACAAGGTAGAAGTCGCAATCAGTTTTTGGCAGTGACTTTTATATTACTTTTATTTATGCAATTCTCATCAACATTAAAAGTCTTTTGTAAGAGTAAGTTGGCCAAAAGAACAGCAGAAATGGCAAACTAATTACAATAGTTCTGTAAACATATTTTAAGTGGGGATAAAGGACCGAATTTGTTATAATGTAAGTACAGTAACACAGAGTTATAAAGATACTTGAAAAACTGATCTTTTAATTCAATTTATAACCCCTTTGTAAACCCTGTTCACCGAAGTCTATTTACCAACACATGTAAAGGTTTTACTCATAAAAAATACACAGACACATTGGAAATCACTTTTTGGCACAACACCGGGAGTCCGCTGTTCTCACGGGCTCTAGTGAGCCTCACCCCCGGCTAGCTATCGAGCTAGTGGGTAACAGACGTCTCCGAAAACGTCGGAGCACTTTTGAAAATATGTGGTGTCTTGATAAACTGAGCAGATATTTGAGGTTTACACAGCTACATTCTCCCTGAAAATATGTTAAAGGTTTATTTTGTGACCCAGAAAGAATAATAAGAGTAATATTAAAACTAACTAGCTGCCGCCATTGTTGGAAACTGAGCTGGGCCGCGCTATGAATTATGGGACGCTATTTCTTCTTCTTCGGGGTTTAACGGCAGCTGGCATCCTTGTACATGCAGTGCTGCCATCTTCTGTTTCAGTCCGTTATTACACTCTTAAATCCTGCTATTATTCCTGCGTCTTTTGGGATCTTACAAAGCTTCAAACGACGCGTCGACTATTAAATCAGTCGTGATGATTTTGATAATCGACACAATCGTGACTAGTCGACTAATCGTGGCAGCCCTACTGCGCAGCCACAGCAGATGGATTGAATCTCAACAAAACCGAGATGAGGGATCAGCAGGCGACCATATAAAGGCGAAGGAGTCACAGGCTGATATCACTGGGCTGTGATAGTGGGTTCTACACCAGCGCTGGCTTGCCTGCAGGGCCTGTCATTGTTTTCTGTGTCCATTCATCAAACCACAGCACACTTCCTCTGACACACACATGATGTGTGACATGTGCCTGGACGAAACCCTCTCAGAGCTGGAGCACTGTGAGATTTGCTTCGTAATGTAGATTAAGATGATTTCTGCTGTTTGGAGCAGCTTGGCTGTCAGAGGTCACCGTTTGGAAAATGTTAAACAGGAAGTAAGGTGTGTTAATGAAAACACACGGCCATGATTCATGGAGTATTCAAAGTGATGATCATGTGACACGGGAAAGAACCAGTCAGCTGACAGTTACTGCTTCATCGTGTACGTGTAAGTCCTGAAAAAGTACGAGCTACGTTATTTAACTGACAAGGAAACAAACAGGAAAGCAAACATTTGCTGCCTTTGTTGGTTTAAAGTATGAAGATTAATTCAGTTTCAGTCACTGTTACACAGTTTCTGCTTTTCCAGACATCACAAACCTCTAACCTCCCCGACACTAAACTGCAAATGTTTGTAGATGTGGAACGAAACAATGACAAGAAACGTCATGGAGAATATTCTTTCTGTTTTCTAACATTTTAAAGATAAAACAATGAACAGATTACAATAGAAATCAGTTGCTGCCCTTGATACGGTGTTATATGTAGGCGTACGGTGCTTTTTCAGACCACGGCCCATTCAGCATTCTTTGTTTCCTCAGAGGGAAGTAAGCACTAACAACAACACATCAGATAAACGGTGATGAAACCACTGGCACGCCATTAGCACCGGCGTCTTCTAATATCAGCATCAATATTAACCTAGAATTTGAAAACGAGTGCATCCATAATTGTGTTGTAGTCAGTACAATGCTCCGATGGTCGCCATCGTTTCCTTATGCCCAGACTACAGCACTGGCTCTCCTCTGAGCCCTCCAGCTCAGCTCCAACCACTTTTAGTCTGATTTTGATAACTGTCTTGGTTTTCTGACCACACAATCATTATTTTGGGCTGCATCAGGCAGCTGTTTCTAAAACGTTGTCAGAAACCAGCTGTACAATAACTGCCCAGCTGTAGGACACCCGCCCTGTAAGCCGGCAGACGTACAAATTCACTAGAAATGGAACAAAGCCTGCGAGCGCTACATGCTTCTGTCTCCTCACGTCACAAACCAAACACAGTGCCCTAATGCGGAGGCCTGCGCCCGCGGTGAACTTCCACCTTTTCCTCTGACGTGTCGTTGCCGCTTTTAGGGCAAATGGAAAACATGGACAAGGCTTCCACGTCTGAAGAACGAACCATTAACTACTTAAACCCACATTTTTCCTCAAGGCTGGCAGGGCCGACTCCTCCAGCAGCGTAAAGCTTTGCTTGTACAAACAGCTTGACTAGACTAGTTAGCAGTTTCAAGTTTCATTGATGCATCACGATCTTCACGTAGTTCAAAAGTGTCTGTTAGTGTGAAACGGGATAATAACCTGACAGGCCGCTACAGTATGAGCGTGCAGCGCACTTTGGTTTCACGGGCAGATCCACCTCGCACTCTTCATATCTGGTTTCAAAAAAGCTGAGACGGCGATGGTAAAAACACTCAGATCGATGCTTCAAAACCGGAACGTCACAAATCAAACAGTGACTACATCCACCTTCAGTTTATCAGGCACATCAGAGCTACTGACAGGAGGCATCGTTTAAGCCCAGGTCTGCTGTATGTGTGACATATATACTGACTGTGTGCCCACACCACTGACACAGAGGCTGTTCAGTCAGTAAAGCTTTAGGACCTCAGTTTGACAAATCACTCGAGTTTCCTGGTCGGTTTATTTAATTCTTATTTATATTCTATCAGCGGAAATCCACTCAAATATTTGTGTGTTTGCTCAGCTCAAACATGTGGTGTCTTATTGTGTTTCCTTTAATCACGATCTGCTTTTTTAGAGCTCTGGAACTAAAACCTGCTGCTTTTATGTTTGTAAATATGTGAGGTGACAGTAAATCCTCGCAGCCTCTCTCAGGGTCTGAGTGCGGAGGGCTGCTTTCGTGGTGGTGATGTACAGCATACAGTAGGGTTGTGTTTACAGTGAGTGCCTGCAGCCGACTGGACAGATGTGAACCCGTCGATCTGGCCAAGTCAAAGACAGTCCCTCCATTCAGTAAAGGCCCAGGACACAGGGTGATCCATGAGACCCCCTCCGCACGCGCTCACACACACACACACACACACACACACACACACGACTCCTGACTCCAGTTTTGTGAACAGTTGACATGAAACATGACGTGACCATAGAAAACCTCAGAAATAATTCAACTTCTAATGTCGTCACTTTGTGTCACTACATCCCAGCACAGCTGAGAGCCAAGATTTAAACACCACCCAGTCATCCTTCCTGCTAACCTCTGTTCATTATGATTCACTCACCCACGCTCAGTGGACATTATATTTATGTAAAATGTCATACACGCACGGGAAACGGGAGAGCAGCTAGCCGCTGTGAGTGAGGCTGTGCGGGGAGCGCGCTGATGCCGTTTGACCCGTCCGTCCGCCCGCTCACCGTCACGGTGCTCACGGCTCTGTGGACCGCCCGCTGTGACTCTCGTGTAATCCTCCAGCGGACACACAAACATGTACCCGCGCGCACGCACATACACGGACTACTTACGCCCTTGGTTTGGGGAAGCCCATGGACAGCAGCACGTCCAGGCTGGAGCTGCATTTCATCGAGCCCGCTCGGTTCTGCCGGAGCCTCCGAGGGAGGATTTTGCTGTAGAGGTCTTCCTTAGCAGCCATGTTCAACCGGCCTCAGCCCACTGCAGTCTGACTCAGTCCAGCACTTCACCTCCGGCTAGTCCACGAGCTTCAGCTGGGTCCGCATGAGTGAAGAGATCACGGCAACTGCACGGCAGAGAGCGCAGCGCTGCGCGGCCAGGCAGAGCCCGCTACTCCGCCCACTGGAGGAAGCAGCACAGCGCAGCTCACGCACCGACACCGGCGGCTTTACTATAGCGTGAAACAGACACGAGCCGCTGTGAAAGCTGCCTTTATTGTGTGTAAAAATACACTTGGATTATACACAATTACGTGATCGTATGTAGGACAGCAGTGCGTCATGTGTCCACTGCTGCCCATTAAAGCAGAACAGCAGCGGGGCCGTCTGTGCTGGGCGGCACCGACAGGCTCCAGACACCGTTTCCTATAAAATGATTGTTTTGCACTGAAAACAACTCGGACACATTTTAATACCAGACACTAACTGTTGGTTCTTTCATCAGTATCACTTTATTTCCCCTCATTATCATGAACACTTGGCGGTATTACAGTCGGACCTGCTGGAGCTCTGGTCACAGACTGTGAGGAACAAACATGGATATGTTAGGGCTTTGGAAATTATTTTTATTGCACTTCTGGCACATTTTGAATTCTATGAAACACAAAATTATTAAAATGCATAAATGCCATCTAAGCTTTGTTCTCCACTGTAGTGATTTTAGTCTTTGAAACGACACCGGAGCTCTTTCAGACACGTGCACTGTGCCACGGCCGTGAATTGGCCCCAACTGAGCCGACGTGTGGAGACGTGTGAGGTTAGTGTTGGCCACCGACAGCGCTGGCAGATGGGTTATATGGTGAGATGACACAGAACACACAGCCTGCCTCCTGGAAAGCTCGCCTCATCTCCACCTAGCGGGCCAAACACAGACTGCATCAGAGGGAGAGAGAGGGCTCCACATACACAACTTCAACAGGCCCCAGCGACACGAGTGACCTAAGATGCTCCTCAGTAGGGATGGGTATTGATAAGATTTTCACGATTCCGATTCCATTTTCGATTCTGTTTAACGATTCGATTCTCTTATCGATTCTCTTATTGATTCTTTTAAAAAAAGGAGAACACTGAGGTCGATTAGCTTAGAACTTTGTTTTATATCTTCTCTTTGAACAAGATAGAAATTTAGTAACATGGCCTTACAAACCCAACAGTGAGATCTTAAGAGATCCAGCCTGCGGCTCTTCAATGGGGTGTCACAGGGTCCCCAGGAAAAAAAAATTGTAAATGTAAAATAATAAAATAAATATTCTTCTGTAGCAATAACAAAGTATAACATAAATTATTCTGTAGCAATTACACAAGAATATCCAGTAATGTCCCTGCCTACAATTAAACACATTCACTTACTGAAAATCATCTGCTGTGGCAAATGGGTGCAAGGCTTTCACCACAAACTGAGTCTCTGCTCGGTGACATTCGTCTATCCTGGCCTGAAAGGAGACGCTACCGGCAGACTGCAGCGAGAACTGCCAGCATCTGAGCCAGACTCTGTCTCATCATGGTCACTAAATGCACAGTGATGGCAGGTTTTGTAATAAGACAGATCACACTAACATAATATGCACTGTTAGTTGATTATTTACCTGCCGCATTAACGGGAGAGGACGTGCAAACGTTACCGCTGCTGCTGGGTTGAGATTCACGAGTCCGGAGCGAATTAAAAACACGACATTCATTTAAGGTCATCGCGTGTTTTGTGAGCAAATGCTTTTGCATATTCGTAGTGTTTCCTCCCTTAAATGAAATATCTACTTTGCAAGTATTGCAAGTTGCCCTGTCGTCATCCGTTCTCGTAAAGTCTAACCAAACTTTTGAGCGTTTGAGCCGCTTACGCGCCGTGTTTCCTGCCAGGTAAATGACGCTCCGCAACGTGATGATGTCATTCGGGGCGACTGGAATCGATAAGGGAATCGTTTGCAAAAATGGCAAACGATTCCAAGGAACTGAAACAGTGGGAACCGGTTCTCAACAAGAACGAGTTTTCGATACCCATCCCTACTCCTCAGTCTCCCACCAGAGGAGGAGGCTGGGGGCCGGGTGAGAAACATACAGTCACTGTACAAATGACGTGTTACATTTGGGATTTTCCAAAAACCCATAACTAGTTGGGTGTACACACACTGCCATGCAGGGTAACAATCCCCCCAAACCCTGCTGTTCATTAACAACTGATCGAATAAGCTATCACAGAAACCAGACAGTATAATTTGTTGTCATTTTATAATTAGTCCTGTTGCTGTCTGTTTGTATAGGTCTTTCTTGCTGCTGTTACGTCCAAATTTCCCCTTGTGGGACACTTAAAGGATTATTTTATTGTATTCTAGACTGGTCACTGGTCACCATGTGGAATGAAAGGATGGAAATGAAAATCACCCGTCTGCAGACTGAATAAAGAAACTCTGAAAATCACAGTGAAAAAACGATGCTGAGACCAGTTTGTTTTACTGAAATGCAGCAACTCCGAATGACGCGCAGCAGTTTGTGTGACCTCCGTGTGCTTGTCTGCACGCTTGACCCTGGAGGAGCTCCTCCCACATCTGGGATCTCTGGGTTGTCGTCTTAGGGAAAATACTGGTTTGCTGCCAGTGTCTCAGCCTTCCAGTAGATGCACTGATAAATCTTATGGTGTTTTTCAGAAACACTGACTTCCGACCTTGAGGTCAAGGTCACTGGCAGAAGCCGATATGATCAGAGAGCACAAACATGCTGCGGCTGTGTTACTCAGTGACAGACTCACACTCATGTCTGCAGTTTATTTTGTTAAACACAACGACAGCAGCACTGCTGCCACGTGTGCACAGAGAGCACCAGTGCGTGTGTTTGTTCAATGAAAGGCTTCAGTTACAGTGCAATACAATATTTGAAATGTAAACAAACTAACAGTACAGAAATCTGTGTTTGTTTTCTTGTTTGTTTGTTTTGAGCTCAGCTCATTTAGTGTGAGAGCCCTGCTGTAGATGGATAGTTTCTAAATATTTGGAAAAATCCCTCCATAGTTTTGGTGGAGTCGCCTCAGCAGTCACAGAGCTCCACATGTGCAACAAGAACGACATGTAGCTCTGGA